>NC_060267.1:171491662-171829772 GCF_021613505.1 Equus quagga | reverse complement strand
TTAGCCGGGTCCGACCCGTGGCGCCGCGGCGCCGGCGTTAAGGTGGACGCCGAATGGGAATTCGCCCGGGCCTCTTTAAGAGCCTCTGCGCTCCAACCTTTAAATCTCCGCTCGGCTGGGCCAACTTCTGAGCCGCCGGGCGCCTCCCTGGTCCTAGGCGATCCGGGCCGCCGCCTTAACCGCGTTCCCTTCGCATCCCGCGACCTGTTTCTTCCTGGATCCTGCCCCCGGCGTCGCTTCCCCCAGGCCCTCTTGGTGCGCCTATCCTGGGCCCAAAGTTCGTTCAGATGGATGCCACGGGGACAGGCGACACTCGCGCTCCATTTCATTGTTTCCTAACTCCTCTCCATCGGCGTCATTTTTTCCTTATTTTTTTTAAAAACATTGAGATATAATTCACATACCATAGAATTCTACCCTTTAAAGTGTACAATTCAGTGGTTTTTAGTATGTTCACAAAGTCCTGCCACCATCACCATTATCTAATTCCAGAACATTTTCATATCCCCACTCCACCCCAAAAACCTACCCATTTGCAGTCCCTCCCCATTTCCCCCTCCCTTCAGCCCCTGGAAACCACTAATCTACTTTCTGTCTCTATGGATTTGCTTATTGCAGACATTTAGTATAAATGGACTCACAACAGGTGGTCTTCGTGACCAGCTTCTTTCACTCAGCACAACGTGTTCAAGGTTTACGCATGGTGCAGCGCGGAGCAGCCCCGCTTCCCTTTTCAAGACCGAATACTATTCCACTGCATGTGTACACATTTTGTTTATCCATTCATCAGTCGGTGGATAGCTTCTTTGGACTTTTTGCCTATAATGAATCATGCTGCTATGAACATTCGTGTACAAGTCTTTGTATGAACATGCGTTTTCATTTCTCTTGGGTATATACCTAGGAGTAGAATTGTGGGTCATACCCTATGTTTAACATTTTGAGGAACTCCCAAACTGTTTGCCAAAGCGGCTGCACCATTTTACACTGCCACCAACACTGTATAAGAGTTCCAATGTCTCCACATCCTCACCGACACTTGTTCTTGTCTGTCTTTTTTGATGATAAGCATCCTCGTGGGGGTGAAGTGGTATCTCGTAATTTTGATTATCCGTGTCATTTTTGAGGACGTTCTTTTTCTGGGTGGACCTCAATGATGACTTGGAATCCACTTTACAAGTCCAGGTAACCCATCCCCTTGTCATTTTGAGAGCTTCCTCCCTTACCCCAGGCCTAAGGGGACCTTTGCCCTGAGTCCTTCATGCCCTGCTGGGGCTGCCAATCCGATGCAGGTTTCAACTGGAAACCCAGGTGCCCAGGCAGCCGGTTGGTGAGAACCGTTGTGCCCCCTGCATCCCCACTCCCGCCTGCTGCTCTGAGGGCTCCGTGGACCCCAGGAGTCGCCATGGCAGGGGGAATGCACTGGACACCCTCACCCTGGTAGGGAGTAAAAGAACTGGCTGAGGAGGGGCCTGGAGGGACGGATGTCCAGTTTGACTGGCTGGGTCTTGCCCTGGAACCCGCCTCTTCTTCCCCCTTCCATTTACCACAGGCCTTCGGGGAGGTGGGCAGGGGTCTGTGTGTCCGGGTTGTCTGTCAGCCCCTCTGTCAAGAGACGTCCTCTCCTGGGCCCTGACTGGCACAGTAGCCAGACTGTTGCCCCCAGTTGAGCTGAGTCAAAAATTAGTCTTTATGCCACTTTCATACATAAATCTTTAATAATCTGTCTCCTGAGTAAATGGAACTTACTCAGCTGGTGGTGACACACAGGTACCTGCGATTCTTTCAGGGTGAGGTTACACCCTGCCGGTTGTGGCTGGGGTCTTACCATGGGGCGTGTGTCGGCTGCTTCCTCTGCTCTGAACTCTGAATTAAAGCATGGCTAGCTTGCTGGCAAGTGGGGCTTTAGAGAACAGGGTTACTCAGCAGAAAAGTGAGGCCTGGGGTTGCTAGTTCATTCATTCATTCCGTCAACACTGCCAGAGCACCTACTGAGTGCCAGGCACTACCTCTGAGCAAACTCAGAGTGCCAGCCGCCAGCCGAGGGGTATGTGGTGTGGAAGAGGGAGGCACCAGGGCTGTGGGAACCCAGAGGGGAGGGGGCGAGGGCCCAGGGCAGGCTTTCTGGGAGAGGTGATGATTGAGCCAGGGCTTAAAGGACAATAACATTAGCTAGGCTGAGAAAGAGGGGGCAAACCTTACACACTGAGGGTATGATTGAATGAAGTCTTTCCAAAAACTCCAGCAATCCGCATAGCTGAACAGGTGTGTTTGGGGCACGGTAGAAGCCAGACTCCTGGCCAAAAACCCAGGCAGGGCTCAGGCCCAACTTTCAGGCCCTGAGGTCCACTGCCAGCCGCAGAGCCAGGAGCTAGCTCCTGGAATAGGGTGAAGATCAGAGCCGCTGGGCTGACCCAGAGTAGAACTTCCCTGCTCAGTGACACGAGCAGACGGGCCTCATCCCCTGCAATGTGTCTGCACTTGTCTCTCGGCCCTGAGGCTTGCTGAGGACCAGGCCCCAGAGCAGACCCAACCTGGTCCAGTGGGCAAACCTCCGGGCTTGGGAACTTCAGGGCCAGGAGCCAGCCAGGTCATTGCGGGACAACTTTCTTCCAGAACTGCCTGCCCCAGTGTGGTCCCTGGGGGGTAAAAGCATCTCTGAGCTCCTGAGCATTCATGGTGTGCCAGACATGGGCACAGTGACGAGTCCGCACAGCTCCCAACACCCTGTGCAGAAGGTCTTACCCGCCCTCTTTGAGACATAAGGAGACCACAAGCCTAGTCCCACGGGGCCAGTAGACTGAGACACTGGCTCTTGTGACCACAGGGTCTATACCCTTTCCCCTCTGTCTGTTGGCCTCAACAGCAGGTCAGTTATGTGTGTGTTTGGTGTTGGGAAAGCAGGGAGAAGGTGACGAGGACAACGGCACTCATTCCAGTCATAGTCTCTTCAGGCTCGTGGCGGGAAGTGGATCTTTTGCTGACCCTGAAGCACTACCATGGGTTAGCAGAAGAGCCCCACTCCACCCCCAGGCCCGTTCATCCCCTCAGCTGACCTCTCTTCTGTGCCAAGTACAAGGCCTTTGTTGCCCTGGGCTGACCACCATGTGGCACCAAGAACTACTTAATCTTCTCCCAGGGTTTTCACGGCCGTTCCCAATCCAAGTTCAGTCATTTCTCATCTTTAGCTCTCCCTGCACCCCGTCTGCAAAGCCCCCCACCCACCCCACAAAGCGCCCCAGCCCCATTAGGAGTAGGCTTCACAGGATTTTCTCCTCTGATGCTTATGGTTCATCCCTCACACGGGCTCCCTCTTGCTCTCTGGGGCCAGAAGAGCAGCTTTCAATCAATGCACTTCCCGATCACGGCCAAACTTCTCCAAAAAGTGGTCCATATGCAACTAATGTGTTTGTTTCTGATCATTTGTTTTTCTCCTCCTTGGCTTTTCCTCCGTTTAAACTAAAGTCCAGTGACTTAAACATTTTGAGTTGCAACCCACAGGAACAAACAGATTTTACATTACGAACCAGAACACACACAAGTGAAACACAAATTTCATGAAAATAAGACTTATCTTTACTACGTGTGATGCACTCGGATCTGTTTTATTCTGTTTCATCAAAACATCCTAGCAAGATGCAGGTCAGGCTTGTGGCGCAGCAGTTAAGTTCACACGTTGCACTCTGGCAGCCCAGGGTTCACCGGTTCGGATCCTGGGTGCAGACATGGCTCATGCTGGGGCAGGTGTCCCACATATAAAGTAGAGGGAGATGGGCATGGATATTAGCTCAGGGCCGGTCTTCCTCAGCAAAAAGAGGAGGATTGGTGGCAGATATGAGCTCAGAGCTAATCTTCCTCAAAAAAACAAAACGAATTAAAACCAAAAATCCTAGCAAGACCTACTAAATTGATTTCATGCCCCACTAATGGGTTGTGACCTACAGTTTGAAAAACGTTGAACTATATTTTGATACCCATAGCCTCAAGGTAGTGACATTACATCAGAAATTTGTCAAGAAAGAAAAGTCAACTCTAAGGTTTTGAAACACATGCTAGAGACAATAGTTTAAAAAGAAAAGAACTTTGAATTTCAAAAGCCTATGAGATTTCCTCTTCTAGGCAGGATGTAGTAGGTTGTGGCTGGCCAACGCTCCTACCGCAACAAAAGGAGATGAAGCTCTCCAGCTGTTCCCTCTCCCCTTCCCCAGGACATTAGCCAGTTTGGGGCACTGGCCAATGATCAACTTTGCCCAGAAGGAAGACCTCTAATGGAGGAAAGAGGAAAGCAGCAAAGCTTTTAGAGGCCACCTGGTAGTAGAATGACAAATTGGAAGATAAGGGGCCTTAAAAACACAACCAATTTTCTCCACATGACATCTGCTAAGTTCTGGGCCTGACAATGCATCTAAAAAGCAGAGTAAAATCTTCCCACAGTCCCACAGTGCTTAGAAAATAAAGGCTCAGGGCCAGCCCGGTGGCACAGTGGTTAAGTTCGCACGTTATGCTTCTCGGCGGCCCGGGGTTTGTCGGTTCAGATCCCGGGTGCGGACATGGCACTGCTTGGCACGCCATGCTGTGGTCGGCGTCCCACATATAAAGTAGAGGAAGACGGGCACAGATGTTAGCTCAGGGCCAGTCTTCCTCAGCAAAAAGAGGAGGATTGGCAGCAGTTAGCTCAGGGTTAATCTTCCTCAAAAAAGAAAAAAGGAAAGAAAAGAAAGGCTCCTCAAGAAGAAAGAGCCTGCCTTAAACACAAGGCCAGCTCCTGCCTCATGACATTTGCCAGATTTTGAACATCCGTGGGGACAGATTCTGGACAGATGGATTGGAACCCTCTGAAGGGCAGAGCTGAATCTCCACAGTCTTTCATGGCTGAGGACACAGAGACCTTCGAGGCTCTCAATCGAAATCCATATATGAGGAATAGGGGTAAACCAGAGATAGAATAAATCCTGCAAAAACTGAAATCTAGCCCCAACCCAGCTCAGTCCTTTGCTGGACTGAGATGCTCATTGCTCACTCCCATCTGTTTAATGGAGGAAAGAGGGAACCCTCTGTGTGACAAATTGCATTATCTGGAGCCTCTACGCCTCTTATATACAACGTCTGCACACAGTAAAAAATAACTAGTCAAGTGAAGAGGCATGAAAATGTGAGTGCTAGCAAGAGAAAAAACAGACAATAGAAACAAACACGCAGATCCTTCAGCTATTGCAGTTAGTAGACAGGACTTTAAAATAACTGATTTGGGAGGAACTAGAATTCTTAGACATTGCTGTTGGAGGTATAAAATGGTACATCCATGTATCAGCCAAAGTTCACTCAGGATACGAAACCACACAGTAAGTGGGACAAAGAAATTTTAATATAAAGATTTATTAGTTATGAGAGGGGACTACCTACTGAGGAGAAAAGAGAACTCCAAAGGATATAGTTACAGTAGATACAGGGAGCAGCCTGTGGGGCTGGGGCAGACCAGCCAAGGAAGGAACAAACCCATATGAGGTCCCGACCCTCACCTTCTAACCACCAGGCTGAGATCCACACCTTGTTGGAGACAGTGCAGCCATGATCCACTGGACGATGAAGAAGTTTGCTGAAGTCCCATGCAGACGGAATTCACTGGAAAGCATTCCTCCTGGGTGCTGAGGGAAGCCATGCATGGAAATGTGCCACAGTATGGAAATCGCAGAAAACATCCTACAGAAGTGATGCATTGGAAAGTTGACTTCTGGGGTATCGGAGGAAGCTGCTCGTGGAAATGGAATGTGTGTTTCTGGCTGCAACATGTGCAGGAACCTTGTGCTGCAGGAACCTGCCAAGGGAGCACGTGAGAACCAGGAAGAGACGCTTCTTTCTCCTGCAGTGGCTGCCAGTGCTATCTACCGACAAAGCTTAACATTGCGCCAGATGGCAAAGGAGAAATGTTTGCAGGTGATGGATAATTACCTCCCCTATCACAGAGCACATAATTAAGGACAGATTTGGAGCTGAGAGATAATAAATTGATAACTGGAAAAACTGTCTTTGTTGAGTAGACTCTGCTAAAGCTAAACATACACTTACCTCTGATTCACCATTTCTACTCTAGGTATATACCTAAGAGAAATTAGTAAACGTGTTCACCAAAAGACGCGTATAAGAATAGTTATAGCAGCTTTAGTCATAATAGTAAAAAACTGGAGACAACCCAAATATGTATTAACTGAAGAATGAATAAATGAATTATGATTGAGTCCTACAATGGAATATTATACTGCAACAAATAAGAATGAAGGACTGAAGCATAAGAAATACAAATGAATCTCAGAGACTTTATATTAAAAGGTAGAGAGAAAAAGAGATAATAGCATAAAAGATGTGTGGATATATTCAAATGTCTAACATTCATGTCACTGGAGTCCTGGAAGGAGACAACAGAGAGAATGAGACTGAAGCAATATTCAGAGAGATAATGGCAGAAAATTTTCCAAAACTGGTAAAAGATATAAATCTACAGATTCAAGGAGATTGGTGAATTCGAAAAGGAGTCAGCATGAAGAAAACCACATGCAGGCATGTAATAGTTAAACTGCTGAACACAGTGTAAAAACTAATTTTTTATTTACACCTTTCTTCATTGAAAAAAATCCCTTGATGAACATTTTCTGGAGCTGATAAAGCTGAGCTTGGGTGAGAGCCATTCCCTGCCACATGAACACTGTGGTCGGGCCTCTCAACAGGAGACACCCTCAAGGACATTGCACAACTTGGAGCTGAGGCCAGCATCCTGAGCATCTCTTCTGATAACCACCCAGCCCCGGCTTGCCAAACAGTGGGAAAACAATCGTCATTTGTAGCCACATGTTTTCATGAGTCTTGGTATTTGAAATATTGTAATACCAAGTCAGAGAAAGAAAAATGGGCTGGATTTTGAACCTCAAATGCAGAGTTTACTCACTTCAATTTAGCCCAGTTTTCCAAAACCCAATAGCATCGCTTCTGTAAACAAACAAGACAGTTAGAAAAATGTTGTTCTCGATGACTAGAATTTTAAAACATTATTTTTACTCTAAAACAAATAATAGAGATGGCATGTAGCATTCCAAAATACACACAAATCTTTGAGATAAATATTATTGAAGTTTAGAGAACCCAGAAGGCCGTTTAGCATTAAGCCCTCAGATGTGTGGGGCAGTCAGGCAGGAAGCTTCAGGAGACGCGTTGGAGCAGCGGAGTCTTTGGTAATGAGGTCTTTGAGCCTTGACTGAGATCCAGATCTGCCTCAGAAGCTTCTTTTCTTGGCCCAAATAGATGAGCAAGGAGTTCTGTTCTAATGGGAGGTTAGACAGGAAATAGGTCCTGCTCTCTAATCTCCCAGAGGAACCTAAACAATCAAGGGATAAAGCTCGTTATCTCTTGGGAGGTGTCAGAAGCTGTGAAGGTCTGAGATTTTATCCTACTTGCAAGCTAACAAGTTACCCTTCCATAGTTTGATGGATACTGGCAGAAGACATGAAATCCTGGGTCGGAGATGAAGGATAGGTTATTACTCAGAGCAATAGTAGTAACCAGTGTATTAACCAGGGTATTATTTTTGCACAGCTTTCCTGGAGCTCAGTTCCCATAGGACAATGCAAAGAGGGCCAGGTACACCTGCACATGCGGTGGGTTGTTTTACAGGAGAAGAAGCCTGAGCTTTGGGAAACTAAAACTTTTACACTGGAGAGTAAGTATGCTGGCTCTAGAGGGAGACGTGATCTCTATCTTCCAAGGCTGTAAGCAAACCTGCCCTTTGTTTTAGGAAGAGATACCATCTCTATCTTTCAAGGCCATTCACTGTATAAACATTCCTGAAAAGATAGTTGGGAATAAAGGCAGGCAGTGCTTCTGCTTACAAAATGTGCAGAAACACGAGACAGCCGTGCAGAAATGCTGCTGACAGGGGGAAGCTGTGCTCAGACCACTCTAAGTCGTGCAGAATGTGACCTCGCCATCTCCTTTAACTCTCATAAGCCTGAGTGATGGGCAGTACAGGGCTCATTAGTCCCGTTCACGGTGGGAACCCGAGACTCCCTGAAAAAAGAGTCCCCAGGAAGTAGCTGGGCAGCCTGGCCTACAGGGACTCATGATGCAGATCAGCGGTTTGACGGGAACCCTCACTGACTCGACAACGTGAAGAGAATGCGACACGGTGCAATGCAGGTTGGTGGGCTTGGAGAGACAGGTGGCCTCCATTTAGTGGCTTACCAGCTTGTGTTTCCAAAGTCATCCTCACCATCAATGAAAAACTACTGAAACCAATACGTGAGTTTCGCAAGCCTCAGAATAAAAAGTCAATATACAAAAATCAGTCTATTTCTGTGTACTGGCAGCACATAATTGGAATGAAGTAAAACAAAAAGCAATTTCATTAATAAGAGTGTTAACAAACAAAATACAAATGACTTGCAATAACTATAAAACATTGCTGAAATTAAAGAGTAAACAAATGGAAAGATATGCCATAGTTACGGATTGGAAGACAATATTATTGAGATGTCAGTTCTCCCCAAGTTCATCTTTAGATCCAATGCAGTCCTAAGCAAATTTCCAACAGGAGTTTTTGAAAAATACTAACAAGGATCCTAAAATTTATATGAAAATCAAAAGACTTAGAATAGCCAAAGCAATTTTGAAAAAGAAAACCAGGGGCAGGCCCTGTGGTTGAGTGGTTAAGTTTTTGCGCTCTGCTTCGGCGGCCCAGGGTTTCATCAGTTGGGATCCTGGGCGTGGACATGGCACCGCTCATCAGACCACACTGAGGGGGCGTCCCACATGCTACAACCAGGACCTACAACTAGAATATACCGCTATGGACTGGGGGGATTTGGGGAGAAGAAGGAAAAAAAAAAGGAAGAAGATTGGCAAGAGATGTTAGCTCAGGTGCCAATCTTTAAAAAAAATTAAAAAATTAAAAAAAGAAAAAGAAAGTTGAGGACTTAGATGACCTGATTTTAAGACTTATTATATGTCTTAGTCCGCTCAGGTTGTTATAATAAAATACCATAAATGGCGTGACTTAACCACAGAAATTTATTTCTCACCGTTCTGGAGGCTGGAGTCAGCGATCACCGGGCCGGCATGGTTGGGTTCTGGTGAAGGCCCTCTTCCGGGTGGCAGACAACTGACTGCCCCTTCTGTCTTCACATGGCAGAAAGAAAGGCAGCTGGCTCTCTGGCCTCTTCTTATAAAGGCTCTAATCCCATTCACGAGGGCTTCACCCTCATAATCAAATTAAGGCCCCACCTCCAAATACCATCACATTAGGATTAGGGTGTCAACATATGAATTCTGAGGGGACACAAACATTCAGTCCATAACACTACACAACTACAGAAAACAAGACAGTGAAGCGCTTTATAAGAATAGACAAATAGATCAGTGGAATAGCCTAGAGAGTCCTGAAAGAAATTCACATTTATAACCAGTTGAAATTTGACAAAGGTGCCAAAGCAATCCAATGGAGTAAAGAAAAGTCTGAACAAATGGTGCTTACACAACCAGAAATCCCTATGGAGAAAAAAAATGAACCTTGACTCCTAGCTCACATCTCACACAAAAATTAATGTGAACCGAACTGTGGTACACTCACATTGTGGAATACGCAGCAGTAAAAAGGAACAAGACATTGATACATGCAACGACTTAGATGAATCTCCAGGGAATGGTGCTGAGTGAAGAAAAGCCAGCACCAAAAGGCTGCATGCTGTATGAGATGATTTATATGTTATTTTTTAACGACAAAATTTTAGAAATGAAGGACAGAATAGTGGTTGCCAGAAGTTAGGGATCAGAGGAGAGATATGCAAAAGAGAGGTAGGTGTGGTGATAAAGGACAACAGTAATGATCCCTGTGTTCAGGATCTTGACTACGGTGGTGCATGCATGAACCTATGCAAGTGAGAAAACTTTATAGAATTTAATGCACACACACGGGTACAACAAACACTGGGGAAATCTGACTCTGATGGCTGAATTGTACCAATGTCAATGTCCTGGTTGTCATATTATACTACAGTTTTATAAAATGTTACCATTGGGGGAAACTGGGCAAGACTCACAAAGGATTTCTCCGTGTTATTCTTACAACTGTATGAATCTATAATATCTCAATAAAAATTTCAGTTAAAAATGAATTTGAGATGCATGAGAGGCCTAAATGTAAATTTTAATAATTTCTTTCATTATAATTTTAAAAAATAATTCCTCTTCTAACTACTTTAAAATCCCTGGAAGAACATAAGGGGAATATCGTCATGACCTGGGGGTAGGTAAAGTTTCCTTAGGAAAAGATTTCTTAGGCAGGGCAAAGAAAACAGTAAAATAGACCAAAAAGTTGATAAATCAAATTTCATCAAAATTTTAAAATGTCTGGTCATTAAAGCCATCAGAGTCACCTCAGGCTGGCAGCTGGGGGCAGGGTGTGGAGGAGGCCACGTCTGATACTTCACCACTTGGGCCCAGAAGCAACACTCCTCGCTTCCACCCTGACTGAGGGAAGCTAGCCAACTGGCGCCACCTGGCTGCGCGGGATGGGGTGGCCATTGTGACCTTTGGGATGGGGCCTCCCAGCAATGACCCTCTACTCTGAAGAGAGCCTGATACCTTAACAACAACAACAACAACAATGGCTTTCCTGTCAAGAAACTTTAAAAGACGCTGTCTCTTTCCACAGCATTCCTGAAAGGTGGGTATTATACTGCCCATTTCAAAGAGGAGGAAACTGACGCTGAGGAAGTTGAAGGAGCTCACCCAGGTAAGAAGCTCTCACAGGTCGGAGGCAGTAGGTCCAGGACCCAACTCAAGCCTGACAGATTCAAAAGCTGCCAGTTCTGTGACTCCAGCTGCCTTCCTCACAGCAGGTCACAGTAGGGACATGCCGTTACTTGTGGAAAAAGAAAACAGGCTATCTGGAAGCAGAGAGGCGTCAGCCTAGGCAGAGCTGTATGCACACATTCTTACCATCCAACATGAGAAACTGGAAGGTAGCTGGGGAAACAACAGCCCACTTTGGTTTGCGATTTGCTCGTAAAGCGAGTAGGTCCTTTCTTGTTTTACAGTCACAGCCCAGTTTTGAAGTGTTTTCATAAAGAAAATGCTCCTGGTGTCCAATTCGGATCACAGGAAGGTTTCCCTTGAGCAAACCACCACCTTGTGGCAATGACATGACTTGCAGGAGAAAGAATAAGGTTTTTTGTTTTTCCAATCTTTCAGACTCCAAAACACAGCAGTTACCATTAAAGTTAGAAGTTTTGGCATTAAACAAAGCAAAACAAGCGAACAAAAAAAGCACCTCCCTCAGGGCTGATCTAATTAAAATAGATGTCTGTGAAAAAGACATCTGACTTTGGGCAAAGCAATCGAATCACTGACCCATATCATAAAATATGTGAAAGATGGAAATTTCATTAAATCAAGATGTAAAAAGCTGGAGTGACCCAAAGTGATCCATTTGGGGGAAAACTGATTAGGTTCCATTTTGTCCAAACTGTTCACTTTTGAAAGTAAAAGTGTTGCCATTAATAATTGCATGAGACAACAGATGTAAAGTGGAGATATCTCAGGCAAACCGGGACACATGCTTCCCCTAAATTTGTTTCTGAGGTTCAGCCTGGCAAAGATATGACCACATTTTTTAGTAGAGATCAAGTGGTGAGAAATCTAACCCTTTCCAAAAGAATAAAAAGGCAACCTCTATTGTGCTGGCAGGAGGAGTTTAGTATCTGATTTGAATTTTATTTTGGGAACAAATTTTAAGGGCGATTTCCAACCAGTCAAGAGCTTGAGCAACCACCACCCTGTGGCAACAAACGTCACTCGCATTTTGCAGACCTAGTTTGCAATGCTGTGTCTTACAGACGCCCCTGTAGAGAGGTGTCACAGTTTGATTATTCATTCACCTATTGAAGGACATCTTGGTTGCTTCCAATTTCTGGTGAGTATGAATAAAGCTGCTGTAAACATTTATATGCAGGCTTTTGTGCACACATAAGTTTTCAAATCAGTTGGGTAAATATGTAGGAACACAATTGCTGGATCATATGGTACGACTGTACTTAGCTTTGTAAAAAACTGCCAGACTGTCTTCCAAAATGGCTGTATCATTTTGCCTTCCCGCTAGCAATAAATGAGAGCATCTGTTGCTTGGACCTTCATCAGCATTTAACATTCTCAGGGTTTTTTTTATTTTAGCCGTTCTAAAAGGCGTGAGAAGTATCTTATTGTTCTAATTTGTAATTCCCTAACGACGAACGAGGAAGAGCATCTCTTTCATTTGCTTACTTTCCATCTGTGTATCTTCTTTGGTGAGGTATTTGTTCTGATCTTTGCCCCATTTTTAATTGTGTTGTCTGTCTTCTTATTGAGAGTTTTGTATATTTTGGATAAAAGTCCTTTATCAGATCTGTCTTTTGGAAATAGTTTCTCACAGTCTATGGCTTGTCTTCGCATTCTCTTAACAGTCTTTTGCAAAGCACAAGTTTTTAATTTTAATAAAGTCTGACCTACAAATTTTTTCTTTCATGGATCATGCTTTTGGTGCTGTGTCTAAAAAGTCAGTGCCAAATCCAAGATCACCTGGATTTTCTCTTATGTTTCCTTTTAGAAGTTTTATAGTCTTGCGTTTTACATTTACATTTACGATCCACGTTGAGTTAATTTTTGTGAAAAGTGTAAGATCTGTGATCAGAGTCATGTTTTTGCAAAAGGATGTCCAATTATTCCAGCATCATTTTTTGAAAAGACTATCCTTTCTCCATTAACTTTCCTTTGCCCCTCTGTCAAACATTAGTTTTGTACATTTGTCTAGGTCTATTTCTGGACTCTCTAGTCTGTTCCATTGATCTATGTATCTATTCTTTAAATATAAAATCATGCTGTTTTGCTTATAGCAGCTTTATAGTAAATTCTGAAGTCCAATAGTGTCAGCTCTCCAACGTTGTTCTTTTTCGTCAGTACCGTATTGGCTATTCTCGGCCTGTTACCTTTTCATATAAACTCTAGAATCAGTTTGTTGATATTCACAAAATAGCTTGCCGGGATTTTGCTTGGCATTATGTTTAATCTGTAGATCACACTGGGAAGAAGTGACATCTTAACAATATCGATTCTTCTTCTCCACAGACATAGAATATGTCTCCATTTATTTAAATCCTTTCAAGTTCTTTCATCAGCTGTTATTGATTTCTAGTTTAATTCCATTGTGGTCTGAGAACATACTCTATGATTTCTATTCTTTTAAATTTGTTAAGGTGTGTTTAAGACCTGGAATGTGGTCTATCTTGGTGAATGTTTCATGTGAACTTGAGAAGAATCTGTATTCTACTGCCGTTGGATGAAGTATTGTATCAATATCAATTAGGTTGATATTGTCGTTCAGTTTAACTATATGCTTGCTCATTATCTGCCTGCTGGATCTATTCACTACTAAAAAAGTTGTGTTGAAGTCTTCAATTATAATAGTGGTTTATCTATTTTTTTCTTGCAGTTCTAGCCTCATGTATTTTGATGTTCCTAGGTGAATACATATTAGTATTAATTAATTAATACTAATAACATAATTATTGTCATGCCTTCCTGGAGAACCGCCCCTTTAGCTTTATGTGATGCCCTCTCTTTATCCCTGAGGAATCTCCTTGTTCTGAAGTCTGCTCTGCCTGAAATTAATATAACTACTCTAGCTTTTTTGGGGGTTAGTGTTAGCATGGCATAGCTTTCTCCGCCTCTTTTAAATTATCTGCGTCTTTATATTTAAAGTGGAGGTCTTGTGGAGAACACACAGTTGGGCCTTATTTGTTAATCCACTGACAATCTCTGTCTTTTAATTGGTGTAGACTATTCATACCATGTTTGTAAGTGTTTTATATTTGTTCCACTTGACTTTCATCTCTAAATTTTCAATGTGAATTTTGTATTCTTTATCTTAAAGAGAACGCTTCAGATCCCTCAAAACCTGCACCTACCGCTGCTCGACATGCATTAAGTAACGGTAGAAAAGGTGCACGCCAGCCCGGCGGTGCAGGAGAGGCTCAGGGATTCCGGGATGCAGCTGCATAGTACATGGATGCACCGGGTCTTTGCTTGCTGGGTCCAAATCCCCCAGACACTGACAAACGCTTCAGCCAATGAGAGCGTTCCTACCGTCCAATTCTGACTTAAGGGGCGGGACTCCCTCCTGCCTTACTGCCTTGTCTAGAGTGGGCGTGGCTTACGTGTACGTTTGTTTATCACCTGGCCAATTTGGTGCGGCCCTGTGTTGCCATGACGACCGTGGCTAGGTCACTGCAGACTCGGTTGGAAACTCTCACAGCGCGTTGAGGTCCGTGTACCTGTCGAGAGATCGTTCACAGTGGTTCAGCTTCCCGGGAATACACTGGAACAGTAGGGATAGCAGGGTTCTGTGGCCTTTTTCCGCCCTAATTCCTCGGCGGGCGCTCCGATGCCTGCCGGGCTGCGTCGCCTGGAGCCCCCACTCGGGCCTCTGCGCGCGCCCCTTGGCTGGCTCTGGGGCGAGGAAGGGGCTTCGCAAATCTGCAGAAAACCCGCCCCCCCGAGCCGCAAGCCCCCGGGCTGCGGGCTCGGCCTCCCTCGTGGGGTGTTCGTTTTCCACCTGTGCGTTTATTTTCTGCCACTTATAAGCACCTTAAAGGGACGAGGGGCTTTGTCTGGAGGAAGCTCTTGGCTTGCTGATCCACGCAGCGGTTTGCCTCGAGGCTGCGGCCGGGGAAGGGCCTGAGCCCGCGGTAACAGTGCTTCTGTCTTCTTTGCAGAGCCATGGGCAGCAAGAAGGAAATTGCCTTGCAGGTAAGCCTCTAGGGGCGCTTGCTTCCTGCACTTGGTTGGGGTTGGGGACGAGCAGGATGGTGTGGAGCGGGAAGTGCAGTATGAAAGTGATATTGTTTGCCAGCAGTCTATTACAGCCAGTGTTCTCAAACTTGAATATGGTACCTTCCGTCTTAAAGGAAAAAAACTTATCTTGGACCCCTAGTGATGACAAATTTTTTGTGCACTTAAATATAAACAAACATAAAATTGGGTGTAAGCTCTTTATGGTTAGAGTCCTTATGTAATGGTAAAACCCAAACATGCGTTAAAAGAAAATAAAACTACAAAACCGAGAAAATATGAATCAATATAATTCGATGTGACTTTTTTGTTGAAATATAATTGCCACTTGCTGTGGGAATCTGATATAGGTTCTTTTGAGTCTGGGCACACGTCTGTAGCTGAGTGCTCTCCAGAGATCCAGTTCTCCTACCACTGCTGTCATCAATCATTCGCTTATTCAAAGTAGATTTTGATATTTTATGTGCTGCACATTCGTTATATGGAGTGCCTTACTTACTTTGCGCCTGGGACAAGTGAATCCATAAGCCAGTGTCTCTGCTCTTTTTTTCTTGGTCCTGGACAATAATTAGTGGGTGATTCTACAGTGATGGTAAACCTGCAGGCATAGCTGGAACTGGGAGGGAGGGCTTCGTCATCAGGAGATCATCTGATGATCTGTAATATGGGTACATTTTAAAGCAAACCTTAAAACGTCTCCTACTCAACTTGGCCCATCAGGATAAATGCCAGGCTACAGGCACCGCCTGGAGACTAGAGAGCAGCAGCAGTCCTGAGCCACCTGATTCCTTTCATTGTTCTCGTGGCACCAGGAATTTGCATGTGAATTTCAAAACACTAGTGATTTAAAAAAGGGAGAAAGCAATGTCTGTCTAAGGATTACGTTTACTGGGAGGGGGTTGGCGGGGGAGGGAAGAGCTTTGAATTGGAAGTCAGAAGACCTTATGTAGTTCTTGACTCTTCTCTCAGCCAACTCTGGGACTTTGTATACGTCATGTAAACTCTCTGGGCTATAGCTTGTCCATCTGTAGACAAGCATTGATGTTCTAGCAGTCCAGAGTTATGAAACTTCATGTGTCTATATTCTGTCCGTAAATAAATTCTAAGAACCCGGTCCTACCACTTACTGCCATGTGAACGAGTTCTTCAACCTCTCGGACCCTCCACACCCTTTATGAAAACAGGAGGGATGTTACATAACCTGCAGAGTTGTGGCAAGAGACTCCTTTAGACACTTCTAGGATGGTCTGAATGCTGTCTGTGGTGGCTCTAAGATTTTTGCCCCATATGATTATCTTTTTGTGTGTCTATGCCCAAATCTCCTTTGGGGGTAATAACATTTTTTAGCAATTTTTTTTAAATGTATATTCCCCAGAGCCCTGAGTTCAATGCGGTACTCAAAGTAAGTGCTCCCATTTGCTGAGGGAGGAGGCAGTGGTGTGCACGGAGGCGTCTGTGTGGGCACTGCCTCTCCACCAGGTCAGCTCCTTAAAAGCAGTGCTCAAGGGTCTGCCAAGCCAGGAACTCTGTCCTCTCTCTGGGTAAGACTATTTAGGATTCCTTTTGTGACTGAGATGGAAATCGCAGGACATCAAGAGACAGCCTGGTTGAAAGTGCCAGAGGGGCTGGCCCGGTAGCTAGTAGTTGAGTTCCTGGGCTCTGCTTCAGCGGCCTGGGGTTCACATGTTTGGATCCCAGGCATGGACCTACACACTGCTCATCAAGCCATGCCGTGGTGGCATCCCACATAAAATAGAGGAAGATTGCCACAGATATTAGCTCAGTGACAATCTTCCTTAAGCAAAAAGGAAGATTGGCAACGGATGTTAGCTGAGGGCCAATCCTCACACACACACAATTGCCACACATTCCCCATTCATTCCCTACAATGTAGGGCTTGGTGAAGTCCAGCTATTTCCCGTTCTGTTCTGCTCCCGCCCTGCTCCTCCGAGTGAGATTCTTCCACTGCCCACAGAGTCCTGGCCCCACTGCCGATGTGGCTCCCTCCACGACAGGGGTGCACTGCGGAGAGTTGCCACTGGCTGACAGCTGAGCCTCTGAGACTGACTATTATGAGAGAGAGGCTGGGGGTGGGGGTTCTTCTGAATCCTCTGTCGCTTTCCTCAGGACCATAGTTATGGGCCCAGGATGACATCAGTCCAGCTCTCTTACCTCATTTAAGGCATCAAGAAGAAGGCTTTTCTGTTTTTTATCCTTTTTTATCCTTTGAAACAAAAAAGTATGGAAGCATGATTTCCTTGAAAGATGGATCTTTAATAAAGGATTTGCGGATGTTACATGTTTCCAGCCCTTTTAAAGGGACAAAGACCTTAACACACCTGTACTAAGAATGAGCGGTAATTGTCATGGTCTTTTAATTTATATAGTTTCAAGGTAGCTCCTCACAAAACGTATTAATTACAAAGGGAAGAGGAACAATTTCACAGTGTAGAAGCCTGACACCACCTTAATCAAGTGATCAAAGTGAACATCATCCGTAATGGGGCAGATCGAAACTGTGTCACCTGACAAGATGCAGTGAGAAGAACATTCTTCCACTTCTCTGACACTCCAACCAGTTCCAACCAATCCAATCAGTTCCAACCAATTACAACCAATCCAACCAGTTCTAACCAATTCCAGCTAGTTCCAACCAATCCAACAAGTTCCAAACAATTTCAACCAATCCAATCAATTCCAACCAATCCAACCAGTTCTAACCAATTCCAACCAGTTCCATCCAATCCAACCAATTCCATTCAATCCAACCAATCCCAACCAATCCAACCAGTTCCAACCAATCCAACCAGTTCCAAACTATTCCAACCAATCCAACCAATTCCAACCAATCCAACTACTTCCAACCAATTACAACCAATCCAACCAGTTCCAACCAATCCAACCAGTTCTAACCAATTCCAGCCAGTTCCAACCAATCCAACCAATTCCATTCAATCCAACCAGGTCTAATCAATCCAACCAGTTCCAAACAATTCCAACCAATCCAACCAGTTCTGACCAATCCAAAGATGCACAGCCTGAATCTAATCAGGAGGAAACATCAAACACACCCAAACTGAGGGACATTCTACCCTCTTGTAGTCTTCAAAAGTGTCAAAGTCATGAAAATCAAAGAAAGACTGAAAAACTGTTCCAGATGGAAGAGACCAAAGAGACTTGACAAATCAATTCAGCATCTGGTTCTGATTAGATCCTGTGCTATTCAGGACATTACTGGGGTGACTGGTAAAACTTGAATGGGGTCTGAGTATGAGAGAGTCATAATGCATCGTGTTTATTTCCTGATTTCAATGGTTGTATCACGGTTATGTGGGGTAATGTATTCAGAGATAATAGGATATCAGGTTTGTCATTTACCTTCAAATAATTCAAGCAAAGGTTCTTTATACTGTACTTGCAAATTTTCTGTAAGTTTGAAATTGTTTCAAACTAAAAACGTTATACAAAAATATACATTATTAATAATGTACTATGTATGATATGATATATATATCTCTCCTTGAATTTCATTTATGACATAAACCAGAATATTTCTTAAGTAAGAGAAAAATGTGAAGAGATGGCAATAAATTCAACTGTTAATTATTTCTGATGTGGATGTTTGGATATATTTAACAAAAGATGTGCCAAAAGTATACACTGAAAACTACAAAACATTGCTGAGAAAATTAAGGAAGATTTAATAAATGATGAGAAACATGTTCCTGAACTGGAAGATTTCAGTTTTGTCCCAAATTGTTCCATAGATTCAATGCAGTCCCAATTAAAATCTGTGCAGGAGTTTTTGCAGAAATTGACAAGCTGGTTCTAAAATGTATATGGTAATGCAAAGGACCTAGAAAAGCCAAAACAATCTTGAAAAAGAAGAATAAATATGGAAACCTGACACTGCCTGAGTCCAAGACTTATTATAAAGCTATAGTAATCAAAATAGTGTGGTACTGACAAAAGAACAGACTAAATAGGTCAATGAGATAGAATAGAGTCCAGAATAAACCCATACTATTCCGTCAGTTGGCTTTCAATAAAGATGCCAAAGCAATTTAATGGTAAAATAAATCTTTTCAACAAAGTTTGCAGAAACAACTGTATCACTTCATGGAAAAAAAAATTAACCCCAATCCTTCCCTCACAATATAGACAAAAATTAATTTCAGATGACTTGCAGGCTTAAATTAAATTAAAGCACATGAAATAGTGCTCAGCACCACTAGTGATCAGGGAAATGAAATTAAAGCCACAATGAGATACCATTATGTTACCATCAGTGTGACTAAAATTTAAAAGACTGACATCACTAAGTTTTGGTGAGAACCTGGAGCAACCACAACTCTTATGCTTTGCTGATGGAAGTTTAAAATGGTACAACCACTTTAGGAAAAGTGGTGGCTGTTTCTTATGAAATTGAACAGACATTTACCCTGTGTCTGAGCGGTTCCACTCCCAGATATTGACTTACTGAAGACAAATGAAAACATGAATAGAAGAGGATTTAACAAGAATGTTCATAAGTCTTTATTTATAGCCCCAAACTGGAAGTAACCCAAATATCTATCAAGCAGATTATGATATCGTCATATAGTGGAACATGCTCAGGAATAAAAATGGACAAGCTACTGACACACGACTACACAGAGGAGTCCCAGAAGTACGCTGACTGAAGGAAGCCGGCACAAAATAATACATGTTGTATTGTTTCATTTGTAGGAAGTTTTAGAACAGACAAAACGAATCTATCGTGACAGAAAGCAGATCGGTGTTTACCTGGGGTGAGGGGTGGGGAAGGACTGAGAGGAGACACGGTAGAATGTTCTGGGGTGATGGAAGTGTTCTGTAGTGTAATAGGGGTATGTATGCTTTTGTCAAAACTCAAAGAACTGTAACACTTTAGTTCTGTGTATTTCACTGGACATAAATTATATCTCAATAAAACATAAAAAGACAAAAAAGAAAAAGTGAATGAATACCTCTCTGTACATACATATAGGTAAATGTCAAAACAATGTTGAGTGAAAACACAAATTGCAAAAAGTTATCTATTGTATGATATTATTGATGTACATTTTATGGACACGAAACAACTTTATATATTGGTTTTGGACAAGTAATAAGTAAAACATTATTTTTTTAAATGACAGATTTTCTTAGGATAGTGGTTATTCCTGAGGATGGAGGCAGGAAGAGAGAGAAGGAGAAAACAAGATCGGGGAAGGAGGCCAGCTTAGGCTGTGTCTGTAACTATTTCATGGAGAAGGAGAGAGAGACAGAGGGAGAGAGATCTGGAGCAAATACATCAACTCGTTTCCCCGTCAGTGCCCTGGGTCATACAGTGTTTGTTTCTCTTTGATGTTAGGTCAACATCAGCACCCAGGAGCTTTGGGAGGAAATGCTCAGTTCCAAAGGATTAACTGGTAATTTAAGATAATTTTTTAGATCCTTCTTTTGCAAAATTGCTAAATGATGTCTTGAACCCTGAAGAGAAAAGCTGCAGTGAGCACTATTTTCCTATATCCTTGAGTTTCATAAGTAAGGAACCAGGTGATTTCTTTGTGTGTGTGTGCACGCATGTGTATACATACATACATACATATATATATCTGGCTTGAACATGTTCATAGTTCAGTTCAGGCACCTGGTCAGTACTGCTGGATAACAGGGTTTCCTTGTTTCAGAGCTGACTGTCTTACTCAGGGGTTGTTTGCTGTTAAGGAACAGAAACCTCTCCTAATGGCCTGAGGCATGAGAGGGGAAGCAGTGGAAGGAATTCAGGGATCTCTTGGAACACAGGGGCTGGTAGGAGAGCCAGGCATCCGAAGGGCCCGGAACCAGGGGCTGCACAGTCATTAGGAAACAGCACAGCCACTGTCCCTGGGCCCCCTCGTCTCTATCCTCCTTGTATCAGTTATCTATTGCTGGGCAACAATTTACCCTGAAACTTAGTGGTTTGAAATGACACCCATTTACTATCCCCCAGTTTCTGTGGGTCCGGAATCCAGGTGTTGCTTAGCTGGGCGCCTCTGGCTCAGGGTCTCTCACCAGGCTGCAGTTTAAGAGTCACACAGCGGGAGCCGACCCCTTGGCTGAGTTGTTAAGTCCACACGCTCCGCTGCGGTGGCCCAGGGTTTGCTGGTTCGGATCCTGGGCGCGGACATGGCACTGCTCATCAGGCCATGTTGAGGCGGCGTCCCACATGACACAACTAGAAGGACATGCAACTAAGATATACAACTATGTACCAGGGGGATTTGAGGAGATGAAGCAGGAAAAAAAAAAAAAAGGGTTGGCAACAGTTGTCAGCTCAGGTGCTGGTCTTTAAAAAAAAAAGAAAAAGAGTCACACAGGGAATGTCAAGGCTCAGCTAGACTCAAATTTGCTCCCAAGCTCGGTGTTGTGGCTTTGGCAGATCTTAGAACGTCACTTCCAAGTTCATTCATGTGGCTATTGACAGGACTCAGGTCCTTGCCAGCTGTTGGCCAGAGACATCAATTCCTCCAAAAGGTTTTACAACATGGTAACTTTCTTCCCTCAGAGCAGGCCAAGAGGGAAGGCGGGAGAGAAAGAGAGAGAGAGACAGAGAGGAAAGTCATAGTCTTTTGTAACATAATTTCAAGAGTGACATCTTTTGCCCTATTCTACTAGAAGCCGTCACTAGGTCCAGCCTGCGCTCCAGTGCAGGGGATCACACAAAGGCATAAATCCCAGGAGACTGGCCCACCTTAGAGGCTGCCTACCACCCCCGCTCCTCCACTATTCCTCTCTCTTCTTTGTCTACTCTAGACATCTCTGGGCTGTTTTTCTCTGTGTCTGCTCACGTCTTCTCTCTATAAATACACCTGCTCCGTCAGCTTGTGTTTGCTCTTCTCTCTCTCCGCCACCCCCCTCACCAAAGGACTTCAGCATTCAAACCCCTCTCCCCCTTCCCTCTCTCATGGCTCAGTTTGTCTTTCCAGCCCCTTCACCCTCTGTTCCCTGAGGTGTGTCCTGAGCTCCAAACTGTTTCCTAACATGCCACAAGTTCTCTTTCTTCACTTTTATCCGTGTTGTTCCTACTACCTGGAATATCATGGCCCCATCACACCCTGTACTTCCTCACTCCCAGGCCCTGCTCCAAAGCAGCCTCCTTGCGCGCAGTCTTTCCTGAACCTCTGTGTCGTCACCTGCCCCTGGGGGTCTCTAGGGCATTTGGGGTGGGACTCTGTCTCAACGCCCCCAGCAGACACCCAGCTTGGTGGGACCCCTGCGTGGGTGAGCACCCTCATGGCTTTCCCCATAGACTGTCAACACAGGGGCGTTGTCTTGTTCATCTCGTCTGGAGCAGACTTGTCCGGGCCTGGCTGCTGGTTAAATGTGGTTGCCTTGACCCAGTAGCGTAGTGAGGAGTTGCCACCCTCTACTACTTGAGGGATTACAAAGCCTTTTTGACGGTGCCAGGTCGTAACTCTTCTGTCCATGTGTCTTGTCTGTGCAACTAGAACATGCCTCCAGGGCAAAACCACCATGACTTCTATTTCTTTACCACCAGTAAGAAAACTACCACCTCATCACTTTTTGAGAATCTGCCTGTGTTCCGGGCACCTGATGTGATCCTGGTGAGAGTGTCGCAAGTGTCGACTCTGTCAAACCCTGCTCTAAGCTGTGCAAGGGAACTGTGTTGACTGAAGGCAGCAGGGGCCCATCTGCCCCTTCTCGTCAGGCAGTCTCGAGGAAGATATGCTCCTCCTTCTTTCTGGAGCCAGCAGAAATTTGCCTCCCAAGTCAACCACCATCTTGGAAGTCTTGCCTTCTTCTGGCTCATTTTCATCTGCCTTCAAACATGCAGAAGTCTACTCAGGTTTACACACACACACACACACACACACACACACACACCCCTGCACAGGTTTTTGTATTCCCTGCCATTCTTCTCCTTCAGGTGTCTTTTCTATTTTGCTTTCTGTCTTTCAGAGTCAAACTTTTCGGAGTCCTCTCCAGTCCCCAGGCCCCCATAACCTTGTGAAGTGTACCTTTGTCCCCGCCACTCCATGGGGCACCAGGGAGTGCAAGAGGAGATGGGAAGCTCATACAAATGACTGGGCTGAACTACCAAGTCAAATCCTGCATAGAGATTGGTAGCTAATTGGGCCCCCAATTTTTTCCCACTGGGGCTTGAACCTGCTCTTCTTGGTGGGCCTGGATATAGGGTCCTCTTAGTCTTCAAGGACTTTTTCCTTACTTGACCCAAATGCCTTTCTCCCTCAACGGTGAGGCTGCTGTCCTTAGAGAAGCCCAGAGCTTTATCCTCCGTCTGATGCTAAGGCCCCAGTCCCTCTCTCCTGCCCCTGCTGGGGTCTGGTTGCCTCTGAGACCACTTGCCTTAGATTCTCCGGTTGGTACTGGAGACCCAGCGTGTCTAGAGTCGAGTTCACTTTTCTCCCTCCCCAAACGCTCTCTCCCTGCCCCACCCAGTTCTCTCTGCCAGGCTCCAAGGTGGAGTCCTTTTCACACCCACTCGACTTTCCTCCCCAGTTCTCTCCACTTCCTTTTCAAAGTCTCATGGATTCCCCTGTTCCTCCCCTCCCATCGACACTGCCACCCCCGTGTCTGGCTTCCTTATCCCTCCCACACCCAGCTCAGCTCACTTTCTTTCTGCAAAACTATGCTGCCTGGCTGAACTAACCAAGACTGCTGAATCTGTGCATCCAGCTTCTTTCCTGGGGGAGTTGAAAGAGCATGGGGCTTCAGACAAACCTGGGTTCACACTTGGTTCTGCTGCTTGAGAATTTTATTTTTTTACCTTGGGTTGCTCACTCCACCTCTTTGAACTTCAGCTCCCTCGTCTCTCTGGTAGGATAATGATGCCCATCTCACGGGGTTTTCTGAGAGAAAAGCAAAGCGCAGATGCCCTCTTGCAGCTTAATAAATATCACCTCCCTCTCCTCTCTACACCTTGCTGAGGGTCCTCATCGCCTAGTAAATCAGGATGCAACTCCTTAAACCCACATTGCATACTCTTCCACTGATCTCTGCCACCTCTTCCCACAGCCCATCCCCAGGCAGGTGTGAGCCCGCAGGCAGCCCCTGGACGCCCCAGGCTGTGCCTGCACGTGCTTCCCACCACAGCCTCCCTTTCTGCCCATCCAAGCGTGGCATTTTCCAAAAGGCCCAGTGTAAGTCGCCCCTCCACTAGGAAGCCTTCCTCCCCTGATTAGTACAGTACAGTGTTCATACGGTGCTGCCAGAGTCTGTTAATTTGAATAATGCTAATTTATGTCGTGTTTTACTAATAGTTCTCCCGTGATGTGAAAATCTTAAAATGTGAATCTTCAAAAAGTAAAATCACAAATTGCATGCTATTAAAATTGGCAGGCCTGAGAGTTTATAAACAATGTCTACACTACCTCCCCATGACGCGGATACCACGCCACTCCCGCTGCCGAACACAAGGCCACCTGTGTGGATGAGGCAGGAACTCTGAGGGCTGAGGTCTTTTTGAAGACATCCTTCCTCTAAAATGTGACCTCTGGGACATCACAATCTAGCACTTGCTGCATCTTCGTGATGGGGCCAGGCGGGTCCTGCGTGGATCTGTGCACAGGTGCCGGCCCAGCTTGCTCACAGGCCTCATGGTCTAGTGCAGTCCCACGAGAGGCTTCCCTCTCCCCAGCCCTGGCACGCTCCACAGACTGGGGCCAAAGAAGAAAAAGCTACCCCAGTTCCCACCTAGGTCTCTATCGGGTCCACTTTCCAGGAGAGCAATGTCAATTTCGTAAAGTGAATAAAACTCTCCTTTACCCAAAGCAAGTGGGTTTTAATTTGTCAGGGAAAAGGTCAAAGCTGTGTTTATTATCAAGGTAGCTAAGAGTTGACTGTACGCTGGCCGGTCACATACAGAGACTTCTTCCTTTTAGAATAGATAGTTTCAGTCCAATTCAAATACTTATTGAGGGCCGCTCTGTGCTAGGTCTGCCCCTGAATGTGCCTGACAATTCCTTAAGGTAAAGCATCCATGTTAAGAAAATGATTTTCCACCATACTGACTGAATTATGTTTATAATTCAGAACGCTGAGCTCATAACAATGAGGGAGAGCTGGGTTTCCATTGCTCGCTGTACTCTGAGGGGATAATAAAGCCCTTTAAGCAGTAAGCGCCCCTGCAGACAGATGTCCTCTGGAGGGGTCAGAATGGCCAGGGATAAGTTCCACCGGCCATGGACGGCGCCGGTGCCCACTGAACGGTGCGCTTCTTGTCCACGCAGTGGTCGACGTCTATCAAGGCTGGTGCGGCCCCTGCAAACCCGTGGTGAGCCTCTTCCAGAAGATGAGGATTGAGGTTGGCCTGGACCTGCTGCATTTTGCATTAGTAAGATCCTCTCTTAGCAGCGTGTCACATGACATTGTAAAAAAATTAAGAATTTAAAAATAGGAAGAGGAAGTGCAAGCTGCCTTTACCAGATCATTGAAAGGGCACCAGTTGTGGATTTTGGGGTGGCTATCAGTCATGATGCTTTATAATTTCTCCAGAGATGCAGATTCTGGCCCCACCGCCACCTCCCTGACAGTGTGGGCTTGGGCAGTCTCCTGATGCCGTGCGCGGGGAAGGGATCCGTGTCACCCTAGAGGGGATGCTCCTTCGTGGCTCGTGAACACTGTGAACTCTGAAGTGTCACTTTCAGAGCCCAGGGTTTCAAGATTTCTATCCTTGCTCCATAAAGGAGAACTTTTAGCAAAGATTTCCTTGGATTAATGTATGGAAATGGGAATAAATTCCAGAGAAGTGGGCAAGAGACACTCGATATGCTGCATGGGTCTGAGGGTCACAGACAGTGAACGTGGGAAATACACCATACACTGATTTCTTGAAGTTTGCCTTCAAGGACTCTGCACTTCCTCCCTCGGGAGTCGGTGCTGACGCTTCTGTAGAGTGTGGAGGAAGCGCCCAGATGGGGACACGCTGTGTCCGTGTTCAGAATGGGGTTCACCAGACACACACCTCACACCTTCCACCTCTGTCGTTGCCAGTCCGGCAGCGGGAGGAGGCTGGACAGCGGAGCTCCCTCGTTTCGGAGCAGGAGCTGGGAGGGGAGCAAGAGAAACCTCATTTCCTCCTGATTTTAGTCTTCAAAAAAGTACACTGTCAACAATTTTTACCAATATGTTGACAGGACAATTGTTAAGATTCTGTTGAAAAGACATTAGGAGCAGCATGAGAGCAAGCTGGGGCTTCGCCTGGTAGGGCAGTCACTGTGTGTGTTGTGTGTGTATGTGTGTGTGTGTGTGTTATATGTAGTGTGTGTATGGTATGTGGTGTGTGTGGTGTGTGTGTGTGGATGTAGTATGTGTGTGTGTGTGTGGTGTGTGTACAGTGTAGTGTGTGTGTGGTGTGTGTGGATTGTCCTGTGCGGTTCATCCCCCCTCATGCCCCCACAGGCCCGCTGTGCCCAGGGTCCTGCTGACAGCTTGTCTTCTTCAGGCGGAGGCAGACTGTCTTGATGTCCTCGAAAGATACCGCGGGCGGTGTGAGCCGACCTTTCTGTTTTATGCAGTAAGTACATTGTCAGAAGCAGAACTATGCGATGGTTGCACCTGGTTAGAGCTCAGGTAGACACGTCTCGCTGGATCAGTCCTCTCTGGGAGTCACCATGAGGCCTCACCGGCCCACACAAGTGATGCTGTTGTTTTATTGCTTTGGCTAAAGACAGATGTCCTTAAGTCATGGTAAGGCAGGGCCCTGACTGGGATGGTGGCCTGCGGGCAGTGCTCGCTGGAGGGGAGCAGGGAGACACAGCTTCTGCCACTCACTCTGGGCTCCAGCAGCCTTCCTGACCGGCGGGAGCCACTCACATGCTCCTTCGGGCTTATGCGCGCTCTTGCCTGAGGTTTCCCTCTCAGAGCAGTTTCCAGATTTCCATCCTCTGCCCCGTGGAGGGGAACTTCCAGCAAACGTGAATGCTCCTTTATGGGGTAGACAGGCTGTGCATTCACCTTTATTTAATCATAAAATGTGATGATGTGTTTACAGAAAGTCAGAAATGAGAGGGACTATTGATGAAAGCCAAGTGGTTCAGTGCTTTGAAAAGATAATTTCGATGTCTTGGGTGTGACATCCACTGGCACAGCCCTTAAGGTCCACTGTCTCACACCTGGCTTCCTAGGTTTAGGTCAACTGCCAGGCCCTGAAGGCAACGGATCGCTGTGCAAACCCTAACTGGTCCAGCCCCTCATCTACGGTCGGGGAACCAGGGTCTAGCCGCCCAGGCCAGAGTTTAGTTTGGAAACCGTCGGGCCCCTGCCCTCAGCACTGCAAGTAAAACACTTGGAACTCATGGTGAAACATTATTTGGGCTCTGGGCTGTTAGCAGGGAGACTGAAGTTAGAGGACGAAACATGGTGGGGGAGGGAGGGAGAAGTGGGGAGGAGCCGAGATGAAAGTGCGCCCGGCCAGACCGAGCTGGGAGCTGAGCTGCAGGAATGGGATCATCACCACAGTGGTTTGCTTGCTGGAGCCCGTGGCAATGAAAGCATAAATTGTCGTCGGCGTGTGGGAGCATGGGCCGAGCCAGCAGGCTCCATCGCATCCCTCCCCCTATGGGGGTCCACTGCAGCACGGGATGGCAATGGAGGAGGACCCACTCTATGTGAGCTGCTGGGAGAATATGCAGTGAGAAGGTTAAAGCAGAAACTTAGGTCACCCCGAACACCACCTCCACCGTGAAGCCTTCCCTGACCACCCCAGATGGAGCTGATTCTTGCCCCGATTCAAGTATCCCTATTAAAGCAATGGTCTTATTCCATTGGAATTGTTTCCCTGACATGACCACCTCTCTCCCCACTCACTCCCCATTCATTGAAGGTGGTGAGCAATTAGGTCTTTTCATGTTTGGTGTTCATATTCTGTGCCTCTGTCTGGGTGCTTGGTGTCGGAAGTGCTCGATAGACATCTGTTGAGTGACTAAGCCCTTTATCGGCCACACTTAGTCCCTCACAACCTAGCGTGTGCTGTTCCTCCCTTAACTGGTTCCCAATGCCTTGGAGGAAATTTTGAAAGGAGGGGCATGGGATAGAAGGCAGAGAAGTGGCTGGAGGCTGTGGGCCTGGGGTGATGGCCTTGACCTTGGGCACACTCCTAAACAAAGCCCTTGAACACTCTCGTGTCTCTTGAGAGAGAGTAATGTCACGAAGAGGGGTCGGTGGTTTGCCCAGTACGTTGATGCCGTGTTCTAGGGAGGAGAACTGGTGGCCGTGGTTCGCGGCGCAAACGCCCCCCTGCTGCAGAGAACCATCCTGGACCAGCTGGAGGCCGAAAAGAAGGTGCTGGCTGAAGGCAGAGAACGGAGGGTGGTAAGGAGGTCACTTCTGCAAGCAGCAAACCCACGAGGGTCCCCTCCGCTTGCCCCACCCTTTTTCTGGCACCGTCGGTGGGAAGTGTGGTTAAATGCCCACCCCTGCATTGCACCCCACTGAGGCCTGGGAGGAGGGCGCCTGCTGACCATGACAAGTTTGCCCTTTGAAGCTTCTTTTAAGAAGTCGTCTCCTTCCTCCAGAGTATGTTAACTTCTTTTATCCATTTCCTTTTCATCCCCCCTTTCAACTCAACAGGCGTTTTTGGAACCCTGACAATGAATTCCGAAATGGAAACACAGTTCTGAATCAAGTAGTGGGAAGGAGGCGTCAGCCTCAGGGTGACATCTCTCCTGGGTCACCTCTCATTCCTGATGGTTCTACTTATGGATCCCAGAGGGTTCATTTCTTTCGTTTAGAAGTTAAGCTCTGTCATTACCAGGAGCAATCGGATCAGCATAGCTTGTGATTTTGATAAATTCTTTCCATGATCACACAGACTGCAAGTTTTTCACAAATAATTGGCTGCCTTTGGATATGGACACACCGTAGGTAGAGAGAGGTACTTCCTGGTTCTCTGAGCATCTGCCAGATGAGCCTTAACATTGTTCAAAGTTCATTGTTCAAGTTTGAAACGTTCCAAATAGTAAACCCTATTTTTATAGAATGGATTAGAATGAAATCATATATTTCCCCCAGAAAACTGGCAATTTTCCCCCCAAAAAGAAAATCACAAATGCTTTTGCCTTCTCCAGGGAGCATCATCTCTCTCTTCACTACCTCCCTGCGCTGGGTAGCCAATTGCTTCTATGTATTTCAGCTCCTCCTCTGTGTTCTTGCCAACTCTCTATCACATTCTTCTCTTTCCTTAGTTTTGACTTGATGTTTGTGAAAACAGGCAGAATCTAAACCTTCAGATCAGCACGGATTTCCGTGTCTTCAAATGCTCTCACCCCACTGTCATCTGACTACTAACAAGGGTCTTGTAAAGTTTCCAAGACTGATAATCTTTTTTTTTTGAGGAAGATTAGCCCTGAGCTAACATCTGCCACCAATCCTCCTCTTTTTACTGAGGAAGACTGGCCCTGAGCTAACATTCATGCCCATCTTCCTCTACTTTATATGTGGGGTGCCTGCCACAACATGGCGTGCCAAGCGGTGCCATGTCCGCACCCGGGATCCAAACTGGTGAACCCTGGACCGCCGAAGCGGAAGGTGTGAACTTAACCGCTCCGCTACTGGGCCGGCCCCAAGACTGATAATCTTGACACTTTTTTTTCCTCTGTATTTTGGACCTTTATGTTTTTGGTTTCTGCAGGTTTTGGAAGGTCTTTGTGGTAATTTTAATTAGCTAACTACTTTCTGTTCATGACCAATCTGCACTAGATTAAAGATGAGGCTCTTTCTGATGAAGATGAACATTCTTCTCATGAAAAGGACGATGGTGAAGATGAGGATGTGGGTGAGTACACAACCAACAAGGAAGGGAAAAGGGCAAAGCAGACTCAGATTTGATGGGTTTTCCAAAAAATATGTGAGTAATCAGTTTATTGAACAATCTGAACTCTGGGAAGATTAATCATAAAACGTTTTGTCCCCAATCACCTGACTTCAAACACACTGTGTCAGTTCTCCCTTCTGCCCCTTAATGGCATCTTGGGCACCGTTCACAGCCTTCTGATCATGTTCAGACATAACCAGTGTGGCTTTCATGGCAATTACCGGGCATCAGGAGAAGCTCCATTCAATAAAGTGGAGGGTAGTGGCACTAATAATGTAGAGTCATGATGCTGGTGTTTCCTTAGACCTTATTTGAGCTGACAGCTCAAGTTTCTGTTTTCACCTTTTTTCTGAAGTGTCAGAAAGTCAGCTGTACTGAACACCTCCCTCCGACAGCCCTGCGCCCTCGTCCCGGGAGTCCCGAGCATCCCTCACCCCTGGGCGTCACAGTTCTTCCTGAAGCTTTAATAGGAGGAGAACAGCTTTATCTGACAGTGCGCAGAGACACCGGAAGTCAGAAGGGCCCTTGCTGGGAAGGTGCTCTTGATGGTGGCTGAGACACCAGGGATAACCAGGGTTAAGTTCAGGAACGGAGCTGGAAAGAGAAGGAAGATTTTTATTATTGCACGAAGTAGAAAGGCTGTTTATTGGAGAGTGGATGAGGACTGTTAGAGTTGGATTCTAACAAGGAAAGAGGCTCAGTTTAGAGAGCAAGGAAACATCAACTGTGAAAAGAAATCAGTGATTGGGCTTCTGCAGGAAACAACTTTTGCCTCCTTTTTGGGTTATCTCCTCTTTCTTCCCTCCCAATTATTCCCTCTCAAATCAAGTCTCTCCATCTAGAAAACATCACAAAGCCTGCCCTGCCCTTAGCCTTTCTCTCCTGCACAGCCGAGCTTCCTGAACTTCGTCCACACTCGTGGGGCCACCCCTTCCCTTTGAATCCTGTCCCCACCTGCTGTGTCTGGCCTCTGTGCCCGCTCCTCCCTGAGCAGGTGCTCATGGGGGCACCAGAGACCTTCTTGGTGCCAAATCCACTAGGCAACTAGGCAGGTTCCAGTCGTATCCTGTGGCATCTTTCGGTGGACTTGGATGGTGTTCACAACGTCTCCCTTCTCAAACCCTCTTCTCTTTTGGTTTCGGAGACCTCACGACCTTTCTCGTTTTCCTTCTACATCTCTGGCCTCTCCTCAGCCTCCCCTCCATTGCCTTCTTTTCTTTTGCTCTTCTTTCAAGCTGGAGTTCTCTGGGCCCCTGCTCTGGCCTCTTCTCTTCTCCCTCCACATCTGTAGGTGATCTCATTAACTGGTCAGTTTATAACAGAATTTATTGTGAGTCTCTTTAAAGTCTAAGTGTACATGGGATGTTAGAAACAGTACTCACAGAAAAATGAACAGGTTTGTTGCTGAAAATGTTTCACATCTTTGCAGTACACGTTTTGAGATTTTTAGAGTAAGAAGCCCTACTTAAATGCAGACATTGTCATATTTTATTGCAACCCAATAGATGTAAAAGCTGCGAACGGGAAAATAGGGGAATACAGAGTCAATGGAGAGTGCAGGTAGCGCCCCAAGGCCAAGTTCGTCCAAGCAGGACCACACCAGGCATGGCCTCCTGGGCTGGACACAGGGCTCTACAGCTTCCGCTGGCCTGAGCAGTGGCAGCTCCCTTAACACCACTGCTAACGGGACCTGTGGACACTGGCCAATCAGTGCACTGGCCAGTGGGCTATGACTGGTGCCTTGGCTCCAAATAACGAGCTGGCCAGTCCGGTCTTCCCTCAGGAGAATCTGCACTGAGACCTGGAAGATGGAAGCTGCAGTTTGTTGTAGGTGGTGGCATTGGAAAGTTGTGGGGACTCAGGGCCTGGCCAGCCATTCTTGGCCACACGCCAGGAAAGCTAAAAAGCAGCATTGGTAAAGGAGCCAGTGCCGTGAGAGAACACAGTAGACCGCGGGCAGAGGCCAAGAATCACAAGAGTGTGACAGGAAGGGACAATAGTGGCCAGGCCTGCACTGCCTCTGCTCCAGCTCTCCCCCATCCAGGCGACTCTTTCAGTTGCTTCCGGGTTTCTGCTCCTGAGTAGTCTCTGATCTTCTCCCCCAGCCCCCCTCCCTCTCCTCAGCCCCTTCCTCCCAGGTTTATGTCCCCTGCATGTCAACGTCCCTTGCAGCCAGGTTGAGGTTGAGGTCTGGAGGCAGACCGGGGCATCCACTAGAGTCCAGGTCTGCAGGGACACAGCCGGGAGGCCAGGCGAGGGAACCCCGGGAGCCGTGCTCAGAGGCTGCCTGGTCCCTGCGGGTGGCCTACCGAGAGCCTCAGAGACGCTGACAGCACTGCCCTCACTGACTGCAGTTTCAGCAGAGAAGACCTGCACCTTGGCCATCATTAAACCAGATGCGGTGGTCCACGGCAAGACCGATGAGATTATTATGAAGGTAAGAGACACCACACTTACCCTGCAGACTGTCCTCATGTCTTCCCGGTGGGAAAACAGGCGTGGGGGCTCATGCAGCAGTGTCCTAGTGGGAAAAGAAGGCTTCTAAGGACCTTTAGCCAAAATTCCATTTAAGTCACTTAAAAATTTTAAATCTAATTGGGAAAGATACCATGAGGATCAGGGTCGCCACAGCTTTTAATGTTGCCTTTTTTTTTTTTTTTTACTTTTTACTTTTTATTAAGATTATGATCGTTTACAACCTTGTGAAATTTCAGTTGTACGTTATCGTCAGTCATGTTGTAGGTACACCACTTCACCCTTTGTGCCCACCTCCCCACCCCCGCTTTCCCCTGGTAACCACCAATCAGTTCTCTTTGTCTATATGTTTAACTTCCACCTATGAATGGAGTCATAGAGAGTTCGTCTTTCTCTATCTGGCTTATTTCACTTAACATAATACCCTCAAGGTCCATCCATGTTGTTGTGAATGGGATGATTTTGTCCTTTTTTATGGCGGAGTAGTATTCCATTGTATATATATACCATATCTTCTTTATCCAGTCATCAGTTGATGGGCACTTAGTTGCTTCCACGTCTTGGCTATTGTAAATAATGCTGCAATGAACATAGGGGTGCATGGGACTTTTGGGATTGCTGATTTCAGGTTCTTAGGATAGATACCCAGTATTGGGATGGCTGGGTCATATGGTATTTCTATTCTTAATTTTTTGAGAAATCTCCATACTGTTTTCCATAGTGGCTGCACCAGTTTGCATTCCCACCAACAGTGTATGAGGGTTCCTTTTTCTCCACAACCTCTCCAACATTTGTCACTTTTTATCTTATTTTTGCCATTCTAACAGGTGTAAGGTGATATCTTAGTGTAGTTTTGATGATTTCCCTGATGATTAGTGATGATGAGCATCTTTTCATGTGTCTATTGGCCATCCGTATATCTTCTTTGGAGAGATGTCTATTCATGTCCCCTGCCCATTTTTTGATCAGGTTGTTTGATTTTTTGTTGTTGAGTTGTGTGAATTCTTTATATATTGTGGAGATTAACCCTTTGTCAGATATATAACTTGTAAATATTTTTTCCCAATTAGTGGGTTGTTTTCTTGTTTCAATCCTGTTTTCCCTTGCCTTGAAGAAGCTCTTTAGTCTGTTGAAGTCCCATTTGTTTATTCTTTCTATTGTTTCCCTTGTCTGAGAAGACAGGGTGTCCGAAAAGATCCTTTTGATACTGATGTCAAAGAGTGTACTGCCTATATTTTCTTCTAGAAGCCTTATGGTTTCAAGTCTAATCTTTATGTCTTTGACCCATTTTGAGTTTATTTTTGTGAACGGTGAAAAAGAATGGTCAATTTTCATTCTTTTACACGTGGCTGTCCAGTTTTCCCAGCACCATTTGTTGAAGAGACTTTCTTTTCTCCATTGTAGGCCCTCAGCTCCTTTGTCGAAGATTAGCTGTCCATAGATGTGTGGTTTTATTTCTGGGCTTTCAATTCTGTTCCATTGATCTGTGCACCTGTTTTTGTACCAGTACCATGCTGTTTTGATTACTGTAGTTTTGTAGTACATTTTGAAGTCAGGGATTGTGATGCCTCCAGCTGTGTTCTTTTTTCTCAGGATTGCTTTAGAAATTCGGGGTCTTTTGTTGCCCCATATGAATTTTAGGATTCTTTGTTCTATTTCTGTAAAGAATGTCATTGGGATTCTGATTGGGATAGTGCTGAATCTGTAGATTGCTTTAGGTAGTATGGACATTTAAACTATGTTTATTCTTCCAATCCATGTGCATGGAATGTCTTTCCATCTCTTTATGTCGTCATCAATTTCTTTCAGGAAAGTCTTGTAGTTTTCATCGTATAAGTCTTTCACTTCCTTGGTTAAATTTACGCCAAGGTATTTTATTTTTTTTGTTGCAATTGTGAATGGGATTGTGTTCTTGAGATCTTTTCCTGTTAGTTCGTTGTTAGAGAATAGAAATGCTACTGATTTATGTATGTTGATTTAATGTTGCCTTTTCCTTTATCGTTTATTTTTCAACTAAGTTAAATGTAAATTTGGGGTTGATTTACCCTTTCAAAATATGCATATATATATTTTACAGATCCAGGAAGCCGGCTTCGACATTTTAACAGATGAAGAGAGAACCTTGACAGAGGCAGAAATGCGACTTTTCTACGACCGCAGAGCTGGAGAGGTCCGCTCGTCTGCTTCCACATGTCCAACACACTCTCCTTTCTTTCTCTTTCTCTAACATCATGCTTACAGACTGACATTAGTTTGGGAGAAAATAGAATATGATGGAGAAGAAGGATGTGAACAGCAAGTGGGCCGTGAGTTTGCTCTCAGCATAATGGTTGCAAGGAAGAGATTGTGACGCTAACTTAAGTAATGAAACAAGGAGTTTATTGGTACTCCCTAACTACCAGAATCGAAGGAAGAGAGCTGAAGGAGTTGAAAAGAAGGTCTCGGGGAGAAGAAGAACTAAGACAGGTGCAGGGATCTAGGAGCAAAACCTCAAGGCCAGTCACTTGAGGTGCTGCTGTTGGATAAGTCAGATTCAACCACCCACCATTGCTTCTGCTAATGACTCACCTACTCAGGAGGGAGGGTCTAGTTGACCGAGCTTGGGTCAGAGCCCCACGTCTCAGGGGAGGTGTGTGCGGCGAGGTTGGGGGGTGACAGGCATCGTGGTGTCAGGCAGACCAGGACCAAGTGAACTGGGGAAGGGCTGCTCCCCAAAGGGAAAGCAGTGCTGCTACGGGAAGAAGGGGGAAGGGTTGCCAGGCTCTGCAAAAATGAAGTCTCAGCTCCATCCCACGCCGTGGTTGTCCAGCATCTGCATGATTGCCATGCATGTGGTCTTTTAGATGCCCCACCTAATTTATTATAATCTCACATTCAGTCCCAAACGAGTCACCTCCAAGTCTCATCTTCCTGCCTTTAATTTATATCTGGGTTCTCCGGGTGTGGTTGGGCACCCTCCCCGCCCCTCTACCCTGGGCCCTCCACGGGCATGCTGGCTGGTGGCAAGACTGCCCACTGTCCCCCTTCCATCCTGTGGGGGGATGGGCCCGCTGACCCTCTGCAGGCCCCACGGCCCCTGCCCTGTGTCACTGTTTTCCCTCCCTGTGCTAGGAGGCATTTGAGAAACTGGTACATCACATGTGCAGTGGACCAAGCCACCTCCTGATCCTCACCAGGACTGAGGGTGTCGAGGACGTGGTTACTGCCTGGCGAACCCTCATGGGGCCCTGTGACCCTGAGGTGGCAAGGAGGGAGCAGCCTGACAGGTGATGTCGCAACTGTGGTCCTTTCATCCATCTCAAAACCTGCACCCAGGGAAGCTGAGAGCCCTGCTCGATGTTCAGCCCAGAATCATGGGTAACACAGAGGCTCTCTGATGGTCATAAAGCCCCTCTTCGTTATATATTTGGAGAGACTCTGACCTCTTTGTTACGTATTTGAGGAGGCCCTGCCATGCTCACCCTGTGATCCAGTCCCCAGCCATTCACTGAGTGCCTCTTGTCATCTGCCTCTTTGCTGCCTCCTCCCCCTCCGCCCTCTTCTGAAGGCTGCTGCTGGATCCAGTCCTCACTGCTCTTTCTGCAGCCAGAGGGGCCCATAGTGTGGTCCAGGAAATGCAGATTCCGGAGCCCCACCCAGGCCTGCCAAGTCAGAGACGCAGGGAGGGACCTAGGATCTGCACTGTAGACTTGTTGCCCACCCCCCACCCCCAGCCCCAGGGTGTCCTGAGGCCCCCTAGGGTCTGAGCACCCTGTTCTGCACCCCACCCTAGGCTACAGTGGTCTGCTCCCTGGCCCTGTGCATATTTAGTCTGGCCCCGCCAATGCCAAACCCACTGTGTGTTGCCTTTGAAGCCGACAGAGTCCAGCCAACAGGAAAGAAATTAGCAAGAGACTAAGTAACTGCAGTTGTACCTGTAGTTGTAAGGGGCCGGGAACATTCGTGAATGAGGCAGCCTGGGCAGTGAAAGGCAGCCCGGGGTTCAGATCTTAGGTTGGCGCATACTCAGGCAAGTCCCTTCTCTGGGCCTCTGTTCTAGTCTGTAAAGAGGCGATATGAGCACCTGTGATAGGAGGCGTAGAGTGTCACGGTTAAGAACACAGACTTCAGGATCTCTCTTCTCTCTTACTGACTGCGTGGCCCTGGGCCGTGCTTTAATCTCTCTGAGCCTGAGTCCTCATCTGAAAAATGGCTACTACAATAGGGCCTGCCTCCGCCGCTGATGAGAGGGTTAGAAGAGTATATATATGTTGAAGCACTTACGACAGTGCTTGACATGCGGGGAGCCCTAGCACCATTCGTATTATCTTGTGGGGATCCTGGGGGATTAACTATGCAAACCTGTGCCAAGCCCCTGGCAGGGTGCCGGCCCCTGATAGTGACATCCACCAAGGGCAGCCCCTGGGCCTATGCTGTGCCTCACGCATATTTAAACTGGGGGTCAGGATGGAGGCTCCCTCGCAGGGCTGTGGCACACACGAAGCCCCAGGACACGTGCCCAGAACACTGCCATGACAGACGAGACGTCAACCACGGTCCTCCTTGCTGTGGTTCTTGGCTTTTTCAGCAGAGAGAAAGCCAGTTCACAGAAATGCAGGGTGCTGAACGGTAGCTGGGGACCATGTTGCCAGAGAGAAAAACATTTCTTTTCAAATGAAACAACCGTTTCTTGTACATTTTGCTAATGTTCCCAGTCTCCGCGCTCGGTATGGCACAGAAATGCCCTTCAATGCGGTCCATGGAAGCCAGGACAGAGAAGACGCCAGCCGAGAACTGGCACTGCTCTTCCCCGGTTTTAAGTTTTCAGATGAAGTGCCAGAAGCCCCTCGGGGTAAGTCACCAAGGCGGACTGGCCTTCATGAAACCTGCAGGGAGTGAGCGGGGCTGACAATAACTCTGTGGTGACCCCGTCTTCAGATGAGTGAGGTCCTGTTTGGGAGACGGGCTCTTACATACCTGTAGCTGCAGTCCTCATCTGTTCTGTGTTTTTATAGACTAAGTGCTGCTTTTTAATATCGCCATTACATTTTTTGCTCCATTCTTACTCTGGAGCCGTATTTTCGTTGCAAAGTTACTTTGCATTTTCCTGTGGAAACCACTGGGAAATGTAACTAACTTTCTGGAAGCCTACTTCGAAGCCATTCGGAGGCCAGATCTCACCCCTCACTTCCTCTGCGCTCCGTGTGCCCCACACTAAGCCCTTGGTGGGGATGCTGAGAAGCGGAGGGACACAGAAGGGGTCTCTGCCGGAGCTTGCTGTGACTCTCGGATCAGCCCCCACAGTTTGGGAAAAGCATGCTGGGTCCAGGCTCCAAATCTGGGTAAGACACCCTGGGCGGCCGGCGCGCGTGACTTACCCTGTTTCCCAAATGGGAGAACCAGGCCTCGGCCGGCTGCTCCTGCCGCCAGCCGCGGCGTCGGCTTGGAGCCTGAGGTGAGGTGGAGGGGCCAGGGCTGAACATCCTGGGAAGAGCAAAGGACGTGACGGTGGGATTCTTGGGCGAAGGCTGCGTGCAGATCTGAAATGGTCATGACCCAGGTGTACCTAAATGTTTAGGTTTGAAGCAGTATGTTTACCCAAATGTTTGATATCTCCATGGTCTCCTCCAGATTGGAATGCGGCCACTAAGAGCAGGGACGGGAGGGCGGGCCGACCCGCGCTGGCCCGCTGCCAGCTGAGGGCCAAGCTGAGAGCGCGCTGTGGTTCAGGGAGTTGAGAAATCAGGGAGTGTGGCTCTCTGTGGGTCAGAGACCCAAGTTTACACAGCCGAGTGTGTGCTGTGGTCATTCAAAGCCATTCCCCCGCCGGGATGGACTCTCACTCTGGTCATGGTGGCATTGCTAGGGCCAGCTTTCCTCTGGGGACCTGCCCTCAGAGAGAGCCCACGATGCATGTCCTATGTGTGCAGGGCCATGGGCTGTCTTCGTCCTTTTGGAGTGACTGGAAAGGAGGAGGTTTAACTCAGGGCTGCATCTGGGGGAGAGGAGGGCAGAGCAGCTGGGGAATACGCCCGGTACTGGCGAGAGTGTAGGGACATCTGAGCCTGACTTTTTGGCCTCAGGTGATAATGAGCAAAGAGGACAATTCCAGATGCATCTGAGCCCAGACCACATCCCGGGAATAAGTCACAGCCTCCTGTGGGCATGAACTTGCAGCAGCCTCGGTGGGATTGCTGATGCTCTGCCCATTTGTTTGAGGTGCCGTGTCTTCTCAGTTGTCAGGAGCAGAGTGTGTGTTCAATGTACCCGGCACTTTTCCTGCTAAGGGGCAGGGGTCAGGGCACTGGAGACACAACCCTGGGTTTGAATCCTGGCTCCACTCTTTACCAGCCCAATAGCCTGGGGAAAGTAAGTTACCTTCTTTGGGCCTCAGTTCCCTCATCTGTGAAATGGAGATAAGGATAGACCCGTTACAGCCCATAGTAATCATCTTCCTCCAGGGCTGTTGTGAAGATGGGAGGAGAGGGAGGAGAGGTTCTCAGCCCGGTGCCTGGCGCTTAGTAAGTGCTCCACAAATGTTGCCCTTCTCCTCATTCTTTCATTCCTGGTCCCTGATACGCGTACTAGGACCTCTCTTTGCTGTCCCTTCCGCCCTGACCCCTCACTTCATCATCTGTGAAGTAGTTAGATGCCCTTTTCCTGTTTCTTTGTGGATGGTGTGTGGGACAGAGGACTGGGACAGGGCTGTGTTTCAGAAATCCTACAGAACATCTGTCATCCCACAGGCCACGGGGCCGAAGGAGCGAGTGGTGGGCCCCACGAGGCTCAGGTGCCCTGAGCATGTGGATGGACAAGGCCGTGACTGAGGTGGGGCCCGAGATGAAGTGCCAGTGCACAGAAGGAAACCTCCAGAACCAGAACTTATTCTTTGAGCACTGATACTTTTTTGGTTTATCTTTCATGAACAATAAAAATAACAGTGTGTACTTTCCTGACTTATTAAACAGTACATAGAGCATATACTAACACTTTTTTTTTTTTTTCTATCTCTGGGATTTTACAAAATAAATGGACATCAGTTATTGTCCTCCGCTGTGATACGATGTCATCCCAGGTCAGTGTTGCCCCAAGAATAAATCTACTTTATGAGTTAAACAGTTTTCGAGCTGAACTTGGTAACTATGAACTTGAAAACAGTGCAACAAGATGGGACATGACGCTTCCAGGCAGAGTGACGTGGAGGCAGGTACAAATCGGCTTTACATCTTCATGCTGCCACCCCAGCCAGGAGGACAGTCCTGTGACGCTGCCAGCTTTGCCATCTGTGGTCCTCCACGGAGCAGGGCACATTCATAAAGCAACACTTGGGGTTTCATTTGGAACCAGGATCCATCTAATTTTCTTGACGTGCCCCTTCCCTGTTTCTTTGGTTTCTGATTCTGGCTAAAGCCTGGTTTTAAAAGCTGCGAGCTCCTGGGAGCCAGGTTGCTGCGGCTTCCACTGAAGTGCCTGGTTTAGCCACCCCTGCACAGCGTGCCCTTGAGGGATACAGGAGGTTTTCAGTACAAAGTAACTGTTATTAGCCCCGTGGGTATTAACGTGCACAGCCACCCTCTCTTACCAGCCCGCTCTTGGGTTTATTTGTAAATTCGCTAAGCCCAGCATACTCCTTCCTCTCCGAGGGAAAGGCTGTGTTCTGCATCACAAGGCAAATGTCAGCCATTTCCTTCTCATTTGCTGGTTTTCTCCAGAGGACTCTGTCCCTATGACTTGAAGAAGTTTTTTTTTAAAGATTGGCACCTGTGCTAACATCTGTTGCCAATCTTCTTTTGTCGTTGTTTTTCTTCTTCTCCCCAAAGCCCCCCAGTACATAGTTGTATATTCTAGTTGTAGGTCCTTCTGGTTGTGGCATGTGGGACGCCACCTCAGCATGGCTTGATCAGTAGTGCCATGCCCGTGTCCAGGATCCGAACCAGCGAAACCTTGGGCCGCTGAAGCGGAGTGCACGAACTTAACCACTTGGCCACGGGGCCGGCCCCAAAGAAGTTCTTTAAATGGGCAGTTAGCTCCCAGAAAACTGCTCTTCCTGGGCACGTTACTCTTCCTGCCAGCCTAGAGCATAAGGCACCCTGTGCTGGCCCTAGGGATAGAGGGATGAGTCAGGCTGTGTGAAGGTGGGGACCAAGGCCTGTGACACTGGGTGGATGGCTGCGTTTCCCATGACTTTGTGTCACCTCTGGATGGAAACATGCAAGCCTACTGTGCTCGTCAGCATCTGTACAGTCCCCGTGAGAAACAATGTGCTCAATGGAGTTCTCCCTGACAAGATCGGTTAGAAGTTGAATCCACTGTTTCAGACCCCCAGACGTGCAGCCAACCATGGGGCTATGCTCTTCCCTTTGTGAATGGGCTCAAGAGGGGGACTCAAGTGGTCTGTGCCCACCTCTGGCAAATGCCTTGGAGGAGCACTAGGGCCCTATGCCTGGCCTTCCACACCACAGGTGCTATGTGGCTCTGAATGAGCTGCTCGGGGGTGCGCCCAGCTGACAGATCTCCCCAGAAGCTGGGACCCAAGGATCTTCCATCACTGGAGAGAAGAGAAATGGAGCGACCAAGGCCTCTGAAAGCAGCAGAACAAGGGGAGAAGGTGGGAGAACTGGACCTGCAGGGGGAGACGTGTGCTGGTGTCTGGGAATGAATGACCTTGAAGCCTTCCCAGGAAGTAGTCGGAGCGGCAGGGCTGGGAGGGGGAAGCAGGAGGGGCACTGAGTGATGGGGCTAGAGAGGCAGGGGTGGTGACACACCCCCTTCTTCCATTACTTGCTTGGGCATATCTTGTCTCAGAGTCCAGAAGGTTCACGGCAGAAGGAATGGAGGTGGGCGGGGGAGGGTGGTGGTGGAAAGAAGGCTCCTAAAAGTGGCCAAAATGTCAGCCCACGCTCTGAGGATGGAACTCCTCGGCGGAGAACCCGGGCCTGGCTTCCTCTGACAGAAGCAAACCCAGGACTGCAGGATGGGTGCCATTTTGGGTGTTAAAGCCTCTCAGCTCCTGGGTGTCAGGGCCTGAAAGGGTAGAGAGCAGGCCAGCCCCATGAAGTCAAGGAGGGTGGCTCCCTCCTAAGGACTGGCTCTGGCCCTCCACTCAGCGAGAGGGCTGACTGCCTGGCAGAGCCAAGGCCAGGAGCCAGGCGCTGCAGAGCTGGAGGGTGGGGAGGCGGCTCAGTAGGTCATGACGTGGCCCTTGAGGGGGCTTCCCTCAGCTTTCTCAGAAGCCAGGTCATAGACCAAAACTCCCCTTGTGCTGGGAACTGACACGTGCCTCTCCGCCCAGCAGCGAGGGAAAGTCAGTGTGAAGGGGCAGGACTTGGTGTTGGGACCTCTCTCTGCTGGCTCTCCATCAGGATCTGGGGTCAGTCCTCCTTTCCTCTCCTTTCTCGGGCCTCATTTCCCAGTTTCCCCTGTGGCAGGGGAGTTCCCTCCCCTGTCAAGCACCTCCCCACCCTCCCCCAACACTCTGGGGCAGGTGTCCTTGGCTTTCTCTCTTTCTATATTTTCGGGATGGGGAAAGGAAGGCAGCACACAGTGAGCAGGTGAAGAGTGCCCGTGCACCCTTGCGGAGGGAGAGCAGCCGCGTGTGCTGTGCAGCTGGCCATTTGGCATCCTTGCCTCTTCCCTTTTTGGATGCCGCACCTCTTCTGGGGGCAGACTGGATGGAGGGGGTGGACACAACTTTGGGAGGTCCTGGTGGCTGGGAGTAGCCACTTGTAAAGGGTCTTCTAGTCTTCAGGAGGCCAGGAAGAAAGGGGTCCTCAGATGGCTGCAGATGCCCCTGGAAGCCGGAGTAATCTTAGGGCCCCGGCCCCCACCTGAAATGCAAAGTCGCTTCCTGGTTTCTCATTCACCAAGAACCATAGGTTCCAAAAGCCAGTACACATTACCTCCTAATGTTTCCTAATGTTCTAGACATTTGGAAAACAGACTCCTTTTTAGAAGTTGCCGTGATTTTTCTTGGCTTTTATTAGCATGTGTTAAAATCATATTATCCAAACACTACCAGAAGAACATGTATTGTTCCGCATAAAGTGCTTAAGGAAAAAAATGCAACTTATTAAATTGGACATTCTTTTCTAGTTTATAAATTTTGGGTTACAATCAGGGCACAAAAAGGAGAAACAGAATGCAGTATTAGAGAGAGCGAGAAGCTTGGTTAAGAGCTTGGGTGGAGATGCAAGACCACGCCCCCTTCCCCCCACTTCCTTGCTGACTGAACACTGCACCTGCGTAAAGCAGCAAACAGCTTTGTTTTAATAAATACATTTTCCTTCATTCAAATCAGAAAGGTTAATTATAGTAAAGCACTTTTTCTTCGACCAACTGTTTATAGCCAGAGGCAAGATTTACCCACAGAGTTTAAGTGTGAAAGTGTGATTTCATTGGGCCTTCAGCTTTCTGATGCTACCTGGGTTCAAGATTGTCTCAGCAATTTATTACTGGTTTCTTTATATTTACCTGGTACTTTTAAATACCAACTCTATAGTGTTTTAGGTTACAAATGCCGACCAGGGATATTTTCTCAGGACTAGAAATGTCAATGAGTGGCCTGGATGAGGCTTCCCCAGTAAACTAGATTTCCCTTAAACTGGCTTCCTCACACGGGCACTCTGAGAGCTGCACGAAACCCAAGTCCCTGACGTGACAGACTTTAAGTCAGTGATGTTCTGAAAAAATAACAACTTGGAAATCTCTGTGTTTGAATCTTGGGTGGTCATGTTGAAAACAGGAAAAATTGCATTAAATACATTTTAAAACATTCATTTGCAATCAAACATATGTAAATCTTCCAAGGAAGGTGCAGGTTGGTGACGGGGCGGCTGCAACGAAAGCACTCCCATCAGGAGTGGCTGTTGGGCGTGGGACCCTGTTGGTGGCACGCACTCACGGCAAGCCTCTGGGCCGCAGACCTCACTTCCTGGCCACAGTCCCTTTGACCTTTTAGCAAAAGGAAAAGGAAGGCTGGTTCTACCTTCAAACAGTCAAGAGCAGCCTCTGTTGAGTTCACCTTGAAGCTGACCCAGAAGTTGGAGCGGGCGCCAAGCTGAGGGCTGTAAGGGCCAAGCGGCAGTCGCTGTGAGAAGCCACCTTCGGTCCTCCTGGGGAGAGGCCCTTGCCTTTTCTCAAACTTCGGCGCTTTGGGCTTCATGCAGGAAAAGATCTTTGCTGTATCTCTCACTAAAATCTCGATTTCACTTTACAAAAGCACACTGAGCAGCAGTCCTGAGTGACTAGGATGGAATTTGCTGTGTATAGCCAAAGCAAAAACAAGCTTTCTAAACTATCCTGTTCTTTGCTTGTTTCTACAGATGGGCCTGTAGGACGTTCTTTAGTTTCACAGTGATAAATGCTGTTTCAGGAAGCACAAGGTGATCGACTTTGTTTCCAGGAAGCGGTGACCTACTTTAGTTTGAGCATAAGGTTCCGTGACTGGTTCTAAATCCTGCCAGATATTGCTACACCAGTGACAGGATTTAGGGCAGCCGGCAGGCTCTTGGTGCTCCGTTCCTGCCAAGGGTAGCCCACTGGAGTCACGGCTGGGCTTTCACTTCAGTAGTCCTATTTCCCTCTGATGTTTCAAAAAATGTGTGGTGGGTCTGCTGCCTCCCTCCACTCCACCCTGTCCATCGGACCTGGAAGCCTGAGAGCTGACTGAGTTAGGCTGAGAAGAGGCCCTGCACTCGCTGACCTTGACGGCAGTAAGACGCTAGCTTACTATTTTGCACAGCACCATATATCATGCCTGTTATTCAGGCCAACTATAGCCAACCTTTTCTTTTTCTTTTTTTGTTTTTGTTTTTTTATAAAGAAAATCTATGTAAGTTGAGGTTCAGAAATGCATATATTTTTTACTTACAAATATTCATCTGACCAAAATTCAACATAACTTTTATGGAACACTTAACAATTGTTTTGTTTTTAAAATAACATTTCATTCAAACTGTATATAATTCAGTAAGGTTTTTTATACAGCAAGCAATGCTTAAACCCTGGAAAATCTGTAGAAAAGAGATTTTCACACAAAATAAGAAAAGAAAAATTTGAGGTACCCCTCACACACACACATCCATTCATTCTGACCCACATGCGCGCACACACACACACACACTTGTGTGTGCACAGACACATTCATTCTCACTCACAAAGTGGCTGCAGCATAGGCAAAAAATTGTAGGTCCAAAGGAAAATGATTGATTGTTCTAATAAAGAGTCCAGGTAGCTCAGGAAAAACCAAACAAAACACAACAGTCCTCTGAGGAAATTACTACCTCAAAAAAACGTTCTCAAGATGAATTTGAGATCTAAGCCTACCAAATTGCTTTTGCAAAACAGCTCCCTGCAGTCCAAGGTGACTTGTGCAAATAGAAGGAATCCAATGAGGCTAGTTCCTGTACTTCCTGTAACAAGGACGGGGGATGCTCGCAGGTGCCAGGGCGCTCCCATCACGCCAGGTACTGCTGCAGTGCCATCTTTGCCCTGAAAGCACAAAGTCCCTGTTAGCCATCGTCTTGGCAGGCTGCAGTTACTGGGGGATTTGTCTTCTTTAACGCACTGCATGGCAAGCTTCATGGAGGCACGGGCCCTGCTCTGTGTGTTCCAGTCTGGCACAGCTACTCACTCGAGGACAGTTACCAAGTGCCTCTTCCCTTCAGAGGGGCAGACAAGCCACCTGCCATCATGACCCAGGATGGTATGCTCTGCGGGTGCTATGGGAGCAGAGGGGTCCCAGGCTAAGCCTGTGGAGTAGGGTGGAGAATGGATCAGGCAAGACTTTTTGGAGGAGGTGACAACCTGCTCTGAGTTTTGAAGGATGAATGGCCATTGTCCAGGCATTTTCTTCTCTTGCTTTCAGGACACCTTAAGTGCCTGGGTCTCAGCCTGCCTCGTTGATTGTTCCTTCTGCTCCTTTGCTGGGTCTTTCTCATTTTCCCTTAAATGCTGGAGGGCCTCAGAGCTTGGTCCTTAGCCCTCCTCTCTTCTCTCTTATTCTCCCTAGGTGACTTCATTCAGCTCCAGGGCTTTATATACCATCCACATTTACATCCTAAGCCCTCATCTCCCAAGTCCCGTGGCTATCTAATAGGCATCTGAAAGCTGGCACACCCACACAAGGACTCTGACTCTCCCTATCAACCACCTTCTCTTGTACTCCTCACCATCTTGGTAAATGGCAACCCTCTATCCAGTCACTCTGGCTACAACTCTAGGCAGTTTTCCTTTCTCTCTTTAACATCCTACATCGAATCCTGAGCAAATCCTGTTGGCTCTACCTTTAGATTAAATCCTGAATCTGACTTCTCCTCCATACCTGTGCCACTACCACCTGCCATCTCTTTCCTCCACGCCTACAATGCCTTTAACTGGCCTCCCTGCTTCCATCCTTGCCCTCCTGCGGACGATTCCCTACAAGCCACCAGGGTAATCTTTCAAAATTCAAATCAGATGGCCTTCTGCTCAAAACTCTCCCATGACTTCCTACTAACCTCTGAATAAAATCCAGAGTCCTTACTATGGCCTGCAAGGCTTTTCACTTGCTCCCCCATCACCTCGCTGAGTCCACTTCTTATTGCTCACCCCCATTTATTTCCCTCCAGCCCCACTGGTCTTCCTGCTGTCTTGTGAACGTGCCAAGCTCATTTCTGCCTCAGGGCCTTGAAGTCACTGTCCTCCCTGCCTAGAATACGCTTCCTCTGAACATCTGCCCGCAGACGCTCTCACTGCATCCAGGTCTTTGATCAATGTCATGTCCTCAAAGAGGCCTTTACTGACTAACCTGGAAGACAAGAAACTCGCTTACTCTCCACTCCCTCACCTGGCTTTCTTTTTCTTCATAGTACCTCTTGTTACCTGCTCTCGTATTACACTTTCATTTGCTTACTGTCTATCTTCTGTACTAGAATTTAACTTCCACAAGGGCAAGAACTTCATCAATTTTATTCACCAAGATATCTCCAATGCCTAAAACAGTGCCTGATAGAGGTTAGTATTAAAAAATATATATCCACTGAATGAATGGGGATTGAGAGGAGAGAGGCTTGGGATGGCAAATCAGAACAGAATGTGTAAAGGCACGAAGGTGTGATACTGTAAGAGGGGAGGTGTGGCTGGGGTTTAGGGTGGCAGTGGGGGTGTGGGGGAACATGAGGGCTGAGAAAGGCAGAGTCAAAGCAGGAAGTGCTTCTGAGCCCCGCTCAAGAGTCTGGAGAATGAAAGAGGTGGCGTTCCCTGTGCTGTTACTGTTAGGCAGAGAAGTGAGCTGGAAAGTGAAGGCTGTTATATGGGAGCGTTCACACCGAGGGAAAGCATTTTTGGCTATTCTGAGGTTAGAGGGCTCTCTGATGATGACTCTTGCCTCTCCCAGTAAATGGTGAGCTCCTTGAGGACAGGGACTCCTTAGTGGTCACTGCTACAGCCCCAGCAGGAAGGCCAGGCTGGCAAAAGGCAGGCACTCAGTGAAATTTTAACTTTATGAATGTTTTTGTTTTTGTTTGCAGGGGTTTGCCCTAAGCTGACATCTGTTGCCAATCTTCCTCCTTTTTCCCTTCCTTTCCCCCACCAAAGCCCCAGTACATAATTGTGTATAGTTGTAAGTTCTTCTGGTTCTTCTATGTGAGCTGCTGCCACAGCATGGCAACTGACAGACAAGTGGTGTGGTTCTGCGACCAAGAATCAAACCCGGGCTGCCAAAGCAGAGCGTGCTGAACTTTAACTGCTAGGCCATCAGGGCTGGCTCTAAGGAATGCTATTATTGGCCATCCTTTCTGCTTTCTAAAAGGCAACGTGCATTTCTATTCTAATGATCAAGGCAATATAAGGGAGTGGCCTCTGGATCCTGCCAGATACCCCGACCAAGATGGCCCAGGCTCATGTTCATTCAGAGTAAGATGAGACTCTTTAATAATTTGCTAATTATTAGTTTATCTCTTACTCAAATGTCACATAGTTGGCTCACAGAAAATTAAAAAGGAATTCAAGAATCTAAAAAAATTTTAAGTTTGGCCATGTGAATTATGAAGCAATTTGAACTCTTTCATAAAAAGATCCAATGTACCCCAAAGCAAGGCCCTTTTACTTTGATACTCACTTGTCACAAAGGTTTGAGTCTGGTGACTGACTCAGTTTGTGTAGAATGTCTACGATGCCCATGTCTCGTAATTTATCCTGGCGTTCTTGTGAGCCTAAGAGGTGAAAGCTAACAGTTACTGGGAACACGACCCAGGCAGTTGCTCTCCTTGATTACAATCAACTATCTAGAGCTCTACCGGTGCCCTTCGCTCCCCACCCCATCTACCCCCGCCGTCCTCCACTCTCCCCCAGTGTAGGTGGATCGCCCTCATGCTGGGATTCTCCAGCAGCATTTTAACAGGTCTCTCTGCCTCTTGATTCTCCTTCCTGTAGTCCATCCTGGGTTCTGCTCCTGGAATAATTTCTCCACGGACTATAGGGTCAAGGTCAGATTCTTCAGCCTGGCACAAGGCACTCTGCCACTGGGCCTCAGCTTCATCACTTCTTTCCGGACATACCAAGCGGGCTCTTCCTCCTCCAAACAGGTCTTCTTTCCCCCCTTCTATTCTCTTCCACCCTCCTCTGACCTTCCAGCACTACCTGCTGCCTCTTGGTTAGCATGTGGCAGTTCCAACTTCACGCCACTCTGTTCTATCTTCCAACTAGACTAGTACCTCCATGAGGGTGACTGTGTTTTCCTGGCTTCCGGAAAGTACTTGGTCTCTAGGCCTGTGTGCTGAGTCCAGTTTCTCCTCCCTCCACGTTGCTCTGAACACAGCTGCTGAGTAGAGTAATCCTCTTGGAGTCTTTCCTCCCCACTGATGAGCTACAGTGACTCACTCATGCAGTGACCTCGTCTAGACCCAGTGACCCAGCATCTCCAGGGGTGAAGACCAGAAGTCTGCATTTTAAAAAGTTCCACAAGGGATTTCTATGCAGCCGACCCAGCACTGAGACCCACTGCTCCCCTGCACCTGTTTGCTACCTTGGCTATACATTGGAATCACCTGGGGAGTTTTAAAACATACTTAAGCCTGGAGCCCACCCCCAGAGATTCTTATTTAATTGCCTTCGTGCAAAATTCCCAGGGAGATTCTAATATGCAGCCAAGGTAGAGAATCTTTGATCTACAGAGGCCTCCTGCCAGACTGGCCACTTCCCCAGTAAGTGTATTTCTCACTTTTCACCAGTGCATCCTCTTATCCATTAAGCTTGTATGCCTCCAGTCCTTATATGTACTTCCTCTGCACACAATGACAGGCCTGTCCTTCCACCTGCTCTCACCTCTCATCTCCTTCAAGTGCATCTTACCAGCCTCCTCCTCAGCTCTCTCAAGGGCAGTGACTGTCACTTACTTCTCTAGGGTCTCCTCCACCCACATCCCTAGTAATCTGGTACAGTGTTGACTCCAAGGTGGGGGCTCAGTGTTAACTGTCCAGCCGACTCAGGCTGGACCCACTGATTCTCATATCAAGGCAACTCTATTGGGTGCTTGGGGCCCAATGAGCAGTGCCTCTACCCAGGATCTCGGGTACCTGCTGTCTTCTCTGTGCAAGACTTTCTTCCCATAATTTTCTTCAGAACAAATCTCACCAATCTCTTACCTTCCTCTTCATTCCATACGAGGTTTGATATACAAAACATAGCGGCAAGCTGCAGTTTGACATGCGAATGACCCTATTGTTGCAGAAAAGGAAAAAAAATGGAGGTAATCTCATTTGAGATTATTTTTTGTGACATACCATAAGAAATCCCAATAGCCTAAAAGTTTGAAGCAGGGGCCTCAAACTCAAGTGTCTTGAAGGGCCACAAAGTTAATACTAATGGGTGAATGGGTTGGGCTAAAGACAACAGGGAATGGTGGGGAGTCTGGAAAACTAGGGGCTGAAGCTTTGCCAAAAGACATTTACATTCCAACTTCAGAAACCCTCTGGGGCTGGCCAAACAAAACACTTCTTGGGCCGTAGGTGTAGTTTGCAATTTATCATTCAACCCATGCACACAGAAATACTGGTATAAGACAATTCTATGCCTTTGACTTAGGCTGTGCTTTGTCTCTGTTAGGAAACTTTCAGGTCACTAGTAGCCAATAAGTTGGATGGATGTGCATTTGGTATTTATCTCTTCCGCTATTGATTATCTGGTTCAAATTACTCTTATTTTTATAAGAACATCCCCCAAAACTTGACTGAGTCTCTACTTGATTCATCTTGAATATCTCTACTACTGTTAAGGAGCCTCCTATTCTTCTGAAACACAATTCTTATTTATTTTTTTGTTTAACTTGGATCATTTATCCATATAGGGTGTCTTCTCTTAAACGAAAGAAGACCCAGTGGTAAAACAATCTTTACAGATGGTTTTCCTATTGGTCAAAAAAAAAAAAGTCCCCAGAATATTTAAATAATTTATGTAAATCTGAGGAAATACCAGTGGTATGATACGCTCGACAGTTTCTGAAAGGCTAGGAAAGACTTATCTTGGCGTGTAAGACTATGTCCTAACTAAGTAGAGACAAGGAAATGGATGTGGCTTCCTCCAACAGAATTCTATGGTTGGTGATTCTTTTTTCCTTCTACCTGCCAAGACCTGTTAGGAGATGTCCAGTTTGGATTCTATTAAGACAAAACAATACAAAACTTATTTGCTCCTAGCCTCAGGCCATCAATGAGTACTTACTGAATAAATGAACTTGTATACAGTACAACTATGTATAAGTTCACTCATTATTCACTCAATAAATATTTTTTGAGGAAACAAATTCCTGGGATAGAGAAAACTGGAGGGAGGAAACCTAATTTAGGTGGAATGTACAGAAAAGATCTCTTTGAAAGAGGCAACATTTAAGCAGAGACTTAAAGAATAGGAAGTTGCCAGTTGTGCAAAGCTAGGGGTTAGGGGTCCTGGGAGAGAGGAAAAGTTTCTGGAAAGATCTGAGGTAAGAAGGAGCTGTATGGCCTGTGCTTACTGAGAAGGAAAAGTGGAGTAACATTAGTTCAGAGAAGCAGGCATGGCTCAGTAGGCACCGTGGGCCCTTGTAGGCCAAATAAGGACTCTGGATTTCATTCTGAGTTGGTAGGAAGCCCCTGAAGGATTTAAGCAGTGGAGGGACATGACCAGATTTACACTTTTAGAAGATCACCCTAGCTGACAGTGCAGGGGTGTCTAGCAGGCTGTTATGGTCAATCAGGAAGGAAATGCTGTGGCCTGGACTAGGGTGAGGGCAGTGGTGACACAAAGAAGCAAACAGAATTCACATCAGCTTTGGAGGCAGGGCTAACAGGACTTGCTGCTAAATTGGATTAGTGAGGTGAGAGAGCTGGAGAAATCAGGACTGACTCGCAGGTTTGAGTAACTGGGTAGACGACAGAGGAACTATACTGAGACAGGAAAGCCCAGGAGAGCAGAAATTTAGGTTTAGGAGAGTTATTTAAGAACTCATTTTTAAAGATCAACTTCAAGAGGTTTCAGATGGCTACATGGAGATGGTGAGTAGGCAGGAGGATACACGAGTCCAGAGTTCAGAAGAGAGGTCTAGGTTGGAGGTACACATTTAGAAGTTACCAGCACAGAGAGGATAGTAAAAGCCACAGGAATGGACAAGACTCCCTAAACCAGTGGTTCTCAACTGTGGCTGTACATAAGAACCACCCAGGAAACTTAAAATAATCCTGATGCCCAGGCTACCTCCCAGACCTATTAAATCAGAATCTTGGGAGGAAGAGGACACGGTAACAGTCTTTGAAAGCTCCCTAGGAGATTCCATTGTGCAACAAAGCTTGCGAAGCACCGATCTCTGGAGAGCACGTAAGAGAGAACACAAGAGAGTCCTGAGCTAAGCAGGGAACTATGGTGTCATGGAAACCAAGAGAAAAGAATGTTTCCAAGAGGAGGAAACGGTCAGCTGTGTTGAAGTCTGCTGTAAGTGAGGTAAGATGAGGAGAGAAGACTATGCTTTGGATTTGGCATCATGGAGCTCATTGGTGGCCTTAACCAGAAGAGTTTCAGTAGAGCAACGGGGGGTGGAGGCCAGATGGAGTGGATTAAAAAGTGAATTTAGAGCTGAGGAAGGAGACAGCACATGCAGAAGATGCTTCTAAGAAGTCTGGCTTTGAACAGCAGCAGAGAAATAGGTATACCTTGATGGGCATGAGACATCAAGAGATACTTGTAAAAGATTAGAGATACTATATGGATCTGGTATTGGATAGATAAGGGGGTGCCTGGTTGAAGCAGCAAGGTTTTCATTCAACAAATATTTACTGAGCACATACTAAGGGTTGGCACTGTAAAAGGTGATAGATATATAATTGGATATATTATACTGGATGGATACAAAACTGATACAGTCCTTGTCATCACGGAACTTACACTCAGTAGGCACACGAGCAAACTATAATTGAGCTAAGTGTTCTAATAGGAAGACAATGCAGTAACAAAGAATAACCCACACAGATAAAAGCCCATGAGGAAGTGTCAGTTGAACTGAGATCTGAAAGGTGAGAAGGCACACCATGAAGAAGTGGGGAGAAAGCGCTCTAGGCAGAGGGGTCAGCTTATGTGGAGATCCTGAGGCAGGAAAGAACATGCATGTCCTTTTCAAGGAACTGAGAGAGAGCTCAGTGTAGTGAACGAAGGGAAGAGGGAATGAGTGAGGAACATAGATGAATCAGGTCATGCAGGACTTCACAGACCATCGTAAGGGGGAGGGGAGTATGGATTTTATTCAAGGTGTAACAGGGAGCCATTGAAGCATTTTGGCTTCTATTCTCTTAATAAAACAAAAAGGGAGGTCACCACGAAGCGTGAAAACGGAGAGAAGAGGTGAGGGCTAAAGAAGAAGGTAAGAACCGACACTTGTAGAGAAGGGGGGCAGCAGCTCACTGGAGAAGCACAGGAGGGGACCAGGCAGTGTTGAGGGCCCACCTGAGTTCTATAAATGTGAATTTAACATGAAACCACTCAGCCTGGTTCTGTGCCTTTCTCTACAGTTGTTCACTCTGACATGTAGGCAAAGAGAAGACAGGTTCATCCATGGTTAGGGTTTTTCTAGAAGACACTGACCAACTGAAAAGAGGAGGGATGTTTGATATCCAGATTTTGGCAATGGGCAGTTTGGGTGATAAGATCCAGGGTATTATGGCAGTTGGTGGCTGAGGTGTTCGGAAGTAGGTGGCAGATGGTGTTTGAAAGCAAACAGGTCAAAGAACAGGTGCCAGAGAACTCAAGGGTTTATCCACATGGGATTGAAGACTTGAGAGGGAAGACAGGCTGGAGGGCGCTGAGAGAAAGCCAAGAGCCTAAGTCTTCCCTGAGTAAGAGGAAGGCAATCAGGAGATGATGAGGGTGCTGAGCCAGGTGGCAGGTGGGAACACTGCCAAATGGCACAAGGCTCAAGGCCTTGTGTTGTTTCTTTCTCTTCAGAATGGAAGAGAGTTCCATGAATCTGTTACAGAGTAGTCTCTTCTTTTTTTAGTCTCTGCACAATTTGTTTTGAACTAACAATGCCACAGTCCCTGACTTCTAATGTTCGGCTAGCGGAGAGCCGGGAAAGGGGACAAAGGCCTACCATGTAGTACTTGATTTTCTGCAAGATGTCATCATTGGTCATAATAAGTTCTTTTGCCGTTGTCCCATCTGCTATGTTGGCTAGGATGCACAGTGTCTGGAAAAGAACAAAGGCCAGCAATCAGGAAAGCTCTGAAGTCCCCATACTCAAGCTCGCTTAAGAAATTGGGCAATTTCCACCTGAAGTGCATGGATTCTCACAGCTTCCACGATGAATGTCTTGATTTTTCACCTCCTGGCCTCACTGCCAACAAAAATACCCACACCTAAGGAAAGCCTACCTTAGGCAAAAAAGAACCCAAACATATCAGTGGTTTCTTTCTGGGCACACGCCATATGGGCAAAGGCAGCCATGTCTTAGAGTTCATGCTATCACATAAATCAAAGGGAAAGCGTAATTTATCATTTTCTTGAAAACTCCGTTTCTAAGAGAAGCTCTTGTTACTAACTCACAAGGTTTCTTTAAACAGGGGGAAACTTCATAGGTGATGCAACTTCCTTCCCTTCCTCTTCAAATGCTACTTGCTTCCAAGCACATAACCTTCTGGGTGAAGGCCTGGACCCTATCCACCAGCTACACTAGCCATGTGCAGTTAGGACCTCTTCACTTTTCTGAACCCTGTTAGAGGAACACAAAGGGAGCAAAATGTGTGAAGGAGCCTAGTTCAGCTTGGCCTAACGTGGGGACTGGAGGAGCCTGTGCCAGCTGGCAGGACAGGGCATCTTGCAGATAATCACCACACTGGTATGGAAGGAAGAGACTGTTCTTTCAGCTGTTATATTCTCACAGCCAGACCAGCAGAAGGCAAGAATTAAGGGAACGGTGGAAGGACTACTGTAGGGACACTGAGCCAGTGCCAGACTGAACAATTCAACAAACACTTCCTGAGCACCTATAATGTGTGTGCACTCTGCAGGGCATCAGGGTGAGACAGGAGTAAGACACGCTCCCTGGCACTGCTGTCACACAGTCACAGTTCACTGTGGTGTGACTGAGGTAAAAACAGAACTGAGAAAGCACAAAGTAAGCAAGCTTGTTCCATACTGCAAGGGTCAGGGAAGGCTTCCTGGAGGAAGTGACACTGAGTCCTGGTGCATCATTCAAAGAAAGTGATGAGAGATGGGAATGGGGTCTAAATTCAGATAATTTCCTCCATCTTTAATCTTTCCCTTTGCTAGACTTAAGCTAATTAAGCTTGCAGGTTATAGCTAATTGAGGAGATTGTTTTCTCACTTTGTCCGAACCCTCAGATATCTTAAAGGGTATGTGGTCTTATTTCTCCTAGATAAACACACTGTGGTAACTAGATTATTAGGGAATGAGTCCTGAGGTTTGAACCAAAAACAGCTGCCTCTGGGATACAGGAGACATGGAAAATGCAATTGATAATCCAAGTCCTGAGCAGGCCCTGGGAGACTATTTATTCCATAGCACTTAAATCATGATGAGGAGACCTCCACATGGCCCAGGAAGGGAAGAGAGATGACCTGGGGAAGATGTCATATTTCAAATGATCTGGTATGTGGTGAGCCATTCAGAAGTCTTGGCAGGTATTACACCCTTGAATTTCTCAGGACTGAGGGGACAGCAAGGGGGATAAACAGGTTTGGACTCTCACTATGGATAAGAATTTAAAAGGCTTTATGACCAAAGCATTCCTGGGAAGAGGAGGAAATGACAAACACCTTTATCTAGGGAAGAACCACCCCTCTTTCACCCACTAACACAGAATAAAAGGGGGGGTTTCAGGAAATATTCCTCAGAATAGACTAGGTCAGCAAGATAGGAAAGTGATTCCCTTTCTTGGAGTGTCAGAATACACCCACGCATCCTCCGGCTTGTACAGCATGGCAGAATGAGCTACAGTTCTGCTTGGAAGCCCATACAACCCCTACGTAAACATTCCTATGGAGACAAGAAGCCAAATCTTCAAGAGATCAATTAGTTTTTGGGCCAGGCCAGTCTAATATATGAGCTAGGGAGCAGAAATAAAAAGCTACACACACCCACCCACCCACCCACACACACAGGGTCATGTGAACAACTGGAAATCAATGAGATAGAGTAGGGACTGGTAAATTATGGCCGGTGGGCCAAATCCAACCCACTGCCTGTTTTGGTAAATGAAGTCTTACTGGAAGACAGCCATGTCTCTTTGCTTACATATTGTCTATAGCTGTTTCCAGGCTGAACAGCACAGTTGAGTAGTTGCTACAGAGACCGTTTAGCCCACAAAACTTAAAATACCTATCTTGCCCTTTGTGGAAACAGTTTGCCGACCCCTGAAATAGAGAATAGAAAAATAATGGCGGGGGGGGGGGGGGGGGGCAGAATCAATGAAACCAAAAGCTGCTTCTTTGAGAAAATCAATAAAATTGATAAACCTCTAGCCAGGCTGATTAGGAAAAAAGGAACTACCAATATAAAGAACAAAAGAGAGGACACTCCAAAAATACTACAGATTTTTAAAAGAGAATACTATGAACCATGTTACGTTTATAAATATGAAAATACAGATGAAATGGACAAATTTCTTGAAAGACACATAATACCAAGCCTCACTCAAGAAGAAATAACTTGAAGAGTCCTATTTCTATAAGAGAAATTGAATTCGTAGCTAAATACCTCTCCACAAAAGAAACAGTAGGTCCAGATGGCTTCACTGGTACATTCTACCAAAATTTAAGAAAGAAAGAATACCAATTCTTCACAAATTCTTGCAGAAAATCGAAGAAGAGGGAACATGTCTACCTCATTCCCTGAGGCAAGCAATACCCCAATATCAAAACCAGACAAAGACATCACAAGAAAACTATACACCAATCTCTCTCATGAATACAGATGTGAAACATTCCAGTAAATGTGTGAAAATTTCAGTAAATTGAATCCAACAACATATGCAGAGGATAAAACATAATGACATTTTAATATGGCATATCTCCCCATTTATTTAGGTCTTGGACTTCTTTCATTATCAACGTTTTGTAGTTTTCAGCATACACATCCTGCACATATTTTGTGAGATTTATACATAAGTATTTCATTTTTTCTGAGCCACTGTAAACAGTACTGCTTTTAAAATCTCAATTTCTACTTATTCATCCTAGTATACGAAAATACAATTGATTCGTCTGTCTTGTGGCCTTGGTTAACTCATTGATTAGTTCTAGCTTTTTTGATGAGTTCATTCTCTACTTAGACATCCATGTTGTCTGGGAATAGTTTAATTTCTCCCTTTTCAATCTGTATGCTTTTGTTTCTTTTACTTGCCTTATTGTACTTGGTAGCAATTTCAGTACGATGTTGAATAGGAGTGGTAAGAATGGACATACTTGTCTTGTTCCCCATCTAAGGATGGTGATAGACATGTTCACTGTCTTGATCATGGTGACTGTTTCATGGTATAAACATATGTCAATTTGTATACTTTAAATATACATTATACATTTGTATACAATTAAATATATGCAGCTTATTGTATGTTAACATACATCAATAAAAAAGAAAGAAAAGAACAAAGAAGTGATCAGATGCATTTGAGAACTGAACTTCCAGCTAATAACCAATTTAAGCCTCCCTATAGCTGCCTACTTCTGGACTATCACCAACATCTGTATGAGAGTACCATTTGTGTCCTGCCAAAACATGTTATTGTTGTTGGTCTTTTGTTTTGCCCTCATCTAAATCTTGCTTCACCTTGCTACCTTGCTTCATTTTTCAAGTTGGTGGAATTCTATCTAGGTGAGCTGTCTTTATAGACAAAATTCATTCCTATGCTCTCCAGGTAGAAGTCTATTTTGAACAATATGTCTTCATTGTTGTGTTCCAGTAGTGGATCTCATTCAACCTAATTTCAGTGATGCCTATGAGATTACAGTTTTTCTGTGTTAAATTTTTGTTCATCAAAAAACATAGTTGTTTATTATGAATTTTAAGAGAAATCACCTAAAAAGTCCATCTTAAAACCACTTTGTCAAATCTGTCACCTTTTTTGCTCACGAATTCAATCACAGCTCCTAGATCCTACCACTCTTACCTCCTGGACTGTTGTTCTGATGCCTGGTGAATTACTCTAATACAGGAGCACAGAGGATGAGGAGCATGGGCCCTCTAGTGAGACTCTGGGTCTAACTCTCCACTGATGACCTTAGGCAAGTTTCTTCCATGCATATAAGTATAAAGCTCAATGAATTTTGAAATTGAATACACCCACATAGCCAATATCTATGTCAGAAAGTTGAAGATTACCATTTTCTCAGATCTTGCATGAAAAATTTAAGTTCACAGGTGACGTTTCCTTTTGTAACAAAATATAATATACACTATGTTAAAAATCCTATAATAAACCTGAGGAAACATAGAAAAGTAATTCCCAAACTGTCCCCTCATGAATGCATAGCCTCTGTAATTTTTTTCTTTTTAAAGATTGGCACCTCAGCTAACAACTATTGCCAATCTTTTTTCTTCTTCTTCTTCTTCTCCCCAAAGCCTCTGAGTACATAGTTGTATATTCTAGTTATAGGTCCCGCTGGTTGTCCTATCTGGGATGCTGCCTCAGCATGGCTCAATGAGTGGTGCCATGTCTGCGCTCAGGATCCAAACTGGTGAAACCCTGGGCCACCGAAGTGAAGCACGCGAACTTAACCACTCGGCCACAGGGCTGGCTCCTAGCCTCTGTATTTGTATGCCTACCCTAACCTTGCCCTACCAAAACACAACAGAAAGTAGGAGCATGGGATAGGAATAAAGAACAGGAATGTGTAAGAGTAAAGAAACAAAAAATGTCTCCAGCATAAGAGATTATTTTATTAGGGAGTTGCAGGAATTCGAGTTCAGAGCGTGGTAATACAGAGGGCTGGAAACAGTCCTGGAGAAAGGATTCACTCTAGAACAGTCACAGGTGGCTGTCACAGTGTATACAGTGCCTGACACAGAGGTTGAAATTATCATCTCTGGTCATGTTTTCTTCCACTCCAGGAGGAAGAATTCTTGAAGAGTTTAAGCGGTGGGGGAAGATCTTTCTCCTCAGACTTTTCTTGTCTCTATAGCACCTTCCATCTCAGCACCCTGTCTTTTGCAGATTTGACTATCTCAGGAGACTCCTAACTAGGATCTTTCTCAGGACTCACACTCAGAAGATATTCCTCAAAAAAAGGGAACACATACCTGCTCTTTGACCTCAATGTTATGCTCCCCTTCCAGAATAAGGGTGACGGCTTGCATAATTTGCTTTCCATGAGTACTCATTATTTTATCTATATGCTGCAAAACAATGGGAAATCCACAATTATCATCTGGGGAACAAAGAAAAAGACCATAGGAAAGAAAAGAAGGCTTCTAAAAGTTAAACAATACAATACACAATTGCTTCAAAGAGAACACCATAGCATACAGAAGTAGATGCCAAAGAACAGTGTTTATTATATTATGAAGCTGCATTTTGCCTTAAAAAAATTTTTTTTGATGACGAAGATAAAGAGAGCACAGACCTGGCCTGATAGAATATAGAATTGTCATCACTGGGTATCCTCAAGCCCAAAGATATTAAAGAAAAGGAAAGCACAAAAAATGGATGGGGGAGACAGGGAAGCCAGAGATATGGAAAATATGGTGCAGATTTACTAATACTATCTTGGGCCAAAAAGGTACAAAGAAGACTCACAAAACCTGAAGGCCACTGACACTGCTGCTCAGGGAAGATTAGAGAACAATGAGAGGGACCCCACAGCACGGCTCAGCCTCTCCTGCTCTGACAAATACCCACTGCTCTCCACAGTGACATCTTCAGAGGTCAATCCAGTAAATGTGGGCAGGGAGGTGTCTATGGAATGGCACTGAGAAGGATTCTCTAAAGGGAAAGAAGCAGATGCCCCAGAGATAAGGGATTTAGGCAGATGTGACAACCCATCCTGGCCAGCAAACCAGGTAAGAATAAAGTAACAAATCAAGGCAGGTTCACATTTATCATGGAGGAAAGACAGGGAGACAGGACAGGCAGTGAAGGAGTGGAGGGGCAGGTGACTATATGGTGAAGCAGCTCCCAGAACACCTCCGAAGGTGACAGGTCTAGATATCAACTGCTTGCTTCTTCCAGGAAGGAGCAGTTTTTGAATTACACTTGTGGGCAGATGTTGATGGGAGCAGAGAGGTGGGCACTGTTTTGCAGTGCATATGCAGGGGTAGCTAATCTGGAAACCTGGGTGATTTTACTTACAGGCCGAGTAGAGAGGAGATTTCTAAGAAGTCCCAATGTCTTCATCAGCACATTCAAATCTGAATCTGATAATAACCGGAATAGCTGTTCAGTACTCAAGCTTCGTAAAATATCTGCTTTTATTTTTTGTTCAGCCTGAAATGCCATATTCTGAAAGGATTAAAGAAGTTTCAAGAATCATGTCTACATTGGCTTTATTAAATTATATTTTAATAGTAACTCTGATAATTTCAAAGTATAAACAGAATCTGCAGAGTATCCTTAAGGATAAGTCATATTATTTTTCTGATTCCTGTTAAGCACCTATAATTCTGCCTGTCAAGAGAAAAACAACTGTCACTCCTACATATACTCCTTTACGAGGAATATGACCACTTCCTGCCATGGACATTTGAGAGTCTCAAGATTTTTCAAGTAAGTACAAAATCCACTATTACTTTTGAGAATATCCTTGTGGTGATTACCAAGTTGCCTTCTGTGCACTGTAATAACAAAATGACTACTAACGACTATACTATGCCATGCATTTTGAGAATGACTTAAAAGTACTCCGTTACCATGCATGAAAATAAGGAGTGGGTTTTGTTAACTTTATTGGCATGAAACACCTGATGTGTTCACAACACTATGCTAGATGTTGATATGGATGGTCCATATTATACAGGAAGCTCTCCATGGGGTAGGAGGTTTATACAAGCTACGAGCAATCCCAGAAGGCCAGTAGCTATTGTGCTCCTTTTTCTCCTTTCTGGACACATCATGGATTACCCCAGCTTAACCTGAAGCTATAATGACATGTCTGAAGAACAAAAAACCATGACAAATTCCAAATAACTCATAAATCAACTTTTAGTACAAAAATCACTTGTAAACTAGAGACTTATTATAATATGTGGCTATTGCCTTCCAGGCAATAATTAATTAAGGAGCTAAGACATATGAAAGATCAAGTAACCTAATGATGCAAAGTGGCATGGAAGAGCAAAGAGTCCTGGGCTAGGTGTCAGGAGACCCAGGCCAAAGATGATTCCAAGGTTTTATATTTTGTGGATAGAGAACATAGAAGCTGGTAGTATGGAGACTGATAGAATAAAATAGTTAATATGGATTTGAGAAGTGGGATAAGTTCAATTTTCAATGTCAAAACTGTACATGTCAGGGAGCTCTCAAATGAAGTCCCACAGGCTGTTTAAGTGATAGATCTGGGAAATAGGACAGTTATATGTGGATAAGTGTATTTCAAAGTAACCTCTTGTATGAGGGGGAGTTTAAACCATGAGTGTAGATGAAGTCCCTAAAACTGAAGTATAAAGGGAATTAGAAACTGGGAACCGAAACTTGGGGAAATATCCCCTGAGAAGGGGATGGAAAAGGAGGCTACGTAGAAAGTGGTAAAAAAAAAAAAAAAAGTCAAGTCCTGGGAAAGAGTTTCAGGAAAGAAAAGTGCTAAAACCTGGTGCAAAGTTAAGGAGGAAAACAAGTGTGAAACTGCTGAATTCAATGCTTTCTTAGAAGATGGTTATTTCTATCCCAAAGTTTGTGTGAAAAGACAGCAGATATAGCATGGAACAGGGAGAAGAGTAGGCTTGGGACAGGTTCACAACCCATTTCCGTTGCTTCTTAACTGTGAGCCCTTGGACGATTCATTTACCATCCCTGAGTCTCAGCTTCCCAACTGTAAGGTGGATATATACCAACATAACTTAAAACAAGAATTAGAGATAACAAATATAAAACATCTAGCTTAGTGCGTGGTACATAGTAATTAAATTGTAACTATAATAATTATGTTTAAAAAACTCCATGTAGGATTACTGTTTTCAATTTCAATAAATTTTATTTTAATAAATCTTAAGGAAAAATGGTTCTCTGCCTTCATAGTTATAAAGTTTTAGAATTTAGATTATAAATTATTTACTAGAAACTGTTAAAAATTATTAAGCATTTATGCACCAATTCTGTTTCCTTGGGCAAGTTATTTAATCACTCTGTGCCTTAGTTTACTCATCTGCAAAATATGAACACTCCCTAGCTTATTCCACAATTTTGTTACAAAGAGCAAAGGAGACATGGAAGTGCTCTGTCAAGTAGATAGCGTTAGACAGTTAGCAATATGTTCATGACGGGGAAAATGTTTTCCCAAAATTAGGTAAGTCAAATTTCAATACCTGTCTGCTTTTCTTAGCAATAAAATAGGAGAGGTGACGCATACAATGGCCAAGCAACTTGCTTATGGTCACATCTGAAAGCTGAATACAGAGTCTTCTAGGTCCTAGGTCATTAGAAAACTAGGCCAAACAGCAAGATTTTTTAAAAGAAAATTCCAGACATTTCAAATAATACATTCTTTAGTTTTAACTTTGATAATAGCTCTCTTTTCTTTGTAAATGATGATATATATAAAACAGTGAAACATACCATTAAAGCCCAAATTCCATTCACTCGTAAAGCAGGATTTTCACTTTGGGTTAATCCACAAAGCAGCTCCACAGCTCCTGATTCTAAAATTGGCTGTCATTGGGAAAGAAAAAAAGCCCCATAGCTTTAATGTCAGGTTTGTAAACTAAATGTGTATATATACCCTGGCATTCTGCCTATGATTTCTTTCCCACTCTTACCCAATTCCAAGCAACTTTCCCAAAGCAGGGAACGAGGCAGCCATAAAAATAATCTTGAGATGGGCAAGGACAAGTATTCTCTCACAAATCCCCAAAATAAAATAATCCCTATCATTTCCTTCTCCTTTGTAGTCCTGAAAGCCTCTCCTCAGCATCTGTACATTCCTCATAGAGCCTTATGATCCCATTATCTAGTTCCACACTCTCATTCTCACCATCCTGAGACTCCGTCACTCTGGGCTTACGCTGTGACTATGAAGCAATATGGCTGGTTTACAATGGAAGTTAGATAACCTAACTATCCTCCTTCCAAATTGTCCATCTTGTTCCAACCATGCTGTAGAATTCATCTTTTACAAATATTTTCAGGACTACTTATCAATCATACAAGCAAAGTAGCCTTGTACTTTTATAGTCCTACCACATTTGACACCTAAAATAGCATGCTTCAGCATGACCACTTAAATTATTTATGATACTTGGCTGAAAATGGGTTTTGATAATTTCTAAAAAACTCAAGCCTTAGAGGATGGATTTACCATTACCAATGAATGCTGAAAAGACCATTTGTCAAGTAGAATCAAGAAATGTCTTAAGCAATTAAGATTTACATACCAAGAAAAAACGGCAGTGCCTTTCAAGACCACATTTTCAAGAAGGGTACTCATTCCTTTACTTGTACTAATGGGTTTACTTTTTTCTTTACTTTTTATTTTGAAATAAGTTCAAACTTACAGAGCAGCAAGAATAACACAGGGGACTTCCATATATTCTTTTCCCAGACTTACCAATTTTTAACATTTTGTCATATTTGCTTTATCATTATGTTTCTCATTCTATATACCCACATCCACATTATTTATCTTTTCTGAACCATTTGAAAGTAGAATGCATACATCATACCTCTTTACCCTTAATAATTCAAAGTCTATTTCCTAAGAACAAGGATATTCTCTTAGATAACCACAGAACAGTTACTCAATTCAGAAAAGTTAACATTAAAACAATATTTTTAATGGATCTATAGCTCATATTCCAATTTTTTCAATTGGCCCAATAATGCTCTTATAGCATTTCCTTCCTTTCCAGTTCAAGATCCAGTTTATTATTTATTTTTATTGAGATATAACTGACATATAACATCATATTAGCTTCAGGTGTAAAACATGATTCAATATATGTATATATTGCAAAATGATCACCACAAGAGTCTAGTTAACATCCATCACCACACAGTTAAAATTTTTTTCCCTGTGATGAGAACTTCTAAGATCTCCTCTTTTTGAAACTTTCAAATATACAATACAGTATTATTAATTATAGTCCAGTTTATTTATTTACTTATTTGTGAGGAAGACTGGCCCTGAGCTCACCTCTGTTGCCAATCTTCCTCTTTTTGTCTGAGGAAGATTGTCCCTGAGCTAACATCTGTGCCAGTCTTCCTCTGTTTTTGTATGTGGGACGCCACCATAGCATGGTTTGAGCAGTGTGTAGGTCTGCGCCTGGGATCTGAACTCGTAAACCCCAGGCTGCTGAAGCAGAGCTTGTGAACTTAACCACTACACACCAGGCTGGCTCCTAGTCTAGTTTACTTTTAATACAAAAAAATCAATCATATTAATGATCTTATGGCTGAGCTTATCTACGTTACTTCCTAACTGGACCCTAAATATTCTGAAGGTCGGGCTGAGGCATCATAACAGATGTTCAGGATGATGAATGGTGTTGCACTGACTGGAACTAGATCCTCATCAGACCAAGACCCCATCTCCCCACCAGAGGACAGAAGAACAGACGGAAGCTCCGGCGTCCTATCTGGCCTTCGCCTGCCTTCAGAATAGCTACCAGTCTCTCTCCTTTTGTTCCAAGATTTTCGCTTGTTGAACAACTGTCTCTGAACCCCTACCCTGTTATTAACACCTTTCTAATTACCAGTGAGAAGCCTGCGGGTGTTGCAATGTAGAAAAGAAATTCAATAAAAATGGGATGACCAAAAGCACACTAAAGGACAGTGTCTAAACCTCAGTTCTCGATTGGGCAGACCAGAGGTATTTTAACACGATAAAATTAACTCCATAAGGTTTCCCCCCCTCCTTTACCAAAGTTTATTTTAGTTTTCCCTATTATAAAAATAACACATGCTCACATAATTTATAAAATGCATAAAGGAAGGGAAAAAATACCTCCACATTTCTTTTCAGGAAGATTAGCCCTGAGCTAACATCCACCACCAATTCTCCTCTTTTTGCTGAGGAACATTGGCCCTGAGCTAACATCTCTGCCCATCTTCCTTTACTTTATATGTGTGATGCCTGCCACAGCATGGCTTGACAAACTGTGTGTAGGTCCACGCCCGGGATCTGAACTGGCAAACCCTGGGCTGCTGAAGCAGAGCACACGAACTTAACTGCGATGCCATTGGGCCAGCCCAAAATATCTCCACATTTAATCCTTCCCCAAACAACTACCATTAACACTAAATATTAAAAAGATTATTTTCCAATGCCAGCTGTTGTCTCCTTGAAATGACTCATAATCCTGGTTTACAAAACTGAGTCTCAATTTATTCTTTAGTAAACATAGTTTGAAAATAGTCTATTTCCTGTGTAATTATTTCCTAGATTTGCAGTTGCAGGCAATTTAGAGTACTGTAAGCTGTGATCTATTAAATGATTGGAACATGCCAGGCAGAATAAAAGGGATAACAGGAAAAGATAACCATATTTAAAAATCCTTTATTTTGTCTACCCCTTCAAACAATTCAGAAGTAGTTTTTAAACCCAATCCCCAAATTTCAGTGTCAACTACTGTGAAAATTATTTGGCTAAGCTCTTGGTAGACTAGGCAAAGTCTAGGAAGAGAAAATCAATACTAACCTCTTTGCTTGGAGAAAATTCAAGAAGAAGATTACATAGCATGGAAGATGCTACCACTAGGATTTCATCTGGTGCATTTTGTAAAACCTATGGAATTGAAAAAAGGGACACTTTTAATGGTTTGGAAACATGGAGGTGAGATCATAAGAATAAATGAGGACAAAAACAATTTATCTTTCAACCTGATTTCTCATATTGGAGAGACGATTAAGAAAGATCCACCTGATACTGTGTCAACTTTTACCTAGTGCTGTAACTATGACCGACTAAGGCCCTGACGTCTCTTGCTAGAGAAACTATAGCCCTGCTGCCAGGATGAGGGTTGCTGCATAGAAAAGCAGAGACACAAGTCAGGGAGGGGTGCTCTATGTGAAAAGTGTGAAGACCACCTGGGGCAAGTTAGCTCATTCTACTCCATCAAATCAGGCCAATTGTGAAACCACAACATTGCCGTAGGGTGTGAGGCTTTCTGAGGTGTCTCTAGAAGGAGTGTTTGACCAGAAGCATGGATGGATCAAGCTACTGCACAGGCAGGGTAATGTGGGGCACTGTTTCTCAGGACTGGAATCGCCCAGTGCTGGTTCCAACCCTCTCTCCTCCACTTCTAGACGCGTGCTCTTGAGCACATGTCTTTACTTCTCTGAGCCTGTGAATTGAGGAATTAAGGAAAACAACACTTGCTGGACAGGACTATCTACGATGAAATGTGGCACAATAATAAGAGAAGCAGTATAGCATGGTAGTTAAGAACACAGGCTGCCTGAGTGCAAATTTCAGCTGAACCACTAGATAGGTATATGAATTCCTGGGCTGAAAAAATGGAGATAATAATAGTACCTGCTTCATAGGGTTGTTGTGAGGATGTATAAAAAGATTGTAGAACAGTAACTGGCACATAGTAATGACTATATCCGTAAAGTTTTTAAAATTTACTTATTTATTATGGTCAATTTATTGCTATAATCACACACATAGTAGGTATACAGTAAACCAAAAGCCATGGACTCCTGCTGAGCTCAGAAGACAGCATGATGACAAATGTTAGTTGCCATTAGCTATTATCAGAGCCTGTTCTTTCTAGATTGTAAGAGAGAAGACTTCACAAATATTACCACTTACATGCAATAACCACTTCAACTAAATCCTCTGCATTTGGGATCAGATCAGCATCAAGCTCATGATCCCAAAAAGAGTCCTAAGGGGCTCTAGTTACACAAATTGGAAATAGATAATCACAAAAAAATTTAGAGAGTTAAATATATTATCTGCTTTCTTCAGCTAAATCAAGTCTGAAGTTCCCAAGTTAAGAATAAGCAAGAATTACAAAATAGACGCAGTTCTTCTAAGATACTACGTTTTAACTCTCCTGTGAGTTATTAGCTAGCTGATAAAGATCAAATCTCATACACTCTGCACGCTGATCTGTCTGCTACAACCCCCCTAAGACCCTCTTCACCCTCCCCTTGCCTTGCCCTTCCTATATCTCTCAGGTGTCCCCTCTACTCATGCTTTAAGGCTGTCCCATTCCAGAAGACTCCTTGGGGCCCTTCCAGTCAGAAGTCACTCTATCCTCCTCCAAGCACCCACTGCCACTGTTTCTGACCTCTCTCAGGATGCTTATTACTCTCTGTACTATTCAAATTCTATGTGCAGAAATGCCAATTTCCTTTTCTCTTAACAAATTTAAGCTTCTTGAAGGAATAATCTATATATCTATGGTCTAATTTATCCCGGCCTGTTTCAACCAAATGGCGTTGCACAAAATGGGCTCAATGAATGTTTGTGAAATAGGAGAAATAATCATTTTCCAAAATTATCCTACTTGGAGTAGCAAGTAGTAAGTATACTACTATACTATTGGTTGAAATAAATAAGTGCCTACCAAGGCTTTAAAAAGTTGCTTTGTTTGATATGATTCATTTTTTAAAATATTATTTATTGTTTTATAGAGATTAATGTGCTCTTATCAAGTTTTGTTTTCAAATTACATAACAATTATAAACAAAAACAGAAGAGATTCTATGAAATTCTTAAAAGCATTTACTCAGCGCAGTGTAAGATATAATGTGAAATTCAGAAACTGACACCTAACACTAACCACATAGAATTTCACCAAAATAAGAACAAAAAATAACCACAAATAAAATCTTTAACTAAAATCAAATGGCTACTCTTCTGTGGTTTGCTAACCAACAGTTAAAAACATGGAAGAGCAAAAGAGGAAAAATCAACAGACATGCAAACAGTCTTTGAACTAAGAGGAACCTAAAAGTATCTGAAATAAATCATTGCTTACTTCCAAGCTTTTAAAACTATACTTTAAATGTGCAACAAAGTAGTAGTTTCATAGTAATTATACCCACATGTACCCAAGTGCACAAAATTCTAAATTGCTCACCAAGTCTTTTCCCAGGTAGAACCAGTTAGAAACCAGATGCTGCTCCATTTCTGATTCATATGATAAAGAGGTACTGAGCTGAGCAATCAGAGAAATGGCTCCAGAGGAAATATTTGGAAGTTATTTTGGGGAACAGGGGAGCACTTTAAAAAAATCTTGAACGGACCAAATCAATAAATCAAGAGTAACATGCTATGAAAAAGGTGCAATCTAAGAACAAGAAAGAGTGACAAGAGTAAAATCTCTTACGTGAAGAGAGCACTGGTCCAACTCCACAACCTGGCGCTCCTACCCCATCCGCCCTTACAGTCCCGAAGGCACCTCACGCTGCCCACACCCCGGAATGTTTCTGTCCATACTGCTCCTATCCCTGGAAAATCCTCCTGCCTTCGAAGCCTACTCCATATTCTCCCTGCCTGAAGCTCCCCCTGTTTCTTCCACATTGACGGCTCTACTGTAACCTCGAGCTTTAAGCTGAGGACAAGAGCACTGTAGCAAAAACTTTCGGCAGATTTATTGTGCCTGGAGGCTCTCACACTAGGTACTAAAAAACCAAAAACATAAACAAAAAAATTCTGCTGATTAAATGCAAGGTGTATGGTCACTCAAAAAAAAGAACCAGAGACCAAGTTGACCTGTGGTTCTGTAACATATTAGGGATGCTATTATTAGCAGCAAGCTGATGCGTATTCTCAGCCTCAATTCAGATTTATTTGACCTGAACCACTTTTTTTTTTTGGCCCTCAAGGGAAGAACTAAGATCAAAGAAGTTATTTTGGAGTAGAGAAGCAGGAGGTAACAGTTGTGTTAAAAAATATCCAGGGATTGACAAAAGACTAAGAAGAGGCTATATCTGTAAGTGGCTGATTCCTTTCCTTCTTTTTTAATTTGTTTTCAATTTTTGAAGATTGGCACCTGAGCTAACATCTGTTGCCAATCTTCTTTTTTTCCCTTCTTCTTCTCCCCAAAGTCCCCCAGTACACAGTCGAATATTCTAGTTGTGAGTGTCTCTGGTTGTGCTATGGGACGCTGCCCCAGCATGGCCTGATGACTGGTGCTAGGTCCGCGCCCAGGATTTGAACCAGCGAAACCCCGGGCCACTGAAGCAGAGTATGCGAACTTATTAACCACTTGGCCACGGGGCTGGCCCCTCCTTTTCTTCTTAAAACTAACAATTACAAAGATAACTCTGGACATAAGTCTAAAGTATAATACTAAACACACAGGAAGATCAGAAGAGTAACTAAAGTTTTATTTAAGAAAAGAAAACCAGGCATGTACTTCCCTGTCACAAATGAGATGCTGACCTCAGAAACGCATTCTACAGATCTGAGGATGATTCTAACACCAGATTTGAGGAGATAACTGTTCAACACACTCCACACAAAAATCAGACAGACTCCTAGACCAGAGTGCTGTCAGCTCCCTCAGCTCACTAAAGGCTCTGTGGGAATGGGTGTTACTTGCTGACCCTTTCTTCTTACCTTCATTAAAGGTTTCCACACAGCATGATCCTGGAAACTGGTTCGAAGCTGCTGCACAGATCTAGATAAACTGTGCAAACATCTACAAAGAATAATCAAAATTAGCTTCGCAAGAAGCCACAACTTTTACTTTTCAAATACACTGCTTGTCATTTCACAATTACTAATATACAATTCAAGTATATCTACAGACACTGTTAATTCAACTACTTCAGAACATTTCATGGACTTTTCAGGCTAGCTTCTCTGTTAAATAAGGTTATACACGGAATTCACCTGAGCACACTCTGGAGTAACATTTGGATTCTGCGCTTACTCGGTGAAGGTCCAGAAAGGAACAGGTTAAACACACGGCAAAGGATTTTGTATTCAGACCATTTAAAGCTCATACCTGACGGCAGCTAACCGCACCTTGACACTAGACTCAGACAAGCCAGTCACAATTCGGTCCATCATATTTTCAGTCTCAATGATCTGGAGAAAAAGGTTAATGCTGCATAAATAACAACATGAAGATGACAAACTTCACTGCTCGTAAATGCAAGTATGCTAACGTCCTTTAAAAGTCTAATGTTTTTAGCAAGAGTTTTTATCTCTGGAACAATCATTTTGCGGCAGGCAGGGCAAGCAGCTCATCAGAAAGGTAGGGCCACCCCGCTAAGGACCTGTCAGGCTGAATGACAGGCTTAAGGGACAGCTTATGTTTGTTTTAAAAATATTTAAAACAATAATTACATGGCATAAGTATTGGAGAGCTGTTGCATAAAGAGTCTTGAGAAAAAGATATAACTGAACTACCAATGGGCAGGTTCCTGCCATGATGAGATTCTAGAAAAATCATGGCCCACACTCAGCCCTTATGAAATGAACTCTGTGGGGTTCTGACAGAGCTACCCTGTGGCTACAAGCAAATTAGAACTAAGTTAAATATTTAGAAAAGTAACGCTCGCCACCTTTCCCTGTAGCATCAAGTCCTTCTATATGTCAATCATGAAACTTTATTAAAATTTAAAAACTAGATAGCCTACAATTTTACTTCATTAAGCAACGTATAGATACAAAATAGTGTGTGGAAGAAATTAAGTTTAATTTATGTGGTCCTATGGAAAAACAGTACATTAGAAAAAATGCTAATGCACCACAACACAAATATTAACAAAAACAATTAATACTTGTTGAGTATGTCTATGTGCGAGGCGTTGTGCTGATAAGTACATTACATTATCTGATTTAACCCTTTTGTGGGCATTACTATGATTACTCCCACCGGCATATTAGGAAACTGAGGATTCTTGATAATACAGATCTTGCTTGGGATCACAGAGCTGAGACTGGAACCCAAGCGCCTGACTCCAGAGTCCTTATGCTGAGCCATGCTTGTATTACAGCCCTGGTTATAGGGGCAGTCCTTGCTCATCAGGTAGTTCCCTCTATGGACAACACATTAGGAGTCATTATTCCTTTGGGAAAATCATCTGTGGAGCTTTAAAAAAACCCCAGGCCAATTAATCAGTTTTTCTGGGGTGGGGCCCAGGCATCTGTATTTTCTTTAAAAGCTCCTGAGGTAGAGTCCAATGTGCAGCCAAGGTTGAGGATCACTGACCTAGACTAAAATGAAGGGTGTTAGAAGGCTGACCTGAGAACAGGAGGGAGTGGGAAATCTCAGGATGTTCAATCCAAATGGGAAGAGAAGAAAATAGAGTTGAAATTAACAGTGATGGGCAGAAGAATATCAACTACTGAGAACAGAGAACTACACTTTAGCTATAGGGTAGGAACCATAACAATAGTGTTTGTAGGCTCCTAAGTGGTGGTGAAACTTACATACTGATCTACCCTCACCCTAGCCAAACATAATCTCACCCTACCTTTACACCAGCTACCCTTTGTTCCCATCATCACTTCGAGCCCCCAAATTCCTCCCTTTCTCCCTGCCTGCCTACTCCTTTTGACCCTCATCTGCCTTTCTCCCTGACCTGGATGCCCTGCTCAGACACTCCACTTAGAAGACAGATTCTCTTTTTCCACTGTCCTCCCACCACTCATTCCTGCTTCAGATCCCAAACTGCTGCGACTACAGTAGAAAAATCATCACACCTGGCTGCCTGGTCTTTCAGTGCATGCCGCCCACCTCAGTGGGACCCTCTCTGCTGCTCCACCAGCCTTGCACTCACCTTCACGAGATGCCCATATTCCCTGGGATGTTTACTTCCTACTTCAAATTCTTTCTACTTCCCTCATGTCCTCAGTCCCTCTGTGTCCACCTTATTTTTTGCAGAAACATGGTTTCTTTCTGGGATACAAATTGCCTTAACTTTCCTCTTCTTATTAAAATGTCTCCCTGGTTTTCATTTTCTTCACTCTTGTTACACTGAAGTTGGGTTCTTCAGGCTCACAGCCACCTTGATCCAGAAAGTACCTCCCACATCTCTTGCTTCTATCTTTATTTTGCCCATCCCACTGGATCCTTTTCTTCAGCCTGCTCCACCTCCCACTTCCACTCCTATTTAAAAGATATAAATGCCCCAACTTTAACCTCTTTAAACTATAGTCCTCTCACCTCTTCTCTTTCTTAAATGGACATGTGTCGCAAGGCTCTGTTAATCTCTCACTCTATATATACAACAATGTGTCACTTCAAAATCAGCTTCATATGGGTAGTTGCCTAATCTAAAATTCTGTCCTACAGTTCTTTTCTGACCTCTTGCTCCACATTTCCAACTGCCTACTAAACACAATCTGGATGCCTGGTAGAACTTCTAACTCAGTATGTCCCATACTGAGTTTATCTGCCCTCCCCAAACCTGCTCTTTCCCTATGTCTGTTTCTCTCTCTCTGCTAATGGTGTTATCATCTTCCCAGTCACCCGAGCACTAAATTTTTGTTAACTTTGACTCCATCTCTTCCTGAATACCCAATCAAGTGACTTTGCACTACACCTTATATCCAATTCCATCACCATGCTCACTCCAATAAACTAGTTAGGACCTTATTACTATTTCCTTGGGGTAACAGTGATGTGTTTTCCAAGTTATCTATCCTCTGTGCTACATCAACTGTCAAAGACTGGTTGGCTGACAGCTGACTTCAATTAAGCACTAGTCAATGTTCTTGAAACAGAGAAGGCCAAATTAGGACCTTCAGCATGGGAAAGAAACTAAAACCTGGGGCAAAAGTCTCAGGCACCAGATGGTTAGATGCTGAAGCCTGAAAGCTCCTCTCTAGTGGCTTGGGAAATTATTACCTAGGAATTAGAAGTGACATTTACTTAGGAATGAGAATGACAACTTGGGAGAAACAGTTGTCTGTATTGAGTGTAAGTACATTATCAGAGAATAAAGTGGTGGTGGCGGGGATGGGGAAACATAATTACTCTCCAAGAATTGAGAAATACTATTAGCACTGGCTTCAGGTGCTGAGGAAACCTGGACAAAGGCAAGACTTGAAAGAGGTTTCTGGACAATGTTTACTGGTCACATTCAACCAAAGATGTAAATCTGCCAAGAGAGAGGACAGGTATAGCAATCATGTAGGCATTCAGATTTGCTCTACAATCTTGAGCAACTTACTTGACCTCCTTGGGCCTTCAGTAAAATGGGGGAATATTGCAATTATTATTTTACCTCCAATCCTTTGCAATCAACAGGTAAATAAAAATTGTGTTAGTCTGTTCGGGCAAAACTATCATGTTGTTCAAAAGCAACATGGGATGGGAGGTAAGTTAGAAGAGACTGGAGACAGTGCAGGGCTAGTTAGATAGGGGGCCAAAATCAGGGAGAAGGCAAGGAAGGGCAAATAGGGTACAGCTCCTATTTACATGCCCACATTTACTTATTAAGCAAATATCTGAGCACCCACTGAGTGCTAGGCAAGGTTTTAAAACTTGAAGCTACAGTGGTGGGGGAGAGAGCCCTTGCTCCCACCAAATTTACAGTTTTGAATAAGCAAGTGAAATTAACTGTTTAATGAGTGCTATGATTCTACGGCACTTGATTCTCTGTCAGCAAGAGCACTTCAGGAACGACAAAGGCCATGGGACTTAAGGGAGAGACTGAAATAAGCACCTACAAATGATAAGTAGAAAAAACATCCATTCTCAAGCATGGGAGTTTTAATATTGGTTGGGAAATAGCCATTAATGTCCTTACCAAAGAATATTCAGGCTCAGGCAAGAGGACAGTGGAGAACTACGTTAGTGGCCAATCACTGTAACATTAGAGGGTACCTTTGTGCTTTCTTCTAAGTTTTCTGGGGGTGTGGTGGCTGACACTTTGGGGATAGAGTACAGCTATAAGTGGCTGGTAAACCTTTCCCCTGAGCTGGCATATAAAGCAGTAGGACTACCTGGAGGCATCTTCCCCTCAGGCACAAGGTGACCCTTCTTAGGTCACAGTCTATCAAAATGTCTGCAGTAGGAGGCCTGGAATTTTAATTGACCTAGTTATGGAGGGACTTCAGTAACCCTGCTAGAGTTGCAGAAAGCACACTACAGTTATGCATACATAACAACGTTCTGGTCAACGATGAACTAGTGTATACAACAGTGATCTCAGAAGATTAGTACCGTATGGCCCGCGTGTGTAGCAGGCAATACTATCTAGGTTTGTGTAAGTATACTCTATGATGTTCGCACAATGACAAAATCGCCTAAAGACACATTTCTCAGAACACTCCCCTGTTGTTAAGCGACACACAACTGTACTTGAGTGTCTGGTCTACCTTCTCCACCAAGATATCAATCTACAAGCAAGAAGGAGAATATAATGGAAAATCAGAATATGAACCTAGGATTTCAACCCAAAAGGGATCTAACAGGGTTTTGTAGACTTGAGGGCATTGAGACCATCTGAGCAGGGATAAAGGAAGCATTATAGTGAATACATTGACCAAAATGAGGATAGAAATGTGATTACAAGACAGAGAAAAGTTTGGAATTGAATCCAGAGAAAAAATTTTCAGGTCAGCAGGGATGGAACTGGCAGTGGCTGCTGCCACAGTCCTTTGATTCACGTGAAGATCTAACAGAGCACCAGATAAAGATCTGGAGTTGGAAAGCCAAGAGCAAGAAAACATTCTCCATGGCGCCTTTCAACGACCCCAGTACTGTACTATAAAGCCTTGATAGTGATGGAGGGTGCCGAGTCCTACCCCCTGCAAAGGATCTTAGGTCTTTCCTGAACATAAGAGCAATGCCAATTGAGCTGTAAGTTGTTCTGCCTCAGGGTTCTTGTTGGGATTCCTTAGCCATAGCTCAGCAAATATGCCTGTGGTACAGCTTGTTGGATCAGCTTAAAAAAAAGAGACAGAAAGAGAGAGACAGTGCCCACTGTTACACAGACACTGTGCCCAGCCAGGAGTATTAGTGGTGGACTGAACCCTCAGAGTGGAGGAGACCATCTCTTTCTCTGCTCTTCTAGAGATGTGGGCTGTAAATTTAACTAAAGAATTAAATCACATAAAAAATGCTGCATCCCAAACTGACCCAGTTTTAGGTCATTGCACCAGGTGACGTGCACCTCTCTGCTGGTGTCTTTAGTCTTCATGACTAGATGCTTTTGCTAAGCTTTTTGTCTCTGGCATTGCAGCTCTTGCAAGAGTAGATGAGGATGCACTGGAGCAGGATCTGAGGCCCCTGTCACTGAGACAGAAGATGGCCTGTGGGAGAAAGGGGCAGTCAGCTAGAGGGTCATGGAGAAAATGCAAAACCCAGATAATCCTAGGGCAGAAGTTCATTACACACATGGTAATGTTAACAAGAAGAAGATGGCCTTGGCTTATAAGTCAATTCCTCAGCCCTCCATGAGGTCTAGTGGACCCATAACTCAGTTGTGGTCAAGTCATGCATCACCTTTGCCTCAGAGCATATGAAGAACTGGAAGAGTCTGGAAGAAGCGGAAGACATATGGTCTTCAAAAAAACAAGACCCAACTATTCTTCCAGCATGATCCAAGATGAAGCATTTTTTTAGGTACTAGAAATTTCAGCTTGGATTTTGAACAGTGATCAAACCAGGTCAAGCAGAGCATGTGGAAACTGGCACTAGGTAGATTCTTAGTGGTGTCACCAAACTTCTCAGACAATTCAAAGTGGGTGGGCACGGAGTCAAGGGAGTTGAATGGCAAAATGGGCATTCTGTTAACAAATTATGTATGCTAATGTGCATAATGGACAGGAAAATATAATTTAATTCCAAATGGGCTTTTGTGAAAGGTTCCCAGGAGTTCTAATAGAGGATAATGAGACAAAACTGGCCAAAAAGAGTGAACACTTGGAATTAGATGTCAGAAGAGGCAGCCATCTAAGATCTTAGTGGATAAGGTATCAAATCCAGAAAGTCTAGTTAAAGCAGCAGGGACTAAGCAGCCAAGCAGGGTGCAGCACAAGAAGGTCAGGAAAGAAAGAGTAGGTCTGGCAAGGAAAAAGGATCTACAATTGAGACAACCTGCGGGATGTGGGTGGCAATGCTTTAGTCTCATAAGTGTCAATGTAGATGAGTCCCAGGGCACACACTTGAGCCTTCCCCACTAGGGGCTACTTATTTAAGGTCTAGCCTCTTATCTAACTTATCTTTTTTTTAAGGAGATGAGCCCTATGAACACAAGGTCTGAGGTCAGTGCAGTCAAGAGACTGGTTTTAGAAATGGGGTAGAGGCTGGGGAGGAAGGAGGCAGGTTATGAGTGAATATGGCAGACACCAGAGTGAGACAAGCAAGTACAACCAGCTTCTCCAGTGGACTAAATAGAATCAGTAGGCCCTGGCAAGGGATCATTCTTAAAAATGGAAAACCAAACTTTTCCTAGGTTTCAGGAAGTGACATACTGATTTTGCCACAGAATACTTAACTAAAGGACATGAGACCATGCACATCATGGAAATTCTTGAGCACCTAATATTTATAATTCCTGAGTACATCCTTATGCCATTTCCCCTTTATTAAAACAAAGCAAAACAAAAAAACCTCAACAGCACATGGCCTTCCATGAACCAAGCAAGGACAGCTGCAGGGCTTGTTCCTAAACAGGTTTAATTGAGAAACCAATTCTCTTACTGTATTCTTCTTCATGTCATTAATGGTGGCAGATATAACTACCTGAAAGAATTAAACAAATTTATGACTTAATTTGGTTGAATAATGTCAAAATCTGAAGGGGTCTTAGAAGTAAACTCAACTAACTTCTTTAGGTGATCAGGGAAGTCTCTGAAGTTCAGAAAGACTAAGTCACCGGTCCTGGTTTTCTAGGTAAACTTGGGCAGACCTGGGGTTTCACTGCTTAAAATAGCTGCTTCCAGAGTGAGGTCCTTTTCACTCACTGTGCCGTAAGGATGAGTTTTTAGTTTAGCTTTAATAACTAAATGAGATCTGACTTTGGAAACTGGGAAAGAAGAGAAGAACTTTCAAAAGTTTTCAAAAGTTAGTGCTGTGGGAACTACAGACTATACACTGACATCCTAGACCAATAAAGATCAGTATAAGAGGCAAGAGAGGTCATCCTTAATAAACTGAACTGACAAGGAAAAAAAAGATGCAATTCGCAGGGCCTGCAAGAGAGAAAATGACAAATCAATGACTCAGCTTGGGTTGGGGTTACAAATGCCAAAGGCTAGAGGGGATGCAAGCCAATGAATAAAAGATAAGCCAAGAAAAAACTGTGAAGAAACCAAAAGAGTAAGTTCTGCTGACTTTTCAATTCAGTTCCCTGATGAATGATCTGATCTCCGTTCTAGAATCAGGATCTAGCTCCAGCAGATACTAATCAAATGGAACTAATATTCTACTGTTCTCAGGCCACAAGCTCCATCTGTTCTGAATGAGAACTGCAGACTTTCCCAACCACAGCCTATTTCTATGTAATATTTGCCCACTGCTCCAATATAAGACTTTCTGACATTTCCCTTATTTATTTTTTAAATACAGGGTAGTTTTTACCAAAGGCTCTTTTTTCCTGAAAGATACAGTTTCTCTTAGAATAGATCATGATCAACATATTATTTTCTGGAGTCTCAGTAAACACTTTACAAAATATTTCTTCCCTTCTCTCACTCTTTCATTGTTATCCACTTACACAGTCATACCAAATTTCTCTAGCTTCACCATCCTGGGAGGCAGAGGGTAGGGGAAAACAGGGCATCTCCTCTCAACCAGAGAACCAAAAGGCAAAACTTCTTTAGAGTTGAGGCCTCTTTTTGGTCCTTTCTCTTGAAGGCACTGAACTAAATTAACATCTAGTCTCTCCTGGGCCTGACTGAGCCTGGGAGCAGTATCACTTCACTTTAGGAGCGGAGCACAAAGAGGAGACCTTCTTATTGTGGGCCCATTCTTAACCTTCTATATTTCATTCTTGCTTTTAAGCCTCTTTATTTTGCAATTTCTACCTCAGGACCTTTCAATCTTAATAAATGGGAAACTTCCACTTACATTAAATGTTTAAAAGAAATACTCAAAGTCCTAAACTTTTCTACGCTTTGGTAAAAAGTGGGAGCTCTCTCTTGGCCCAACTTCTCCTTCTCCTAAAACCAAAAACATAAACACACTGTGTCAGAAATACTTATAATGTCTAAAAATAGAATAACCCTTCCTCTATAAAAAAATATTTCTCTATATAAGAGTTCAATTTTTAAAGTTCAATCATTAGCTCAATGGCAGAATAGAACCTAAACAGCCACTGAATTAGACTCTTTTATTTTAACACATAAACAGAACCATTATAAAGGACTATTCAAACAACAGAACTAGAACCATCCCCTCTATCTCTTACTGTTTTCCATCCCAGGGATCTGAACGATGTGCTTTCCCTGCAACACAGTGGTCCTGCTCAGCCCCTGCCCCTTTATAAATACATAGTCATGCATGCAACAGTCTTAATTATCCTACAGGTTAGCTGGCTGAATTTTAATGTCCAGACACACACAATTTACTCAATAAATACAAGCATAGCACCTACTGTATGCCACGTACTGCTTTTACAGATTATATTCTAGTTACAAACATTATAGCCTGACAAGGGAATAACTATTAAAAGAAGGCCTCAGGATTTCAAAATGTTACCTCAAGTTTAAATCTACTCCATAAGGAAGCCGTCTACAAAATAAAACACAGAGATAGTACCTCTATGACATCATTAACTCTGGATGCTTCCTTTCTAGAATACTAGCTCACAATGGAATCACATCTAGACGGTGCCCTTAGAAAAACATTTTCAACTGATGTAAAAGAGACACAGATACAGAGATCCCTTATTCTGTGGGTCAAAACTTCTGAAATAACTGATTTTAACATTTTGGAAGAAAGTGAGAATTCTTCCAACTAAACTTTATAGGAGATGGACTTTTCCAGACTCATTCATAATAGGCTATTTCAATTACAATCACAACTTAATCATATCCGGGTGTATCTATCATGGCAAAACTGGATTTCAATGTAGATAAGACTTTTTATACACACGAGGCCCTAGAATTATTACCTAGCAAATTACTGTCTCATCTTCTTAACTACAATAAATTGTAAGCTCCCACAAGGTACACACCAGTTTTCTGCTTCGTCTCTGGGCACACAGGAGGTATATCACAAATGCCAGATGAATAAACTGATGTAATTAAAGCATCTCATGACCCAATTTGTACCAAAAACTATGTGAACGAAAAGACATGTTTTCTGAATCTGATGCTTTGCAACCAGCTAATACAAACTATTACGTTCTCTCAATTCATAGTTCTCTTTTGCAATCATTTCAGACTATCACACATTGTCCTGTGAAATCTCTTGCCATTCTATATCATAATTTGGCTCTAGTAATGGTATTTAATTCTACATGAGTAAAGCAATGTAATGGTTAACGGCATACACTTTGGAGTCAGAGACACTGGGATATGACGTAGGTGCTCTCACTCACTAGCTGGGTGGCTTTGGTCAAATTGCTTGTTTCCTGACCTCCAACAGCTATCTCACAGGGTTGAATGAGGTTTTAGGGAGACAATGTACTAATGCTTAGCACAGTGCCGAGCACATGGTTAAGTGCTCAATAAATGCTACTAGTTATGTTAAATTCAGTTTCCAAAACAGATTATCTCTTGATGTTAAGTGCCTGAATTATATGATTTTTGCATATTCCCCTACCATCTAACACAATGCTTTGTATGTAGCAAAGGCTGAATAGATATTTCCTTAATAAGTGAACTAATCTTAATTTTTCTCTTTGGCATGGTAAAGAATTTTATTCATGCAACTTTGCTAACCAATACACAGAATCTAGTAACATTTCCTACCATAACCAAAAGCCATAGTTATCATCCAATTTGTCTGGGGTCCAACACAGGCCAAAATCATTCAAATAAGGGAATCAGCATGTAGGAATGTATCCAGTAACAATGACAATGTCACTTGATAATGCCTCTTTCAGAAAGTCAGACAACTGACCTCTCCCTGCCCTGGCTTTGATAGTGTCCTATTTCTTTCTACAGTCCAGTACAAAGAAGCAAATGAGAAGTAGAGTTTTTCGCTAAACTGGCTTATGATCATTTCTATTTGGCTATGCAGAATTAGCACAGGGCGGGAAAACTTTTCTGTAAAGGGCTAGACGGTAAACAGTTTAGGCTTTGTGGGTCATATAATTCTGTCGCCAACTATTCCAGCTACCATTATTGTGCAGAACAACCATAGGCAACACATAAACAAATGAACATGGCTGTATTCCAATAAAACTTTATGGGCATTTTGTCTATTATATCTCAATAAAGCTGAAAAAATAAAGAAAAAACCTTCATGGACACAAATTTGAACTTACTTTTCACGTCAGGAAACATTTTTTTACTTTTTGTTTTTTTTCCCCATTTAAAAATGCAAAAACCATTCTTAGCTCATAGGGTAAAGAATTATTATACAGGTAATAAATAGCCAAAGGGTGTAGTTTTCTGACTCTCGTGCTAGCGTTTTAATCACAGACGAGTGTAGCAATGGTCCTCGAACACAAACTCAATTTTCTCAAGGTCTAATACTTCACAAATATTCTATCATTCCAAACATTTCATTCATTCCCAGATAGAACATTCTTGAAAATCCAACTTAAGTCACTAATTTTAGCTCTACAGATCTAAATAAAGATATTTTAGCCCATTTCTTGGTTTATAAGACATCTGTATGAAATAGAGCATAAACAACTAACAAAATAACCAGTGTATACTTCATACTTTAAAAAAAAGAAAATGAATTGTAATGCAATGGTTTATGTAACTGTAATACCACAACTAATAGTGTAACACTCAATTTCATGTCTCCATTTAATGAAACTCTGAAACAACAATTCCTTACTTGATTATATAAATACCTCTATTGTGTATATGGCATTATCGCTCCCAGGTTTGCTTCTTTCAGTTTGCTGAAGCCAAGGGTCTCAATACTGTGGGCAAGTGGCAAAACCTGGTCCTGCCATGGTTAACTCTTGAATACTTACCGTCATGAATGAATGTTGCAGAGTTCATTTAAAATTCTTTGGTAGATTAGCTTTAAGACGATAACTAACACTTTGACCACAGATTAAGTCAAGGAATTCTGAATTCCAAATGAATTTGTTGCCATTCAGTAGCAGAGCCAAATCCTGAAGGGTGCTACTTTTGTGGTACCATCGAAAACCTTCACAATGTTCAAGACGTTTGTTTCGGTACGTAGGCTAAGGCTTAGAAATAATTCCTCTGCCTCATATCATGACAGAGACAAATACAGAATTTTGACACTGTGCCTTTTAAATGACCATTTAGAATTACTGAACTTTTGCAAAATATTTAAAAACATAAATTCATGGTATACTTATACTGTTACCCAGAAGATCAGCTAGCAATAAAAGCAAGCTACAACAAATGATGAAAATGTTCAAAGTGAAATGTTTAGCAAGATTTTGAGATAGCAAAAAGATATTTTTAAAAACTGACCTAAATTTACAAAGGTACTTTAAAGTCTTATAACTTTAAAAATAAGAATTTACATTTGTCCAAATTTGAACATATATATTCGGGATATGGTTTCATAGGAAGGATGTCCCTTTGGAGAAATGACGTCTATGGCAACCAAGGACGGTAACACTTAGAAGACCAAAGTTAGATAGAATTTCGCCTCCTTACTTTTCTCAAAACATCTATTACCTATGATTTTAACCAATTATTGATTTATATTCTATTTAACTCCAAGAAAAACAAAATTATATTTGGTGCTTCAGAGGGCATGCTACATCAACAAAAAGTCTGAAAACCAGTATTTTAAAACACAATTATAACAGTAAGAAGACATCTTGTCATTAATAAGAAAACTAAAGGAAAAGCCTAGGCTTCTGAAGTATAAATTTACTTTTACCAGAATGAATAACTAACAATTCTGGAAATTTACAGCATAAAATCACTGTCTGCATTGCAAACCTTTTTAATTTACACCCCAACATTGTTCAGCTTTTCTCCCAATGCATGTAAAATCTATATTTATTTTTAATCTTCCAATGAAGTCACTTAACATATTCTAATATATACTTCCATTTACGGAGCACCTACAGGCACCATGCTAAATATTTTAAATACATTCTATCTCATCTTAACAATGACCCTGCAGTTACAAATTCCTTTGCTAGGAAAGAGGGTAGAAGACAACTTCTCCTTCTTCTTTGTTTTCCTTTTCTTTTATTTTTCTGTGCCTATATTTCTCAAAAAAATTGTTCAATTAAAAAGAAAAAACATCCCACTCTCAGCTACGTTCTTCATATATGTCATGTAAAACCACTGCGATTGGATGATTTTTTTCCCCCAGAAGGAACAAAAACTTAAGATTTCATGTTTTCAATTTTTTTTTTTTTTTTTAATGAGGAAGCTTGGCCCCGAGCTAACATCTGTTGCCAATCTTCCTCTTTTTTTTTTTTGCTTGAGGAAGATTGTTCCTGAGCTAACATCTGTGCCAATCTTCCTCCATTTTGTATGTGGGATGCTGCCACAGCATGGCTTGACGAGTGGTGTGTAAGTCTGTGCTCAGGATCCGAACCTGCGAACCCTGGGCCGCCAGAGTGAAGCATGTGAACCCAACCACTATGTCGCCAGAACGGCCCCTCAATTCTTGAAAATATAAAAAGCCTTTAGAAAATGAAACATTAAACTATTAATTTCCAAATTGATACAAGGATAGCTCCACTAATATCACCTTGTTCATTTTAGTTGATTCCAAGTAATTCTTTGAATCCCTAGCAAATTCTTATCAGCCATTCCTTACTTTTCTCTGACTTACTGAAGTTTTGTTATAAATGCTGAGTTTTAAGGCTGTATCTTATTGCTCTTTACCTCCCCTAACTGCTTTCCCCACTCCCTCCACCCACTGGACAATGCTCACATATTGCAGGTAGTTTGATCAATCTATGTAGAATTGAATTAAATTACTGGCCTTAAAAATCTGACATTCATTAATTGGGAAGATAATATTTTATACAGGTGTATATCACTTTACAGAATAGGTTGATTCCTGAGGCTCAGGCTAATATCTATAAACCAACCATACTATTATCCCTAGGAAAAAAAAATTGGTCCAGATTCAAACTTGTGAATGATACACATTTTTTTAAATCATACATTTAGAAAGGAAAAACACTAAGAAATAATGGTAAAAATTAACTCAAAATTAAACAAGTAACATACCATAAAACATGTTCTCTTTGATCTATATCAAAGTGAGTAGAAGACATGCCCTCGGGATTGTCTGCCTCTTGAAAAGTGGGAATTTCCTGTATTTTCTCTACGCTAAATATAATGAACCCTCTTGCCTATATGATCAGAGGTAGATTTCCCCTATTTTAAATTTCCTCTCTTCACATACCACAGAATTGCTAGTAAAGCTACGAAAGTTCTCAATGTAGGGAGGCCCATATATAACTCAATTAAGGGTACTTAATAATGCAATTTTGCAATATGGTTCATTCATGCATTTGTTTGTCCATTCATTCATTTTTTTCATTCATTCATTCTTCAAATATTTATTAAGTGCCATCTATGCACCTGGTAGTATTGAAGATACAAGGAATACAGTGATGAACAAACATAAACAATTCCTGCCCTCATGGAGCTTACATTCTAGTTCCTTAAAAAGAGATCTCCAGCTAAAATATAAGCACTTGAAATCCAAGAGAAAAGCTTTCTGAAAGGCTCCATTAGTCAGATACCTCAAAGGAGCAAAGGCTACAATAAGTACTACATTTTAACATTTGTAATGTGTTTTATTTTTATCAAAAATAAAAACAACCTCTTGTTAAATTTATTAATTTCCTTCCATTTTAATTTATACTGACTACTTCTAATTTTCCTCAATTTACACTTTCTATTTCTGATAAATTCTACTAGAGTTCCTTGAAGAGAGTAAGAGAGAGACAACCCTTTTAAATTTCCAACCTAACTGATGATCAATAGGTACTAATCAAGCGATGGTCTCCATAAGAGCAATTCTTTGTTATAAAAGAATTGGCTTCACAGTCCCAGGATTGTTTGCCACTGCTGCCTCTGTTTGACTTAACCACTGACTGGGGCTTTGGCTGGGGATGCCAGGACTTGAAATTACTTGTTAGGTATCTTCTTTCTTTTTTACTATCTCATTAACTGAACTTACACTTCGTAGGCAGCATTAATATGTAGTAAAGGCCATCCTTAGAAACTGGACTTTCCCTGGGCAAAGAGAATAGCCAATTTTTACCTGGCATTGTCAGTGCAGTTACTGCTAATGGACTCTGGACCCTTCTTCCACTGAGCTCTCAATTCCTGCCCCTGCCCTTGCTTTCCCTAACCAAAATCCTTGAATTATTCTAAGTTTATTATGGCTAGACCACATGTGGTCAAGTTCAGTGGTCCTTCATCTTTTCTTGGGCTTCTTCTGCCTCTTTGTGTCATAGCCAACGTTAACATTTTCCACTCTCACCTGCAGAACTCTTTCTACCTTCTTTCACTCTATGACAGGACCCAACAGGAAATCAGGAAATTTGTAAGTACATCACAGGGTGATAAAGGATGCAAAGTTAGGAATTAGGACACCAACTCTGCATAAAAAGATACAGAAAGATCCAGGTATATTAATGGAAATGTCACTCTGTGTATGATTTCTGCATTTTCATTTCTCTATTTTTCAACAAATATTTATTGAGTGTTTATTAGGTTCCACAGATTGTTAGACAGTTGGTTTCTTTTAATGGGAATAGACCAACACTGCTCCGAAGCAGGAGTGGGAAATCTCTTGACCTACAGGTCATATTCAGTCTTCGGCTGAATTTTGTCTGGCCCAGAGAGAAGTATCAAGAAATGAAATACAGCAGGCCTTTAGAAGCAACGAGAGAGAGAGACAGACATAATTCTATGAAGAGAGAAGGCCTGTATCTTTCTCCTTTACTGCTGTGTATACCTCTCATCATCTCTACCTCTTTGCTCTGGTTTTCTCTTCTTCATTCTCCATTTCCTTAACTGGCCATAATAGGGTAATGGGATATATGTTATTTCCTGTATTTATTGAATTACATTCCCATTTTCAACTTAAAACGCAGACTAACTGAACATTTCACATTTTTATCCTGAAACAAAGAAAAAGCCATTTTGTTGCTTTTGTTTTGGTGGGAGGGGGAGATAAGTCTATAGTCCTTGAAATTTCTCTCAGAGATTCTCTACTCATTAACTCAATAACCTGAAATTCCACCTTGGCAAGCATATATATTGCATTAAAAAAATAAAACAATAAACATTGTACTTCAAGAATCTACACAAAAAAAGGAATACAAAGTCCATAAGGCATAAATGTAAAAGGTAAATAAATATTTCATGGAGAAAGTAAATAAAAATCTATCCAAATATTATTTCAACAAAAGTGGAATAGAAATAAGTGCATTCAAAAGAAGAGTTATCGTTTATCATTTTTTATACACTGAAAATAAGGATTCTCCACTCCTAAGAACAATTTTCATGCAGATTTTATCACAAAATTACTTTATATTTTCCATTTTACAATTTCTCTCTTCAGTAGTTGCTATGAACTACAAATTATTCAAACACTTAATTTCCCAGAAATGAAATATCTTCCTAAAAACTCTATAAAAATCCCCATTACATAAGAAAGTCACAGTATCTTTTCTTCACCACACAAAAAAACTATAATAATTATAACTTATTCTTTATTTGTCATCTTTCTACATAAATTATCAGGATTAAAAGCCTTACCAGGAAATTATACACATTATGAATACAAGTTTTAATAGACTGCTCATCAGACTCATGTTGCAAGTACTTCTAGAACATGATATCACAAATTAAGTCATTAATTCCAAAACAATAGTTTATTAACAAAAAAGTACAAATAAGTACAAATGGACATCCTATTTCCCCCCGTTATGGTCTATCTATCTATCTCCCTTTCGGTCCATGGCATGGCCTTCTTAAGCTAAAAGAATGGGTAAAATATTCCTTCTCTTTCCAATGGGCCCTAATAATCATCCAAAATCAAATCATTATGTATTTAAGTTTTACAGTCCACGTCAATTTTTAAAATGTTTTATCTATATAAGCTGCCATAAAAGTCTCCTCCCTTGCAATATACCATGTACCTAAATTTAATGAAACACATCGGCATCAACATCCATAAAGCATGCTTAGACATAGGGAATATCATATCACTAGCACGTTTGCCTTGAAGGAACAGTTTACAAATGAAAGCTTAGAGGTGTCAAAAAGGATTTTCATAGATATTTACTAAAAACACTTCAAGTCAAAAACATCTTGTTAACGGAACTAAATTGAGGTACACAGAAAACATTCAGCTTAGTTGTGTTCTTTGCACTGATTTTAAATCAAAGCTACTCATATATCTAATCTTACTGTTATTATTTCAATTTTCTTCAAGAATGGTTCCTTTTCAATTTATTTCAATAAACCTACAGTTACTCCATATTTCTCTCTCTACAAGCCCAAAGTAGTTCTCTGAATCTTGGTAAATTCCCATGTGATTTCTCTTACATGGTTCCTTAAAATACCAATATAGATGGGGAGATTTAGTAAACTGCCATGTTTAGTAAATAATGCCCAGTTTGCTCTTTCTGCTATGGCTCATTGAGACAGAACATGTGGATTAATTTACTGATGTTCCTAAAAGCTTTGTGTAAAATTTATTAGATTATATATTATTTGAGTGGTAAGCTCCATCTAGCCTTTTGGTTTGTGGAAGGAGCCAGGTCAGAGCTTACTCACTTTACTCCCTACTCAGAACTATTCTGATAAAGAACACGAGTTCAGTGTTGGACTAGGCTGTAGTAACATAAGGTGCTATACCAGTGACACATTTTTCGGGAGCTGGAAAATTCAGATGACCACTCACTAAACATAAAATCATTATTCCACAAAGATTTTATTCACATCAAACTTGCACAGTAGCAAAAAAATCAAAACATAACTAGCCACATATCAAAGAACAATATACAATAGAGATTTGAATTTCTCAATGGCATTGGAAAGTATTCCATAAATAACATTTACAATTCTAGTGTTAGGTCTTTCAAGGTGTCTGAAGCTTCACAGTGCTAGAATTGATTTTTATCAACACATGCAAAAATGTGCAACATAATAATCCATATTAATGACACAAAAAAGCACGCCAGTTATTTGTCATTCCAGCACGGCCATGCCACTCTATGTTCTAAAAACAAACAAACAACCCCCCAAATCCGGGTCCCATTCATTCTTCAATTATGCCTTTAGTCACTCTGCTTTATTATATTCAAACAGTCACTGTTAGTGCTCTTCACCACGACTTTCAGGTTGACGTCACTCCCTGCCTGCTGGCTGTCAGGACTGGGGGACGCCCCTCTCCCAGACTCACCTTCTTCCGGATGTCTTCATCATTTGCTCCGAGAGAGGCATAGAGCTTGAATGCAGCCTGGCGGAGTTCGTGAGCGTGTTTTAAGTCGTGATCAAGCTATTGGAGGGGAAAAAAGATATGTTCCAACTTAATCCACAAATTAAATCTTCAACAAAACTGAGAAGAGTTGAAGAAAAAAACTTAACTATAACATATTAGTGCTTTCACTGAATTCCTGATTATTTTTGGGTTCTGCTCACATTTGACTGAGACCTTGCTGTGCTTGTGTCAGAAGGACCTGAAAGGCATGCAGTCTGCTTCTATCTAAAAGTGACCACCACAACATTTGACACTATAGTATAGGAAAAACCTTTGTGAACCCTTGACCCCTAAAAATTCAGTGTTCCTAGATGGTAGCTTTAGTGTTACTGACGCTTGCTTGCAGCAACTCTTTGAAATGCTCTCTTCAAAACCAAGGCACACTCAGGCCTTTCTAGCCCCAGGATACAGCTGATAACTTGAGTGCTGCCGCAATGCAACAACGTCTTTAGGAGGTTCTCCTAAACATTGAGTAGTGCTAGCCTAATTTCAGCATTTATATAGCTTTTAGAAAAAGGGAAACCTTGTGAAAATCCCTATCAAACAATGCACTATCTATTACAATTACCTGAGATTTAAGTTTGGGTTTTTTTTTGATAAATTTATTTAAATTACTTAGTGGTACGAAACAATTAATGCTATCTTTCCATATGCATAACTGGCTTTCTAGGTTATCAATTCTTCCATATACCTGATTTATCACCAGACTACCATAAAAATTAAATAGAAGCATGTTCTCAGGACACTTTCAATGACAGACTATGAACCAGTGAATATAAAAGCCCTATCAATAATGTAAATAATTTTATAACTAAGAGATATAACTTATTCATCCAAATGACTGCTACTTTCTCCAAATGAATTGCCTTGGAAAGGTTCCCCCTTAGGCAAAAATGTTGCTGTTGTTCACAACATTCTGAGATCCTCTTTTGAAATTTCCTAAAGAGCTAAGTGGCCTATTTCCTAAAGAGCTAAGTGGCCTATTAGCTAGAAAACCTGGACAACGATATATCTTCATGAACTAAGAGAGTCTTCAGTTAATTGTCACAGATTGTGGTATGTGAATATGGGGAAATCCTGCTGGGTTGCAACATTTAGAGTAACAAAAACAACAACAACAACAAAAACACCATAATAAAAAACTGAAACTCATTTGGGGTGGTTCTCAAGGCAATTCTTAAGAGTAGTTACAAAAATATTTTGACCAAAGCAGGCACCGATGGATTATGGAAGGAACCTCTCAATATTCAACACTCATTTTGATGTGTGAGTTCTAAAATATCTATTATTAAAGTCTTAACTACTTTCTAGTCATAATATATATTAGAATACTGATTTGGACTAAGATACCATGAAAATCACACATTCATTAATACGTAAGAATTTCTCTCTACAGGTCTAGTATCTATACTTTCATGGTCAGAAATCAGTGGATAATCCATCATCAGACTTAAAGATGACAAAACAAATTAATATTCAAGTTTGGCATTAGGAGATAATTTTTGAAAATTATTATTATTCTAGTTTTACTGTGATGGAAATAAAATGGAAAATCCCAAACAGAAGGGATAATCTTCTACATACTAATTAAATGATTTGCACATGCATAGGCTAGAAGTTCCTATTAACTATGTTTGCTCACTCTCATGTCCATCAGAGCGTTCTATTTGCCTTGCTAGGATGGTCAGCTAAGGGTGTCCATGAGGCCATAGTTAGGACTTGCTCATGTATCTTTGTACCAATGAGATACTGTGTCCAGTGTGAGCAAGTAGCCAGAGAGAAAGCAGTTAGTTCAAAATAATCCATTGCCACTACTGGAAAAACACTACTACCGAAAAAAGAGCAGACACATACCTTTAATATGTAAAGGGTGGTGTACATTATTAATACAAATATCAGTAAAGGCTATTTTAGGCCCTTCCTAAGACAGAGAAAAGATAGTCTTAACAGTTTGTTTTATTTTCAATGTTAAATGTCAAATGAACAGTTGCCTGATAGATGAAATTTTCTGGAACTCAGGGGCATGGGAGAGGTCAAGAGAATAGTTTAAAAAAATTTTCCATTGGGACTACTGGCATCAAAAATAAAGTCACATTCATGGAACAGTACTGGTTACTAATTAGGAGGCAATGCTCTCTCTATCATGACCTCCTTGAAGCTTTCTCTAACATAATATTTATCTCTTATGCTTAGAGAAATGGATATGACAAACAGGCTGATAAGAACAAACTCAAAATATCTACCTATTCTAAGGAACTTCTATTTTGAGAAATAGTTAGCACAATTTGGTCCTCGGTGGTCTCAAACTAGAGGTTAAATAGCACTTTAGCTGTCACTAGCAGGCCCAAAGCACAATATGAAACTGCAAAAAGGAAAGAGAAGAAGATGGCAGTAGTTGGAAGAAAAGGTAGCAGAAGAGAAAGACAGTGGTGGAGAGTGAAACAGGCTGCTCGAGGTGACCCTTGACCTAAAAAGGAGAATACAGCAACAGAGGTGATTCTGAGACCTTGAAGAGCATTAGATGATGTTGATATAATCCCACTATTTTTAAGTTTTAGTTGGGAATTCAAGATGCAACTTTCTTTTTTCTCGATTATCTCCTTAGTAAAAAATTTGACAATAAACATGAAACAAATTGGATTCATAAAGCAACATCATCTATATTATCAGAGGAAAAAAATTCTTTTATTTAAAAAGGCTCTGAACTGTAGTTATCAATTGGTTCAAAGTTTTGAACAGTAGGAAAAACTTTTTAAAAATCCCCCTCTTGAACTGCTGGAAAGGAAAAGAGAACATACCCTTTTAATATCAGTGATGGCACTCACTGAGCTGGGATACTTGAAATAATCAGCAAGCATGGCAATGAGGTGATCAGTGATGCTAGCGATTCTCTGTAGCTCAACATCTGGTTCAATCAGATAGGCAAGGGTCTCAGCTCCTTCAACTCTCTCTTCTAGTAATCTCTCCTTACTGCACATTCGAACCAAACAAGGCAATGTCTAGAAGGCAGTGAAATTAATTATTTGTTTTTTGGTAAAGGCAAAAGCTTGATGGAGAGCATACAGTGACTGAATCAACTCAATGGTTTTTCTTGAGAGTCATGTTTGTGATCAAATGTTTCAATAAAGACATTCAGAGAATGAAAGGTGTTTTTGGAATGTAAAAATAAAATTCAGTGCATATTAATCATTTATGCTGGCACACTAAATTCTAATCATACAATCAAAGCAGATTAATACAAACTCTAATTAGCCTTTTGTGATCAATAAGACTGAAGCTTTATTGTACAACCTTATAAAAGACATTTAAGGATCCCTAATAAATCACGTCTGATGCTTCTGCCCCATCTACATATTTATTTACCTAAAAGACATTCAGCAGTTTAATCAGGAATGATTCTGTCTTAGAAACAGTATGCTAACTTTTCCTTTGTGAGTAATATGGCTGGGATGACTTTTTTTGTTTGTACAGTTCCAAAAACAAAATACAGCTTTAAAAATTCAGTGATCTTACCATAACTCAGATTCTACCAGTTCTCCTATAGTGTGGGTGAAATGCATCAATCAGAGTTCCTAGGTTTTCTGAAGAACTCCCTGGAGTGACTGTGATACCTACTAGACCAATTTTACTTCTGAGGTCCCTCAAAAATCTTGGTATTGTCTTGGTAATTTATCCACATTAGGTTCTCAATAAAACTATCCCATTTATTTACTATTTCTAAGGCTGATGAATCCACTTTAAAAAGATAATGTGGAAGTAGAAATTGAAATGTTATAATTATAGGAAGCCTTCCTCAACTACTGTAGTCAACTGTGCTTTGCTCTTTTCCAAGTTCTTATTGTATCTTTACCAAAGACTTGCACTTTATTGTTCACTACTGATTTCCTATCAGGCTTGTTGAGCTTTACAATACAACCCTAGGCTTCTGAGAGGAAAGCTTTGTTCTTATTTTCCTTTGGACAGTTACTAACATTTATCAATACCATAAATTCATGGATTATTGAATTTAATGCTCACAACTACTACACGAAGAAGATACTGTTAACCTAGATTAGCAATAGAGCAGCTGAGTTAATGAACCAAGGTCATGTGCATGGAAGCCCTCAGTATTCTATGCAGTGTTGTCTACTTAGGGGTCCTCAGATCTCACTACATTAACTGACTTGCTTCACCAAAGACTAAAGCAAACATTAGTCTTCTCAATGCTCTTTTATCCTTAGGTTCACTTTGAACACTGATAATGATAGCTCTCACATTCATAAAATGACACACAATCAATTTATATATATATTTTTATAGCTAATAAGATGTTAAATATATTTAATGTATTCTTATCCTCACAATAACACTGTGGAAGAGATGAGCAGGAATTACTGCCTCCATTTTCATAATTGAGAGTCTGAGGCACCAAAAGAATAAGGGATGTGCCTAAGGTTACCAAGTCAGTCAGTGGTGGGAGTGCTAAAACCAGAATCCAGGTCTTAGAACTTTTAGGTTACTTTTTTTTTTGAGGAAGATTACCCTGAGCTAACATCTGCTGCTAAACCTCCTCTTTTTGCTGAGGAAGACTGGCCTTGAGCTAACACCGTGCCCATCTTCCTCTACTTTATATGTGGGACACCTACCACAGCATAGCTTGCCAAGTGGTGCCATGTCTGCACCCGGGATCCGAACCCACGAACCCTGGGCCTCCAAAGCAGAACACACACACTTAACAGCTGGGCCACCAGGCCAGCCCCTAGGCTACTCTCTTATCTGGGTTTTTCTGAGTTCTAATTGCATTTGACATATCACAATGATCATGATTGTTTTCATGTTATTTACTTATTCTTTCTCAGTATGCCTTTCAATTATCTGCCATGAGGGTGATATAAAGTCTTCATCTGCAAAGATAGCGCACTGCTTGCCTACAAACACTGTGTTGCAAACTTAATGAAAATCAAGGATTAAAATATATTTTCTATTTCACTTGAATTTCACATAGTTTTACAATTTCTACATCCTCCCAATTACCATAAAAATGAAAAGGTGTGACAAGGAAAGAATTATTTCACTTTGACTTTCAAAACACATTGAAAACCAATTTTTTAAAACTATATGGCAACCCACTGAAAATAAAAGTATGGTGTTCTAATATTATTTTATCCTATGCACACATACCACAGTGATAAATGTATAAAAAGAAATAGGAATACCAACATTTCTATTCAACACTTATATGACTGGGTAATTTTCACAAGTTTCTAGAGAGAATTAGCTCACCTTTAACACAATACAGTTGTCATCTGTCCGAATTGCTCCAGCTCTACACATGTAAGTTAAACTGGAATAAGATGGCAGAAAGTAAATTTTTGCTTGTGTTTTAAAGCTTTAAAAGAAAAATTATCTCTCTTTAAGATTTTATGGGGAAAAAAGGACAACTACTCTTACTTATTTGGAGGGAGAAGGTTTTGACATTCCTTTATCTGAGGTTCTGTTAACTTAATAGTCAAAGACAACTAACTGATATATATATATAAGCCAGATATTTAAAAAGAAATACTGACAAAGTTGTTTTAAAAATAAATGGCCTAATGAGTAGATAAATTTTGAAGCTAGGTGCTATGCACATTGGAGTGCTTTATACTTTTCTCTATACTTTTTTGTGTTTGAAATTTTCCATAATAAAAAGGAAAAAAACATTAAAAATAAAATATAAAGTATCTAAGTTTAAATGAAGTTAAATTGGGATATTCCAATTTGTTTTTGAAACCAGTTCCACGAGAGCATTACCTTACTAACAAAGAGGCAAACACTCAGTTTTGAAGTTAAGACAAAAAGCAAACAAAAAATACAATATAAACAAATAAAAAACAATTAATGGTGTGTTGAGTAATTCACTTGAAATTCCTCATTCTTGCCAAAATATCAGAGAGCCACAGCTTCCTAAATCCTGAAACTAACCAATCCATTTAGCACAGAACCCTACACAACAGGAGCTCACCCCATCTGCTAATGTATTGATAATTACAGAACTAACGTGTGTTGAATGCTTGTATGAGCCAGGAACTGTGCTAATAAGAACTTTACATAACTCTCTTATAAGCTGTCACATCTCTGCGGGGATTCCGTTTTGTTTTTCTAAAAGATGAGGAAGTCACATTCTCTGAAATCATGGTTTGGTTATCAACTTCAGCTAATTCTCATTCTATGTTTCTATATCTTTATATTTTCCTGGCTTAATATTTAGCATATTAGATGTGGGTTAAATCTGATCTAATTCGGTATAATTTCAACTGAAATATAACACGAAGGGAATGTAATAAAATAATTTTCTACAGACAGTCTTAGATGTTATATGAGAGTTCCTGTTCTGCATGCTACTAGTAGTAAACTGAGTAAAAAACACATTCATCTAAGAAAATGTGAGTCAGTCATGACTGTTGAATTTCAAAATCACAAAACAAGATGGGGGTTGGAAGTGAGCTAATTGGGCTGTCCAAAAATACTCTAAGATACTGATCAAGCACTGTCTTCCCACATTGTCTTGACTTTTACCATTTTGCTGATGTGAGCTGCATCTCAATAGGCTTATCTCTCTGCAACATCTTCACAAAAATTTGTGGTAACAATTCTCCATCAACCAAAACTAGAAATAAAACAAACAACAAGAATTAAGGAATTCTTTAAATCTACAAAGTTCATAAATTAAATCATGTAGGTGCCACTGAAAGTTCCAGCCTACCATTTACCAGGGTCATTGATACCTGGGGGTTTTCAAAAGCTAAAACTGAGAAGCATTTCAGTGCTTGCATTCGAACCTGTAAAAATAAATGAACAGATGAACAAAGCATTTATTTTAACTTTGCAAATATGAATTTTAACATCTCAGAATCTAAGCTCTTCTGAAGAAATAACTATTTAAATCTGCTTAAAGTACTAAAGGAAGGACTCAAGGGAATACAAATAATACTTGTTTATGTGAAAAGTACAGAAGTTAAAATCATAAAAAGTTAAAATTAATTTTGAAGTAGCAGAAAAGAAACACCATGAAGTAGCAACTAAAGTTGAAATAGAAAAATCTCTAATCAAATTTAAAAGAACACTGTACAAAATATAATGTTGGTAAGGCAAAGGGAACTTAATTAATTACCAACTGCCTTTCAAGTGGGGCACTTCTTCCCAAACCACAAACCAGAGAACTGAAGGGAAGACCAAAAAAAAAAAGAGACCACTCTTGCAGTTGTGTATGGGATGGTGATGCCGGGCAAAGAGAACAGAAGGAAAGGAGACAAAGTTACAACGAAAGTTTGAAAAGGACTAAACTAATTTCACTTTTTTTTTCTAATTTCACTTTTAAAACACCCATGAATTGTGCCACTAATTCTCAAAACTGGTTGACTGGTCCAGGATGATACCAAGGGCCCAAACGCTTGACCACATACAACATATTTTACAATCTGCAGGAGCTCCTATGAGAGCTGTGATTCTCCGTTCTTTCTGCTCAGTTTTCACTTCCAAGCCTGAGTCTGTAGATGATGTCATGTGGACCTGAGACTGGCCCAATAGGTAGCTGAGGTGTGGAGCAGCCCTGTCCCTCACCTGGGCAACGGTCTGCAGCACTAGCGTGTGCCCACAGGCAGAACTTAGAATATGTTAATGACACTCTGACAATGGAGCAAACCTTGACAAAGAGTAATGTTACCAAAAACTTTTTCCTTCTTATAGTAGATAAGGAAGTCTAGCGCTGAAATGAAAAGGAAAAATAGTAGAACAGCAGGGGAAATTAATGAAGCTAGAGGATAGAGAAGAAGGACAGTATATAGCCATCCCAACAACTGTTTGTTGATGTGCAAGTACTGACTGGTTCCAGCCTCTGCGTGGTACAGAGCAGAGGGAGTGGCTCTCAGTACATGATTCCTTCCCTTGCCTCTGGCTTGTTTCAAGCTGGTTCCATTCCCCGTTCCTATCCTTGTGAGCTCTTTACCACAACTGAACTTTCGACGTCTGAGGTAGGGAAAACATAAATATTAGGAGGCCCTACCTGCAATAAAGCTAAGGACCAAAAGAGTACACTGGGATCAGTGCAAGAGGATAGAAGACAAAAATCACTGCTTCTCTGCTCTACAGGAAATGCCCAGCATACCCAGCTCGAATGTTACACAAGAACAACAATATCCCAATATTTGCTACAACTGGTTAGTTGGACAATAATGAAATGACAGAAGTTTTAACTAAATGCCTGATAATATACTATGACGCTACTTACCTATACATAAAAGATAGTAAATTTAATTAACAAGTCTGAAAACCCTTGACTTTTAAACTTAAAATACAAAAGCATTTTTTTTTCCTGAGGAAGATTAGCCCTGAGCTGACACCTGTGCCAATCTTCCTCCAATTTATATGTGGGTTGATGCCATAGCATGGCTGACAAGTGGTGTAGGTCCATGCCTGGAATCTGAACCCATAAACCCAGGCTGCTGAAGCAGAGCGTGCTGAACTTAACCACTACGCCATGGAGCTGGCCCCAAGAACACATTTTAAGTGTTGTTGTACATGTGGGTATATGCTGTAAGCTGGAGTCACTGTGGCTAAATAAAGGTTTCAAATATGAAATCCAAAGTCTTTCCTGATACAGCAAGCCCTTGCTCCAACATACTTCAAAGCATCACCTCGCCTACAGCTTTGGCACTGAGACCTAACCAGAAGAGACTGTTGACAATAATAGGTGAAAAGCAATAGCAATTCATGCCACAACCATATCCTGAAAAAAATGGAAAGGCAAAGGTAGCTTTTTTTTTTTTTTAAAAGAGCATTCTGTAGATAAAACAATGCCCCACAACATTTTACTGATAAAATACTACTCTTGATTGTAATACTTATCAGAGAAGCAATAAAATATGTGGGCCTCTTTCTAGAGCAAGATTCTAGAAACCAAAAATAAAGTATAAAAATCCGGCCATAATTTTTAATATCTTACTTTGTAAGATACTGAGGTTAGTAGGTGAGCAATATTCTGAACTGCACCATGGTTAAATAAAATTGTTTGATGATCTGGACCCTGGAAGAAAAGAGAGTATAATAATGCATTAAGAAGAGTAAGGATTCATTCCAATAAAACACTTACTTAAATGTAGAAAATCACATTCACTACAAGGTAGAATTCTCAGTTACCCTTCTCTCACATAAACCCATCATAAAAAAGCAGGGTAGACTGTTTTCAGTCCTGTAAGGGGCTACCATATCTTACTTCATCCCAGTTCTGTAGAACTGCTGCCTCTTTACCTCCCCAAAACAAGAAAGGGGGCACAGAAGCTATCTGGACACAGGCTCTTTGCAATCTTAAACAGCACACCATCACAGCAACAGAACCACTATGAATTCTGCATTTCATGTGCACGCCCTTACCCTGTGCCCACAGCAAAGAGTGGAGTCATTCTTACAACTTAAGACTGATGAGATAGCCAGAAGAACTCTAAAACTAATTAACTGCAAGGGGACCTGGACCAGAGCCTAGGCTATCTCAACACATCAGAGAAGTCTGAGCAATGGATGGTGGGAACCACAACACTCTGTAACTGAGAAGTGAACAGGGTGTTCTTTTTTGTTTTTTTGTTTTTTTTGTGAGGAAGATTGTTGCTGAGCTAACATCTGTGCCAATCTTCCTCCATTTTGTATGTGGGACGCCACCACAGCATGGCTTGATGAGTGGTGTGTAGGACCATGCCCAAGATCCAAAGCTGTGAACCCCAGGCCGCCAAAACAGAGCACATGAACTTAACCACTATACCACTAGGCTGGCCCCTGAACAATCTGTTTTGATTTCTATCTCGCTTTTCCTCTTAAAATTATCACTTCTTAGAGGAGGAAGGTAAAGAAATAGGAAAATTCAGGTGTTTTATTTTTCATCAACTGTTTTCTACTAATCAATTTACTGAAGATCTTCAAAGTAGCAGAAGCTCAAGGTAAATGCAAGGCTTCAAATTTGCCGCAGTTCTTATTCATTTTATGTCCCACCCATCCACTTAAATAATGGAAAGTCAATTAAAACCAGGACAAGGATGGTATCTCATGCTTATCATTATTCAGAAGAGAAAACTGTAGCACCGAAAGGTAGGCTACCTGTCTAGGTTCACCAGCCCATTAATAGTCTAGAAAAAGAGCTCTCAAACCAATTTTTCCAACCCACTATTTAGCCAAGTAACAACTATCTTGCAGAGGCTTATTCTTTCTTGGACCAAAATATCATTTGAAGTGCGGAGATTAGCACTGACACTTCTGAATAATAAAACAGCCAATATTCTATTTTATGGGTAACAATCCCCTAAACATTTTATATACTATTAAAAAGGTCCTTTAAAAAAAACTTCAGCAATTTCTCTCTTAATTTCTACACTTTTTAAACTAACTTCTAATCTCTTATTTTTGATCACTATATAATATTCCACAGTTGACTCAGTCAAATCCTCATTACATATTTTACGTTGTTTCTAATGGTTCACTATTATAAACAGTGTTTTGTTGAACATTATTAAGGCTGCATCTCAGTGTAGTAACTTAGGGTATGAGGATAAATTCCGAGTATAACTGCTTGACATATTTATCACTACATATCCATCCAGAACAGTATAAACTTGGTTTTATAACTGAAAATACTGACATTCTCAGGACACAGGCTTAAGTGTGCTGTCTTCCTATCTCATCCTCATCCATGCATCTGCAGTTATAATTACAGGTCCTACTGACTGGGTCCTTGCTATTTGCTGGCATTGCTCTAAATGCTTTACTTCAATTGTCTCATTTGAAACATAAGCATCTCTGGCGTATTCATTATGAAGATAATGGTGGAGACCGTAATGGGGGAGTCAAGGAAAAGAAGGGTCTCCTAAGAATCTGATCCATTTTTTTCTTACCTAGTAACAAGTAGGTAACTAGAATAAATTGTGAAGATAAGCCTAAATTAGCCTCAGCAGACACGTCACCATACTAAGGGTTTTTGCCCTCCTTATGAATTTTAACATCCCAATTTAAATACCAGCAGTGCTCAGTGGGAATAACTGAGTAGGCAGGGTGCTGCCTCCATTCCTTATACCTCACTGTTCTTCCTTCTCTGCATTCAAGCAATTTGCTCCCTGGCTTTGAGGTAATCTAATACTAATAGACTATTTTATATTCTTCAAAATATTTTATACATACACAAATATATAAGTATATTCTTTCCCTTATTTTAACACAAATGGTAGAATATTATATATATACACACAAAAGGTTTATATATACAAATACTGTATACATATAAAATACTATATATAAATACTACATATACTATAAATGTATTTTACATGTATGTATATATACGTATGTGTGTGTGTATATACATATTGCTCTAAACCTTTTATTTCCTTTATAATGTATCTCAGAGATCATTCCTATCAGTACATAAGGAGCTTTCTCATTTCTTCTTTGGTCTTATTCCATTGTATCAATGTCCATACTTTAACCAGTACCCTATAGACATTTAGACTGTTTTCAGCCTTTTACAATTACAAACATCACTTCAATGAATATCCATGTGCATACATCTTTTTTCCCCTAAGAGCTAGATCACTTATGGAATGTCTTTACTGATGTTGTAAAGATCAATATATAAATGATGGTGAAAAGATCAACAACTTTCCAAACTTAACTATTCCCCACTGCTTACCAATGTTGTACTTTTTAATCCCTCAAATTCTTTGCCCCAAAGATTGCAGTAAACATTTGTTACAAAAGAAGCTCTTCTTCCTGTCTGTGGTCACATACAGGATTGTGGAAAAACAATTGCAAGAAAGGAATCAGTGGCTGAACCAACTAGAGAGAAGGAGCTGTCATTTAATTATCACATCTCTCTTTAGTCTCTCCAAACTGACCTGCATGGACCTGGGGTTAGTGAGGCTACATCCACAGAGTGGAAGCCCTCATGATCTTGAACTCCAAAATACAGGTCTCAGAAATCTGAGTCACTGCTGGAGAAGTGGCAACAATTTAGAAGCTAGAATTCCAATTAACTTTATTACTAGCCTTTTTTGCTGCTTACTAAGTCAGGGAGAGATTTTAAAGATATAATTCTGATTAGCTTATAACACAAATGCTTTAATAATCTCTCCTCTTTTTGTCTCCCCTCCTGAAACTATGTAAATTTACTTAACAGTGATACCAGTATATGCAAATTTGTGAATGAGTTTTAAAATTCTATTATGAATCTTATTTTGGGCCTATACGTAAAAGTGAACAACATGAAAATAAAAGGTTTTTATAATTAATCACAATACAGAGACCATCAGATCAGTTATTTTCAAAGATACATGATGTTTGAGTATCAGCAGAGAAATAAATATTGTATTTTAGGTTATTACTATTGTCACTGGGGTTTATAAATGCTATAATGTTTCCTGAAGTCTAGTTATATCTCAGAACACTTAAATTTAATCATTTAATTACAATAGTAAATGCTAATTATCAGGCTAAAAGAAAGCTGAGTTAAGGTGATTTTCTCTGATAAGATCTTTGGTTCTGTTACTGGCACGAGGGTGACTGCACATTCTTGCTCAGCAAAGTTTCCCTCCGGCAAAAGAACTAGTGATTTAATGGTATTCCTTTATCTATGCTTTCAGCTAAAACAGCACTGAGAAGTTTCAGATGAGCAAGCCTAAAAGGGTTGAGAAGTTTCTATGAGTAATTCTAAAAGCTATTTGGGTAACTTCAGGAATGGGATAATTCAAACTTCTCATAATTTGACATGAAGTAGTTATACTTGCAGGTCCAACTTTCAGTGCCCTTTGGGGATTACTGTGGTTATGACCAGCAGATGCTGTGTTCTCCAGAACTCAGGTATAGATGCTAAAAGATTTTTAATGAGACATAAAGTTCTGGAGTATCCTTCTCTACCCATCTGCCAGGGCTGGCCATAAGACATCATTTCATTGTTGGAAAATTCTAGATCCTATTAGTTCAGCTCATTTTTAGCGAATGCATTGCAACAAAGTTGTCATTTTCTCAAAGCCTTTCTTTGCCCATCTCAAAAGATTAAGGGATTGTTTGACATCCCTGGTCCTGTGAGCTGGCTTACACACTTGTCAAAGCAATGCAGGAAGAGAAACTTCAAGGATTTTTGAGAAAAATCTTAAATTCTAAATGTCTTAAATAGAATTGAATAGGCTGTGGTAATCAGCTAGGATGTGAGGGGTTTAAACTTTTAAATTATAATCTATAGATACTTTTCCTGGAACCAAGTGACTTAATTTTCATTTATTTGGGAAACTGTTCTAATCTCATAGGTCTGTGATCTTCCTAGTTTAGTACGTAGGTGTTCACTTCTCTTTCCCTTCTGTTCTGTAGTTCCCCAAACTCCTCACTTTGTGTCCGTATTATACACGATAGGTAGTTCAGTAACGCTGTCCTGGAAAAGCTACAGAATCATCAGAAGATAAACAATAATTTGGTCAGAAGTTAGCAAATGTGTAGAAATTATGAAAGACCTCAAATAATCACCCGTGGTCACCAAAAGAGTACACTAATACGTAAACTATGAAGCAAAATAAATAGTACTTCATGGCACTCTTCAGTTTAAGTTCGGGCCCTTTTAATAACAGAATTATTACAAAGATTACATCTTTGCAACAAAGAGCAAAGACGAATCTCTCACTTCTCCTTATAAGAGATCACTTAAAGCAATTTCCAGCAACGTGGAAACTGAGGGTGTGGGGAAAGAGTCATGATCACACACTGCTGGTAGCAGGATAAAATGGTACAACCCCTATAGGGACAAGATGTGGTCACATTACAAATGCACACTCTGACTCAGCAATTCTGTTTCTTATAAAATGTCTTACATACGAGGTATTTGTTGCAGCATTGTTTTGTAATATAAGACTGGAAACAAGCTAAATGTCCAACAATAGAGGACTGGTTAAATAAATTATTGTACATCTATACAGTAAAATACTATACGGCTGTTTATAAAAAAAGGAATGATGGAGCTCCTTATGTTCTGATACGGAATACCCTTCAAGATATGTCAAGTGAAAAATCCAAGGTGCAAAACAGTATGTAGGGTGAGTTACCATTTGTGTCAAAAAAAAAGGGCAGGGGAAATATATATATAGGACTGCTTATATATTTATAGATTATCTCTATGAGGATACACAAAGAAGGCACATTTCCCAAGGGCATATAAAATTTTACATTATAGAGAACATTTATTCTGGTTCTTACTTTACAGCAGTGTGAGAAGATCTGACAGATGTACTCCTGGGTGTAGCGGGACCTGCTGAGGAGCGCCATGAGGTGCGGTATCACTGTGGCATCCTGGAGTCCAAGGGAAGGAGAACACAGCAGTAAGGAACTCAGGTACAGTAAGTACATCTAACAAACTGTTTCCATGAGTAGGTATATATGCAAGCCTCTTATCTTAATGACAGTAAATCAAGTCTCTTTAAGGAACACAGCAAAACAAAAGCGACATGGCCATCAAAACTGTCTAGGCGAAGGACAAGGAGAGGGGCTTCAATGTTCATCCTCGATAAAACACAAGAACAGAAAATTCTCAATTTCTCTCCCATAAACAGGCTATATCCTCACAACAAAACAAAATCACTCAATAAAATCTGACAGAAATCTGTTCTGAAACAAAACGTGAGGAAACTAATAAGATACACAATAATATAGTAGTGTGTCGCTTAATGATGGGGTTATGTTCTAAGAAATGCGTCATTAAGCGATTTCATGGGTATGCTAACATCATAGAGTGTACTTCCACAAACCTAGATGGTTATAGCCTGCTACATACCTAGGCTATATGGTACTAATCTTATGGGACCACAGTTGTATATGTGATCCGTCGTCGACCAAAATGTTGTTATAAGGAGGAATTATTGTATAAAAATAAAACTTGACAATTCCGATCTCTGAGACGTTATTGTAAACATCAGTAACTAGTAAAAATCTCTCATAATGACTGTGGTTAGCTAATTTCAATCTTGACAAGACAATTCATATAGTAACAACTTCTCACTTGTAGTGTACTGCCTATTGCTGACACTTAGCAACATACATCATGGTACAGAAGAGAGAAGAATCTACCCAACATGCTGCAGGGCTCTCCAAGAACCTCCTTTTTCTTAGAGTGCAAAAGGAATTAAAAGTCGAAAGAAGATTTGGCCTGAACCACAGACGGAAAAGGAAACTTAGCTCAAGCCTCCTAGCCTAACGCTGTCACGAGTCCTAGAGCTATGATTCTCAAGTTTGAATGTGCACGTAAATTCGCAGAGGATATTCTTTATGTACCGATTCTGATTCTGTAGGTTTGGAGTAGGACCTAAGACTCTGCATTCGAAGTAGCGCCCAAATGAGGCTGATGCTGCTGGTCCATAGACCACACTTCGACAAAAGACAACAGAGGGCAAGGAAGGAAACTTAAAAGAATACCACTGTTGGGATGAACAAGATTCGGGGTTTCCCTTAGAAAGAGAAGAATGTCCAAGATATAAAAAAGCTAAGTAGGAAAAGAGAAGGCTGTTGATTCCCTACATACAGAATCTTTTCCTCCTGCTTGTTAATATAACCCTCTGTGTTGTCACAAGCAGTTTAAAAACAAAATGAAAAACTTAGAAAACCTCAAAGAAAGTCAGGTACTATATGCCTAGAAAGAAAAGGAGGAGAGAAGATGAGAATATCAAGTACAGATGTGTTTTACGGGTTTGGGGGGACAGTGGTTCCATTGGCAGAAGACGGAAGTAGGTAGCAGCTCAGAGAGACCAAGCAATCGAGAGGAAGATAAATAAGCCTATTAGGCTCCTAAAGCTACTTTCACCTCTTTCCTTTCCTCATTGCTCTCTCACTCTGTTTTCCTGTCACAACAGACCCTGTCCCTTTTCTTCACACCTGCCCGCTTTCTGCCAATTGTGTTATATATCTGCAGTCTACAATTGATTAAAGAAGGCAAAGAACAGTTACATAATTTGCCCAAAGCCACCCATCTGATAAACAGGATTTCAGCTACACATCTTGCCTTCTTCCAACTCGACTGCCCTGTCTTTGGTTTAGTGCCTGAGCTGCGATGGCAGCTGGCCTCTATAAAATCCAAGTCACAGCCGTCAGGTAATTACACTGAAACGCTACTCTCTGTCATTATCCTGTCCAACACCTTTCACGGATTCTCCATTGTCTCTGAGGCATAAAATTGAGATGTTTCATAATTTAGACATTCTCACTGTGAAAGTCACTTAATGTCCCTGGGTCTTAATTTTTCTCATGTAAAAAAGTTAAGTTGGCATAGATCAGAGTTTTCCAAATTTTGCACCATGACCCATTAGTGAGTGATGAAATCAGTTTAGAGTGAGAAGACGGAGTTAAAACAGCTAGCCAAGATCAATTTCTCCCCCTATTACTGGGCTAGGGGTTGGGGAGAGACTTCTAGAGTAAAGAAGACAAGTGAGTGGCTTAATCTCTTTTAAACATAACAACAGGATCTTCAGGAAACAGACTGATATTTACTAGGAGGAGAGTCCTTCTCTGTGGAATGCTTTGAGGAGGATGTTCGCCATTTAGGACTGCTTACCGTAAACTGGTGGCTCTCAAAGAGTGGTCCATGGACCAGTAGCATCTGAGTTACCTGGAAACTTATTAGAAATGCAAATTCTCAGGCCCCACCCTAGACTTACTGCATCAGAAACTCTGGAGGTAAGGTCCAGCAATCTGTGTTTAACAAACCCTCCAGATATTTCTGGTGCATGCTCAAGTTTGAGAACCACTGTAGTAAACAATCTAGGAATGTATGAGGCATGGCTCCCTGAAGAATATCGCTGAGATGTAAAGAATGTCCCTGAGGTATAACATTGAGACGTTTCCTAATTTAGAGCCTCCTTGCTGTGTGAGGTGACCCACAGACCTCACTTACAGACCTTCTGTATCATTATGCGCCAGAGGAGTGTGTGTCTGATTTGGGAAGGATGGACTACAGAGCCACATGACATGTCCGCTCTCCCTGCTTGCTTTGCCTACACCTCTTGATTGCTTATATTCTTGAAATATTTATAAAGCATGATTCTGGACAAGATCCCTGATTCAGATGTGTCCAATTTGACATTCTGATTCTTTGTGTTAGCTCAGAGAATCACTATCAGAATTTCTTTTTCTTAATGAAAAAGGATAGAATAGAAACCAGAGGGCATAATATTTGTGGAACTGTTTTGTGAAGACTGTCTCAGGATCCTCTCTCTCTCACAAACACACACACACAAATTCACATATACTCATAGTGTGGCAATGGAAAATATATTTCTTACTGTGGACTGTGGATAAGAGTGTTTGAAAATATTGGCCTGGATAATTTTCATTAAGGAAGTGCCATGCAATCAATAGATAATAATATCCCCTTCTAATCCCTGAGGTTTTTGAAAACCACTGAATGACTCCAAAGATCTTTGGATTCTCTCACATGTATTTTCTGCTTGCAGCCTGACAAGTAAGCCTCTTGCAAACTGGTTCTCATTCATCTTTCCAGTTGAAACTAACACTGATGCCCTTCCTATAACAGATTATTCTGCCCACCGTCCTGCATATTTTCTCTTACATAAATCTTTCCTAGACTGGTCTCTTTCGTTTCCACTTCTTTAAATCTTATCCATTATTCAAGAACCAGGTCAAATTCTAGCCTCTCTAGAAAGCTTTCTCTGCTGGATTTAACCCAGAGTGAGTGGAACTCTCTATCACTCATTTGGCAGTAAATATACTGGCTTAATTTGTATATATTAAGAGATCAAAATGGGTCTTTTTTTTAAAAAAAAAAAACAGCTTATAAATTCCTCAAGATCTGAGACTTTCACTTCTTTACAAAGCCTAGAACATGTGATATTTGCCAATCAGCAAGAACTCAAATACTTCTTGAGACTTTTCTATAACATAACACAGTTATGATGAGTTTTGAGATGCTATAAGCAAATTAGAAGTACGCTGTTAGTGAACTGTAAGTGACGACTCAAAAACATCTAAAACTCACTGTATACAGTAGCTCCTCTGGAGTGACGGGGCTGGTGAAGATGGTACGCAGGCATCGGAGGCAAGCTTCAATGAACTTCAGGTCTGGGGATAGCAGTCCTATTAATAGAAAACAGATTTGAGACTCATCCTTTCAACTAGTATTTAAAACACTGCAAACTGATTCTAATTTTTACTTGTACAAAAATGACATCCCTACATACCTTGCAGTAAGGCAGGGATAATATGGCAATCTAGTAGAGACTTGACATTGTTTTCAGTACCCATAGCAAGACTTCCCAATACCACTGCACATTCAGTTTTCAGCTCTGTGCTTGAGGTTTCTTGCTGAAGCAAGTACAATAATCTAAAAAGAAGGAACTTGATAAACAGAAGAGACTAAAAAACTTAACCAAAGTAAATTAGCTAAAATTAATGTGATAGAAAAAGGCTACCAGTACATTCCACATACTAAAAATATGGTTGGTGAGCTTATGGAGTGCTAGGAAATGGTCATTTGTTTATATCAGCTGCTAATTTAATAAAAGAATATGTAAATATTTATAAAGCATGATTCTGGACAAGATCCCTGATTCGGATGTGTCCAATTTGACATTCTGCTTCTTTGTGTTAGCTCAGAGAATCACTACCAGAAAATCTAGAAGAGATATTCTCCATTTTGAGCAAAAGAACTATCATATCATCTCAGAGTTTATCAGAACTGTATATCTGAACGTTGTCCACAAGTGGTCTCTGTAGAAACAGCACCACAGTTCATGCGATCTGCCACTTCAGGATATGAAGACTCCCAATGCCAAGTGCTGCTGGATCTTAAATTCAGACCAGAAATGGACCTTGAACATCCAGAGCCGTTATTCAGAGATCAGAGAGGTCTAGCCTAGAGGGAGTACTCAAAGTCCTACGCAGCTCTTCAAGCATGGGAAGCTCTCTTCTTTCTCCAGCTCTCCCATTCGGGTAATCAGGAGCTCCTTCATTTCTACTCCAGTCCAGCCTGCCAAACGACTACTCCCCAAACTCTAACCACCTACCACCAGTGACCATCTCCCTCATGTTCCCTAAAGCATATTTATATAACACTAATCTCCTAAGAAAGGTGGCTGAGAGCTTTACAGTTACCAAAGTATAAATTTGAGGTCGGTTATGATAAAAACTATAAAACCATTAATCTTGTATCAGATAGAAAAGAAGAAAGAGAAGAGAAAAAAACAAAACATTAAAAAATTCTGAGTGAAAAACATAGCAATTTTACATAAAACTTAGCTCTGAGTAGCAAAGGCAGAGAGAAAGTTATACAACTGCCACTCTCTTCCAAAAGGAAGCTTATTAGGTCATCAGAAGAAATCTAACTTCTATGTTAACTTAAAAAACAACAAATTTTAAAAATTAGAAATTAAAAAAAGAAAAGCAGAATTAAAAACCAAGCAGTTTTTTTATTTTTTTAATTCAAAAGGGTTTTAAGAATCCTAAGAAATTATAATCCAATCATATAAAAACTGTCAGGGCTCTCAGGAGATAGGGAAGAAAGAACCAGGCTGGTGCACACAGCCTGTCCACCCAAGATATCCTTTTACTGCAGGGTCAAGGATCTTCCTGAATTTATAAAAAGTATTAATGCATTCACTTCATATTTCACCCTCTGGTACTTTAATTTTTTTTTTAGAGACGCATCATATAAGTCAAAGTATTTATTTAAAAAATTAAGAGGCTTTTCAAAAATAGGATAGACCATATAGAAAAAAGATGAGTCTTAAGGTTAAGAATGAGAAGTACATTAGAAACTTAGTATGAATAGCAGAAAGGAGATGATAGCAAACATACCTTGGAACAGCTCCTAAAACAATGAGGTTGGCTTTCTGCTTGTTGTTTCCAATTACAGCATTTTTCATGTCTCTGAATTCAGGGGAAGAGAAAAGAGTAAGGTATGTTGAGACATCACAGAAAAATCAAAGATCAAGTCATTCCACTTCATCTTTATTATGCAACATCTTGGATTGGCAAGTGCAGAAACCAGTGAGTAACCAGTGACCCTTTCTCACCCGGAGTGCCAAGGAGAAGGGAGAGCAATAGGTGCTGAGTGAGCCCGGGGGCTGTAAAACAGGAGAGTATTGGATTGGGCGAAGTGGGAGACCCCTGAGTACTGGTAAAAGACTTCCAATACAAAGAAAGTTGAGTTCTTCAAAAAAGGCCACTAATCCTTTGAACATAAAGAAATATAGGACACCTTCTCACTCACAGCTCTGGGAGTGGGGAGTGAAAGAAACCAGCTGACAGAATGGATCTGAACTTTGTTTCAGGGACTATGACTTTGTTCACTTTTTCCTCTTTTTCTGACTTCTTTTGGACCGAATATTTCTCATGATTCCATTTTATCTCCTTTATTGTCTTATCAGCTGTATTTCTTTGGGTTTTGTTTTGTTGTTTTTTAGTGGCTGCTTTACAATCTACAATATGCATCTTTTAACTTATCACAGTCAATCTTCAAGGGATGCTATCCTATTTCAAGTATATTGTAAGAGCCTTGCAAGTATATACTTCCATTTCTCCAACCATTCTTTGTGCTGCTACTGTTATACATCTTATTTTTAAATTAGTTAGAAACAACATAATATATTGTTACTATTTTTGCTTAAGCAGCCAATTATCTTTTAAGGAGATTAAAAAATAAGAAAAAATAGTTTATATTTCTCATATTTTCCAGTATTTTTTATTCTAGCTACACTCAGACCTTTGCTTCATCAGGAATAAAACTCTACTCCATAATAAGAGTATCTCTATCAATGACCAATTGGTTCACAAACACGTGGTTGGTCCCAAAGGGCAAGTAGAGAAAATAAATAGCTCAAAATAAACCTAGTGTTACTAAGAAAATCTTTAATAAAAGATACTTACCCAAATAGGTCAGTAGTGCTATCTCAATAGAGAACACCAGAACCCTATGTGATTCTACATAGCAGTGGTTCTCAAAGTGGGGAAGAAGGTATTACAGCCCCCCAGGGGCATTTCAGAAGTTTATGAGAGTGTTTGGAAATTTCTGACCATAGTTTTACAAATAGACGGCATTTCTTGCATAGTTTTAAAGAAAACCATGTTTTTCAGTATTGTATCTGCCCTGTAAATAAAAGGGAGGTTATAATTTTTATTAAAAGTTATTTCATTTTGGAAAATCAGATTGCCAGCACTGTGGCACTCATGGTATTTGAGTCACTGATACCAGACACCATCAGCCCCCATCTGCAGCTCCCTGCACGCATACTACTTCATTACGTTTTCTAATGTAGTCACATCTAAGCATTTACATACTATAAATTATCTTCTTTCTAAAAATTTTATCCTTTATGTTATAAGCAGGGAAGACATTATATTATTTTTGGAGTTATCTATGTGAGTAGGTTATATTATTATGGATTTAATTTCAGCAGGGGGCGTTTCAAAATATTTATAAGGGGAAGTCATGTCTGACAGCATTAAGACCACTGCCATAGAAGCTCAAAGTTCTTAGCACCCATTTCTTTCCTACCCCAGAGTAAATTCCCCTAGATACTCATCCAGCAACTCTTTTGACTTCCCCTTTTTAGGTGTCAGAGCTCTACAATACACAGGAATTTTTTGCCAACCTTCAAAGTTACAATCCTGAAAAAGTTCTATAGTTGGCAAACCACAATCTTGTAGAAAGTGGAGTGGAAAACAGAGGGGGGAAAAGTTACTTAAAAAATCAACAACTACATGTTATAGTCAGCATGTATTTCCAATACCAACCAAATTCACTGGCAATAACTACAATACCCTTCTCTTCAATTATCTTCTTCAATGAGTGCAGAAAAATATGGCTATGATGTAGTAGTGACCTGCTGAAAGCTGATTCTCCTCACAAGTTTCTGAATAGCATTTTCACAAGTCTTGAGCCAAACACTGTACCTGACTAGTCTTCTTCCATTAGCTCAGTGCCTGAGGGTAGGTCTATTCTTCAAGGCCTGACTTCTCTCTGTAACCTATCTCTCAGATCTTCCACATAGTTTACGGGGGTAAGTAGGAGTATTTTTTTATGGGGACTAAACAGAATGAAGTTTACTAAGGTTTTTACCAAGTTCTGATACCTGATTATAAAATTATGTGATATCAAAGCCTCATTTAGCAAGGCATAGTTGGTGAGGGGCTGTACATCTAGGCTCCTGCCTCCTTATGGATGCCTGCTGTTTTCTTAGAGACTCACTTCCCAATCATCAGCTTATAGACCCTAACCTAGCAGTGTGTCATTTACTTTCATCTTATTCCCTTCTCTTACTGTGTTCTGCCTACAAATGTGCACATTCATTTGTCCAGCAGCTATGTATTGAGAGTCTGTTTTGTGCCAGGTGCCATTCTAGATGCTATCTCTATTCTGGAACTCTCAACCGCAATATTTTCCCAGATTTCTCCTCATTCTTCCTAAACTAAGCAGAAGTGAGGTGTACCCATGTTACCTTACAAATACATTTCAAATATCCAAAACCATGCCAAAGTAAATGTTTTTATAGACAAAAGCAAATAAAAACCCCTCCAAAACCAACTGTCCAGTTCTCTTAATGGTTCATAAAAAGGACATGAAGGAGGCAGCCAGTAGTTATAGAGTAGATGCAGACTAAAGAGAACACAATTAATAAAATGGACCAATATCTAAAGAAAACAATTCTTGCGCTAGCTGTAATAAGTAAAATATATCTATGCTAGATAAGGAAGAAGAGATGTTAATGACCAGCAAATAAATTCTATTCAGCTGTTACTAGAAAGGGATACTATAAGATCATTTCCAGGAAAGAGTTGAAGCCTAAAGAGATGATAACCGCATACAGCGATCTTTAGTAGATCTAAGTACAGCATAGGATTCAATTTCAGAGGCAACCAGATGAAGCTTCTTTCAGTTCCCAGAGTGTAGCCATTCTCTCATCTCCTTATCACCTCCTCCATACTTTTCCCTGGCTAACTTTATTCATCTTTCAGGTCTGAGCTTAGAGGCCAACGTCACTTCTTCCAGGAAGCATGCCCTGACAACTCCCAGGTCTGGGTAGGTGTCCTTCCTAGGTGCCCTCTATCATAGCACACTCATTACTTTGTTAGGATAGAAGTCTGTCCTCCTCTTGAGAGGCAAGAAAGCCAGTCTGACCTGAACTTTCAGAGAAGTTACTATTAATAGATCACAAAACGTACCATATAGAAATCCATATCTTTGTAAAATGCAAACTCACAACTATCATACAAGATGGGAGCACAGTAAAACTATGCAAGGTTTATATATTGCCTTAAAGTTTACAAAGCACTCCATATCCATGATTTCATTTAATCTTCATCACAACCTTGAGTAATATTAACCCCATTTTACAGAAAAGGAAGCTAAGACTCAGGTTTGGGGCTTTCTCAGAGGCTCACATTAAATGACAGATCCAGTCTCAATCTATGTCTTTTATGCCAAGTGTTTTTTCCATTACTTCCAGCATATCAGGCATTCAGAACAATCAATCAAAAAGACAAAAGAATTCAGGAAATGTATTTCCTTTTTCCTTCTGTGTTTCAATTTTACATTTTTATACAAAATAAAAGTATTTCTAACTTTCAGTCAAAGACATCCTTTTTCCAGTAGATCAAAGGACTTTTAACGTTGGGGCTGGTGGGGGGGGAATGCCCTACTTATATACTACTGAAATTCAACAATTAGTTTTTGAGCTCAGCACTGTGCTAGACTCTATGAAGGATATAAAAGCATCACATAATGGGATATCTGACCTGAAGAGTTTACAATCTCCTTAGGGAGACAAAAATAACACTAACAAGGTAAAGCAGTGCTATATTATAAACTGAGTGCTTCCAGGACTGAGAAAAGTAGACAATAAGACAAGCTTAACAAGTTCTAAGGCAATGGGAGGAACTAAGATGAACCTTAGAAAATGCCCAGGATTTGGCTAAGTAGATGGGGAGGGCAAAAAGAAAAGCCATTCATAGAAGACCGTACTGGAAATGAATATGGCATGTTTCTGAGGCGGCACCAGGAGCCTGGACTGAAAAGAAGGTTTCCTTTACGGTGGCATTGGACATAAAGTCAGGAGAGTGATAGGGAGAAGAGACAAACTAAAGGGGGATGGATTAAGGAGCAATCATGTTTTTGATGAGAAAAAGGACATGAAGGAAGCAGGGCTAAGGAAAATAAATTGAGAGCGGAATGGATTGGAATGCAGATAATACTAAGGTCAAGAGAGGCAACTAAATGGCTGATGCCCTTCCTTTGTGGTCCCAACACCCACTGTGCTTATCATTAGCATAGCTGTACCAATCAAACTGTAACGGGTTGTCTCTTCTCTTATCTGTCTCCTCCATTAGACTTTCAGATCCTCTAGAGCAGTGACTACATTATTCATCCTCCCACACTAGCACTGTGCCTAGCACCTGGTAGGCACTCGATAAATGTTTGTTGAAGGAATTAATCATTCCATTCAGGTATCTGGTTATGTGAGACAGATTAGGGTGGCAGCAATAGGAATCATTAATACAAAGGACATTTTGAGGAAGCAGTTCACGAGATGATTTGATAGGTACAGGAAATGTGGTATGTGACATATCTTGAGTGACTACTTCAAATCTGGGTGCCTGGGTACAGAGAACACTAAGAAGCTTGGAGAATAAATCCCTCAGTAAGACAAAGACCTATCTTAATTTTAGACACACTGAATTATCTTGGAGGTAACAATATCCAGAGAGAAGAGCTAAACAGCAAGCCTGGGGGATAACCCACTCTTTGAGGATGAGAGATGAGGAGCCAATATTAAGATGTTACCAACATGCATTTGTCAGGGAACGTTTTCAGCTAAAATCTAGCTAGAATCTTAAATTTGCCCACTAATAAATGGACTCAAGAGGCGCCTACTTTTACATGGAGGTTAACCTTTCTTTGCCCTGAAAGAGATTAATTTTTAGTGTGGTAGGGAAAAAGGGCTCAGGTACTAAAACAACAAGTACAGTGCCTACCACAGGATATGTCTAAATCAGAGTGTTATGACGGTGATCAAAACCAAAAGAGAAAGTAAATACTGCACTTTGCCATTAAAACAGTAGGAAAAGTAAAAAAAAAAAAAAAAAGAAAGAAAGAAAGAAAAAGAATTGGGATGTAGACCTACTAGAGAAACCAAGTTTCAGGCAATCAGGCATGAGCATATTTATTCCTAAACAAGATAGCATAAGTTTTAACTGAAAACCTAGTATCATCTAAAAACAGAAAATTATTCATTTTAAACCAGTATTACTTTTCACTTACCTGAAGAAGCTCTTGTTTGAAACTTGGTCTAATTGGTGTGAAGTAGCCAAAAAGTACACTGGATATTAAAAACTATAATCTGAGTATAAAGTTTGACCTACTTATGAAAACTCACTGTTTATAAGACATCCACAAAATAAGGAGAAAAATACATATTTGTGGGTAGCTAGAATAAGGCAACATGGTAAACAACTTACAATATTACTTGGACTTGGAAAATTACAAACATACTCACTGCACTGTCCCTGTAATTATAATTATTACAATGTTCTTTTTGGAGAATGTAGCATCCAAACATTGAAGCACAATAAGCTTTCTATTATCCGGCATGGATGGGGGATTGAGATCTACTCATATTCCATTTAAAGTTACCATTGCCATATGTAAACTGCCTTTAAAAGAACTGGATGATGATGAGCTATTATTCAAACTAAAGCTATCTTTAACATAAAGCTTTGATTCAGAAGGCACTTGAGAAACTTATAGTGGGCTTCATTTGAGGTCAACTTAGGCATTTATTGTGCACCTTCTATATGTATAAATTGAACAGAACTGAGAATTGGCAATAATTTAGTTCATTCTTATAAACAAATTACCCGATGGTGTGGATTTTTGGAACGTATGTAGTGTCAGATACAGTTCCAATTTCTATAGATACTGGCTCAGAAATTAGAAGCTATCGCATTTAACTCTTTGTTTTATCAATATATGATTATAAACCACCTTACATTCTCCAAAAATGAAGAGTGCAATTTAATAATTGCATAATAAATGTCAAAATATTTTGATAGCATATTAATAAATATTTTTAATGTATGTAATAATTCTAAAGAACATCAAAAATGTGTTAGAACATGATGGAATAACGCATCAGCATACAGTGAGTGGTTTATTAACATGAAAAGATATACACACATACACATACACATACACAGCTATTCTTGACGTTCAAAGTTAATAACATACAAACAGCTTCTCTATCTAAATGTAAAGACTATGTCAATTTGATCTAATAATTTCTGGAGAATCTTACTACCCTTTTAGCCATAATTCTCTGACTGAATTGTCTCAGAATATCTAGTTTTAAATAAGTAAGACTCAGAATCACTCCATTTCATTTGGTATGAAGCTCATCTTTGTTTACGTTTACCTATCAACACTTTTAAAAGTAACCGATAAAAAGTATTAAGGGGAAAAATAAAAATATATATTTCTTTTTTGGGATGTTTCTTTTGAATTATCCTAAAATTTATCCTTTAGTTTAAAATTTCTCAAAACCCAAAGGCTTCATTTAATGGGAGATCATATCTTTAGTTCATGCAAGAAAATGGAACCTGTCTATACTCTACTGAAACCAGAGGTACGTAATTTTCTGGAACCAGAAAATCGAGACGTCATTACCAGAATAAACTTATTTCATCAATACATTAAAATACTTCAGAAGACACTTTTTAGAAATGGATACCTGGTGAAAACCACACAACAATTCTACAGTTATCCACAACTGCCTGAGTTTACCAGAGAGGTGAGGTCTAGTTTTCTGGTTCTATTCAACTTTGAAACAACAAAGCCAGCCACATTTGCTTACAACATCTTTTGTCTTTCAAACATAGGGCCACATAGGGATACCTGCTGTGATCTTTCCCTGGAGAATCACTAATGTAAAAACCAGATCAGGTGCTCTAATTTAGATATGTTAAAAAACCACAGTGTTTAAGCAGCTTTCACCCACGTTCTACAAAAACATTTGAGCAGTTAATCTTCTCCAACTATGAGATTTAACATGGTTGACCTAATACCGTAGTAACTTCACCAAAATATATCCCGTAATGGTTTTTTTAAAGTCATACACAGATCTCCACACTAGAGAAAGCTCGGAATGTGCTACGCAGTAGTTTACCTGATATACCTACTGTTTGTTGTAGTTGCAAAGGCTACTGATTTCCTTGTTCTCTTTGCTCATCTCTTACTCCAAATCTAATGGTCTTCTATTCAAATATGCATTTGAAACTTTGCTCTTTTAGGACCTGATCCCAAAACTTTGATGCAATAGGATCATTCAAATTTATGCTAAACATTGTACTACTAACAAAAAAATTATCTCTAGATAACTTCTCATTCTTCAACAATTGAAATTAAGGTGTTCTGATGCTTAATAGTATTTTTCAACAAGGGCATACTCACTGACTGGGTAAAAGAGTCTTTTATGACATGGGTTATTGAAAAAGAAGTTCCCTACAGAACCATGGTAGGGCTATGTCTCTAACTCAGCTGAGTAGATTTATTTATATAGACCACGATGAAAACTCATTATTCACCTTTAATTTCTTCAATTCTGTTTTTCCTGATAGTATATTATGTTTTATATGTTCACAGTCTTTACTGAGAAAAATCAAGCTTCATATAGCTAGAAAAATGATTAAAATCCGGCTGTCTTGTAGTTAAAACTAGTTGGTTGGTTCTTTTACGTCGTTCCAATTGGATATTTTGGATACAAAACTGATTACTTCAGCCTCTGTCTCGTTCTTCCCTAAAATTAGGAGGCTACCTTTGGTTGTTTACACTCTGTGGCCACCACCTCCCTTCTACCTACCTATTTTTGTCTAGTAATGGTCTCTGTGTGACTCAATGATGGTTGTGTAATGTGTATAAGAAGGAAAGAATTGGTCAGCTCTCTTCCTAAACATTATTTTGGTTCCCCCTTTCTTCTATCAATACTGTATTATTCCACTACTAGAGAAGGTTACTTAAAACTTAATAAAATGTTAAAAATATAATTCACTTTTCATTGTCTTGACTATGTATAATTAATTTGCAGACAGTGACAAAGTTCAGGAAAGAATTAAGTCAGAAAGAATAAATATTTCTGAGGAAAAGGAAGATTTATCAAATTAGACTACACACACCCCTATAAGGCCAGCTCTATTCTGACATACAGTGGAAAGATTTGGGGTGATCTGTCCCTTGAACCTGTAAACAGATTTTAGTATCATAGCAGTAATCGCACTCACTGGCATGTGTTATAACTCTCACTCTCTTGTCTGAGTCAAGGATTCTAGCCCCTTTCCCTCTTCTCCTTCAGTTTGAGTTGTTTCATCTGTTTGATATTTCTTATTTGAGTTTTCCTTTCTCTTCTTTGAAAAGAATCATCCTATTTTTGAAGTTGTTTTAAATTAGGACCAATAATGACAAGTGCCAATTTGCAGGGATCCACAACATACCAGGCACTGAATTTCATATTTCTGACTTAATTCTTACAACAACTTTACAGATGATGAAGTTGAAGCTCACATAAATTAAGTAACTTGCCTATACACAGCTAGGAAAGGACTTCACTAGGAAACGTCCGAACCAGGACTTCAGCCTCCTGCTGTCTAACCCCAAAGCCCAGGCCCTTTCCCCTCCACCCCCTTCAAAAGCCTTTCTTATCCGTCTCAGCAGACAGCTAAGTGTCTGAGACTTGATAATTTTTTAAGAAGCGTAAGGCTATCAAACCACACCTTAGCTGGTTTGTTATAACACATTCTTCCCGATTTTTTTAATGGTTTTTTGTATATTTTACCAACTTTCAAGAAGCTAGTGTTCTTTGGTAAACAAAAAATTTCAAAAGTGACAAGCAACACTCAAATTAGCTGTTCATATCAGATATAACTCAAGATACAAGTTGTTCACACAGAATTCTTTTTTTTTTAAAGATTTTATTTTTCCTTTTTCTCCCCATAGCCCCCCAGTACATTGTTGTGTATTTCTAGTTGTGGGTCCTTCTAGTTCACACAGAATTCTTGACTGACAAATTTAGCTTTTCTCCTAAACAACCATAGTAGCAGTAATAATAAAAATAATAATAACACCATCTTCTACTATCATTCAATGAATACTTAATGAGCCTGACATTTTCAACTATTTATTGAGGAATCTTAAGTGATTTTTAATCTAGGTGATTAGATTAAATCACCTAAGGATTTCTGGGATTATAAACACAGAAAGCTGTCTGGCTGTGTGCAGGAACTGTCTGCTTGTCTAAGGAAGAGTGTTAAGTTAAACCTATCCCCTCAACTAATTTGTGTGTGTAGGCACAACCCAAACTGACGTATTTAACTGATGTATTTAATATAGCTTTTCTTGGTAATAACCAAACTAGTCTAAAAGTGGGGCTAATTAAATCATTATAAAGTCTCCTGGTGATAGGGACAAAAACAAAGTTAACATAATGGAAAAAATAAGAACTAACACCTCCTATTTCTCTAAACTGAGAAGATGTGAAGATAAGGTGTCAAGTATTCCAGGTGGGTCTCCATCCAGCTCCTCACCTTCCCTTCCAGTTCAATTTCAATAATCAAGCAGCCTTACTCCCTTTTAGCTTGCCTCCACTTTACCAATCCACATCCCCAAGACATCCGGTCTACAATGCCTTTTTTCGGGGGGAAGGGGGTGGCCAGCAAAAGAGGGTTGGGGTTTGAATAAGAACTGTAGTCAGTAGAAACTTCCATAAACAAAGCATCTCAGCCTTGCCATAGTTGAGCGAGAGTTAAACTAAAGGTACTATTTGGCTGATAACACTAACAGGGTAAGAGAAGAAGAAAGGGACTCATTCGGCTTCACTGCTATCCCAGATGTATCTCATCCTGACCCTTTTTTGTGTCCTCCTTCCCCTGGACACAGTTCAGGCCTGTGGGCCCTGTGTGTTTCCCAATCCTCTGAGGAGTCTTAGGCTAGACTTTATTCCTTAGAACTAATGTGTTAAGAGCATGATAATCTGCTCTTTGAAGAATTCATCTTTCAATCTCTTGCAACCTTATCATACTTGTCCCACTTAATTTATTCAAAGCATAATCACCTCAGGTATGTTGCTTAAAAATATGTCCTCTCACCAAACACAAGGAAATTTTGGAGAAAAGAAAGGCATTTAGGTTATCAAGAGTTTATTTAAATTTTCTAATGACTGCTTTCTAAATTCTGATATTTAAAACATCACTCGGACATTCAAACCTTAGAGACAGTCAACGAATTAACCAAAAACAGAACAAAAAAACCTTCTGACCTATTCTCCCACCCCTTTCCAATTATAAAAGATCATCAATTTTATTGTCTTGCTTTTGCTGGATATTAAAGTCACAAAAGCATTCTCCAAAAGAAACATTCTTTAAAATGAAAAACAAGCATTCTACAAAAAAATGAAGCTGACCAAGTCAGTAAACAACTACCCAACAGACAATTCTTTACAGTACAATATTAAAGTCATGAATGTCAAGGAGTCTTTCCAAAACAAAAGAAAAAAGTTATAAGCCTGCATTTTCAGAATTATAATATTTGGCAGATTCAAACACGAAAACAAACAAGACTTTTTGATAGACTCTTAAATACATACTACTTACATGACACCTTGTAGAACTTTCTGGGGATCAGGGTCAAATAGCCTGTCAACATAGTGGCGACTGCTAGCTGTTACTTCCTAGAAAGTGGGGGAAAAATTATGACATCTGAAGCCATGCAAATCACAAATTCACAGCATCACCCACAACATCAAATAGCTATTTAATCTAACTTAAGGTAGATGCATTAGAATTTCTATAAAATACTTATTATATTAAATCATTCTGAGAAAAGCTTGTGACAAGATAAACAATAAGATGGGGAAGAAAGAAGATATCTGGTCTCACTAAAAACATAACTAGACAGTGGGACCTTGGTGGTGAGCCCTGCAAGGTTTGCCAACAAAAGAACTGGGAGTAAGTGTTAAGAAGCAAGCTGAGTTTCTTAATTAACTTAATCACCTACATGTGAATAGCAGATAGGACTGTTGCTTCTGTTCAGTATCCATGAAAGGCAGAGAAAAGCTGGCTCTCGGCAAGGAAAAAGGATAAGGACCCCAGGAACAGTCTCCGAGGGGCAGTCTAGGTCCAAGAGGAAGATCCTCGGATTGATGCAGAGGATCTGCACTGCTAGGAGGCAGGCACATGCAAAATGTAAAAACCAAAATAAAGCAGTTGTCACACTTTCTGTGAGGGAAAAACAACTAAGAATAAGAGTGATTTATCAGGTCCAACAGGATTCTCTAGTCTCAACTGGCTGAGGCTCGGCAGAAGGGGGAGAGTTAGTGCATAAGGAACAAGGGCACTTACCTCCTTTTATTTGTGTTGTGGGGTTTGTCCGCTATGTTATTTCTTGTAATACTTATTTCTGGGGGGTTATGTTTATCTTTTATATTTAATTTTCAATACTTATTATTTAAAACAAAGAATGTATGTCTAAGAACCAGAGAAAAAGAATTTTTGTCCTTTGCTGTTTCTTTCTGAAGTCTGCTGGAATATGCTTATGTACTGCCACTCATTAGCAGTAAATTATTATAGAGAGGAGGAAATACTTTTCCAATCTACCCAGAACTCTTGATCAGAAAAAGAGTTAACTGCCAAGACACAATGCCAGCTTAAGCTTCTGAGTCACCAAAAACAACTCTGGAGAAAAACTGCACAAATTCTAATTTCCTGACAATATAGTTAATCCAAAATCAAAGCATATTTTCACATTATGAGCTTGCTACCAGTATATCCTCATAGGCAAATCAAATTCCCACATTTAGTACGTACTCCATTTATGAAGAACAAACCATGGCAGCAAACAAACAAAACTGATGAAAATTCTTGTGCCCACCAGCATACCATTACAATACCTAATGGGTACCAACAGGGTCTGGTTTCCTCAACATAACAGAATCATAGGGTTAGAAGGACTCAATAATTATCTGTCCCAATCCCTTGGTTAACAAATGAGGGATGATCTTTACCCAGATTGTCAAATGTCAAGTAGGGATGTAAACAACTACACAAATATATCAACAAACAACATAGGAAGAGCAAAATCCAGAGTAAAACTGAAAACAACACTCCTGTAATAAAAACAGATGAGTTTTGTCACTCTATTTGAGCACATGGCTTTCCTGGCTCTCCAATACGGTAAATGCTTCTGAGCATCTCACCCCCTTAGTCTCTATCTAGGGACTGATCTTTGATTTCACTCTTTCTCTCCACACTCTCCCACAGCTCTACATCTCTTGCCTCTCAATGAGGTTTAAAAAAGGGTACTTGGGGTTAAGACTTGTATCTTTTTTTTTTTTTTTTTTTTAATATTTTGCTTTTTTTTCCTTTTTCTCCCCAACCCCCCCCCCCCCCCCCGGTACATAGTTGCATATTTTTAGTTGTGGGTCCTTGTAGTTGTGGCATGTGGGACGCCACCTCAGCATGGCTTGATGAGCGGTGCCATGTCCACACCCAGGATTCAAACTGGCAAAACCCTGGGGCACCGAAGCAGAGTGCATGAACTTAACCACTTGGCCATGGGGCCAGCCCCCAAAACTTGTATCTTAACATAAATTTCACCTATTAATAGCAATGTTCTTTACTGTTCTGTTCCTGGTTCATTCAATTTAACAAGCACTGAGTACCTATTATATGCAAGGCACTGAGGAAGGCATTAAAGACCAAAAAAAAAAAAAAAGAATTTAGTAAGGCATGGCCCCTGCCCACAGGAATTCATGCTCTATTGTAATTGTGTTTACATATTTATACTCCCTACTAGAATACAAAATAGAAGTATACACACATAAAGGCAGCACTGAGGAGGGGTTAATGAACTGGGAGAATCAGTGAAAGCTTCTTAGAGGAGTTGGTTTTGGAAAGTGAACAAGGAAAGAAAGAAGGAATTAGTGTCATAAACACAGCCATAGGGCATGTGAAGCCAACACACACACACCACCTGCAAGTATACCAGTTGCTGGGCTGAAAAGTCTGGAAAGTACAGAGGCAACCACAGAATGTAAAATACAAAAGGCTAACCAATAGGTGGCCCATGACTGGAGAGTTCAGACTGCCTCTTGGTCAAAGTTCTTTGCCAGGTGCCAAAGAAGGTACAAGAGGATGTTAAGAAAGAGCCTTGCATTCAAGGAGCTTCAGTCTATAAGGAGGGTCAGTCATGTACGCAAAAAAATGATCCTCTGAGCTGCCTAGGTAGTAGCAAGCTAAGGGGATATAGTAATTTATTCCATCTTATTTTACTCTGTGCATTCGCCCAACATATTTATTTTTCTGTCTGCGTGGGACAACTCTCATTATTTCACTGCTTTCCTTTGCAGATCAGGTCACTTTCCCCCTCTTATCTCTCCACTCTTCTCTTAAAACGCAGCCTGGAAAATGTAAGAACTTGAGAGAGAAGGTAATTGGTGCAGATATAAATAGGTTGGTCAGGGAAAGCTTCTCCAAGGTGACATTTGAGCAAAGATCTGAAGAAGGTGAAGGAGTAAGTCACGTGGCTATCTGGGGGCAAAGCTTTTTAGGCAAAGAGAACTGCAAATGCAAAAGTTCTGAAATGGGAAGCGCCTGCTGTGATACAAGAACAGGAGGCCATCATAGCTGGAGCAGAACGAGCAAAGGAGAAAGCAGCAGGAGATGAGGTCAGTGAAGAGGGGCCAGATGGTAAAGAGCTGTTTTGTCCAATATGATAGCCACTAGCCTCAGATGGCGACTGAGCATTTGAAATGTGGCTAGGAATTACATTTTAAATTTTTTAACTTTAATTAAAATTTAAACTTAAAAACCAATACTGGATTCAGTTATCAGGAAACTGTTTAAGAATGTTTAGAACTACTTGGGTATGTAAATCTACTTTTTCAACTGTAAATTTTATGAAACCTAAATGCCAGTCAAGTATTTCTGATCAAAATTTAGCATCCAAATTGTGCAAAATACACACCAGATTTTGAAGACTTGATATAAAAAAGTAAAATAATTTGATGTTAATTCCTTATATTGATCACATGTTGAAATAATATTTTGATATATTGGTTACATTAAAATTAATTTCATCTATTTTCTTTTTACTTTTACAGCATGGCTGCTAGAAAAACTACAATTACATATGTAGCTTACATTATTTTTCCACTGGACAGTGCTGGAGTAGAGCTTTGTTGATGACTGTAAGGATTTTGATCTTATGGCATGAGTTGGAAAGCCATTAGACAGGTTTGGGAAAACAGACAGGTTCTGATTTGTTTTAAAAGGATCACTCTGGTTGCAATTTTAGGAACAGACAAAAGTATGGAGTGGGCTAGAGGACGAAAGCAGGGAGGCTAGGTAGGAGGCCATTTCAGTAGTGTGAAATGCTGTTATTTCAGAGATGATGGTAGCCTGAACAAGAGCAAGAGTTTAAGAGTAGTAAGACTTATTCAGATTCCAGGTAAATGCTGAAATTGAAATGACTGTCAAATTGGATATGCTGTCAGACTGGATTCGGGGTGTGAAGGAAAGGAGGAGCCAAGGATAACACTTAAGATTTTTGCCTGCACACCTAGGAAGACTGGGTCACCAGTTAATGAGATAAGGAAGACTGTGGGAGATGCCGGTTTGAGAGAGAAGATCAAAAGTTCACTTTGGGACATGTTAGGGACAGTTGATCTGGGCACTTCTTATTTACTCCAGAAATATGAGAAGCACTGGGGTTCCTTCTTCCCTCCTGCCCACAGAGGCAAGGTTAGGAGGGTTTCTGATGTTCTGTCCTTTCAAGATGTGGCTTCACTCTGACCTCAAAACAACAAGGGCCTTTTAAATTACTTTCTGTAGCTTCCAGCAGCTAGAAGGGATTGTACACATGGTGAGTCCTCCATCCTCCCAACCAATAGAGTGAATGTGCCAAGCAGCCAGCCTAAAGCTCAAGGTACAGTCTGTGCCTATGAAGGAGAGGAGAGCTAGCCAGGGTCAGACTACGATCTCCACTTTTTGGCACAAGGCTTCAAACAAACGACCTAGCAAGACCTCAAAACCCAGCTCTGAACTCATTTTACACATTCAAAGCTGCAATAAAGTCACCACAAATGTACACATTAAAAACCTGTTAGAGTTTATGCTTAATAGTACTCCCCCCAAAATTATATTATGTGAAAAATGTACATGGATCCCTTCAGCAGAAAGTTTGTAGACACCAAATTTGTGACTAGAGAAGAGCTGAATCTACTGTGTGTAGAAATGGGTACTGATCATTAAAAAAAGAAGAGAAGCTTGAAGCAAACTTCTTGCAGGAAAACAAAGACAGAAACGGGTAATGAGTCGCCTTCTGTTGTGGAGAAGTATTATGTGGAAGCAAGTTCCCTTTTATTAGGTGAGCATCTATGATAGGCAGCTTCTAAGACGGCCCCCAGGGATGCCCACCTCCTGCTAGTCAAGCCCTGTGCAATGTCTCCCTTGAGTGAAGACTGGACTTAGTGACTTGATTCTAGCAAACAGAATGCAGCAGAGGTGAAGAGATGTCATTTCACAGTTCTGTCTGTCTGTCTGTCTCTGTCAAAAGCCAGCTGCCATGCTGTGAGTTGCCCTGCAAAGTGGCCCACCTGGCATGGAACTGAGGCCCTTAGTCCAAGAGCCCACATAGAACTAAATCCTGCCAATAACCATGTGAGCGAGCCTGGAAATAGATTCTCCCTCAGTTGAGTCTTCTGGTGAGACGTGACTCCTGCTGACATCCTGACTGCCACCTCAGGAGAGACTTTCCGGCAGAGGCATCAGCTAAGCCACACCTGAATTCCTGACCTACAGAAACTGTGAGATAGTAAACATTGTTTTAAGCAGCCAAGTTTTAGGGTAATTGGTTACATAACAATATAATAGATGACTAATAGACCTTCAAATTTGTCACCAAACCAAGGTAATTTTAAGACTGAAAGAGGGAACTATTAGTAACTGGTACAGAATATTACACATAAACCAAGAGTGTTGGAGACAAACTGAGCCATATAATCCACCTACCTTTTATTGGTCTTTTATAGTACAGTAGACCCCCTTATCCAGAGGGATACGTTCCAAGACCCCCAATGGGTGCCTAAAACCATGGAGAACAGAACCCCATACACACTATGTTTTTTTGCCTATACATACATAACCATGATAAAGTTTAATTTATAAGTAGGCACAGTAATAAATTAACAATAACTAACAACAAAATAGAGCAATTATAACAATATGCTGTAATAAGTTACTTTAGATCTTATCAACCTCAGCATATGATTATTTTTCTTTCCTTATTAAGTCGAGAACTTTCACCTTTTCACTTCTAGGAAGGACTTCATGGCTTCTCTTTGACATATCTGAATTACCAGCATCACTACTCTTGTGCTTTGGGGCCATTATTACGTAAAATAAGGGTGACTTGAACACAAGCCACAACTGATCTGATAACTGAGAAGGCTACTAAGTGACTAACGGGTGGATAGCACGTACAGCATGGATACACTAGACAAAGGGATGATTTCCATCCCAAGCAAGAGGGAGTGGGGCAGTGTGGGATTTCATCACACTACTCAGAATGGTAGGCAATTTAAAACTTGTGAACTGTTTATTTCTGGAATTTTCCATTTAATATTTTCAGACCACAGTTGACCACAGGTAACTGAAACCGCAAAATGTGAAACTGTGGATAAGGGAGGACTACTGTGTATACAGGGTCCGATACTATCCATGGCTTCAGACTTCCACTGGGGGTCGTGGAACGCATCCCCTGCGGATAAGGGGAGACCACTGTGCAAAAGAAAAGAGGAAAAACTTAAGGGCACACTAGAATAGTCTCTAATTGCCCTCCTGAATAAACTACCCATGAGTGGGGTGAATTAAAATTCTGCCTTTTGAAAAAAAATTCTTTAGGAAGGATTTTGAATGTCAAATTACTAAGTCTTAGACTTGCCATGAACAGGATTTAACTCAAAAATTGGGAGAACTAAATGTGTTCAACTGAAGTTTTTGAGTGAAACGGTGAGTTTATTAGACAATGAAGAATGGTAGTTTAAGGGTTAATAAGGAGATATCAAACTTTTCTTTCTGTCATTGAAGTCTTGCTCTACGTCTATTCACTATGACACAGCATTCTTTACTTCTAACGTACTCAGGCACCGGGCGGCAGAAAGAACAAATGATGTGGCATTTGAAGACTTGAGTTGGAGTCCTAGTTCTAACACTCACTAGCTTTGTGACTTAGGGCAAAAATAAAATTTTGAGACTGCTTCTTTAACTATAAAATGGTGATATTACCACATAGCTTGGAGTGTGGATCAAATGAGATAATATACAGGAAAATCCCTCAAAAACTGCAAAAGTACCACACAAATACTGATTTCAGGGAAATTCAATTTCTGTACAAAAAAGTTAATTGCTTTAACAAGTGTACTAATGTGCACTAATGCTCCTCTTGGTTATTTATATTCACGGTTAAAGCCTAATTATTCAAAGATTCTTTTCCTCACCTGATAGTAGCTTTCTCTCAGAGCAAGCTAAGTACTTAGCAAGAAATAAATATGCACTTAAGGGCTGAACTTAAAAATCTAACTTTCATTACTAGAGATTTTTAAAGCTGCTAAAAGATGTATAAACATTTGTACAGTTTTTATCACTAACTTTAGCTATTGCCATGGACTCAGAGAATAGAAGATCACAGTTTAGAATACCAATGTATAGTTCAAGGAAGAATCAATTTACAGTGTTCTCTTTCCCATACAACCAACCCAGAAAGAAAAGGTAGAGAGATAATATTTCTATGATACCTGACACTTATTTAGTATGTTACAGTTTACAAAGCATTTTCATATCTATTTACTCATTTAAATTCATGTGCTCTTTAGAAATTAAAATGTTACAGTTCTCAAAGGAGAATTCTGACCCCTAAGAAATGAATGTTTAAACTAGTGATTGCCAACCAAAATTTAATGCTGATTATTCCACAAACTACTAGGAACTTCAAGATAAAATTGTTCATAATGTTCATCATTCAGCAGTGTCAGGGAAAATCTTGGTTTTGGGGAGAGATAAAAGAAACACGCAAAAAAACAGGACGTTTGAACTTTATAAAGATTTAGTTTAAAACCTATTTCAGGCTGAAATTCAACAGGTGAATATCTTTAATTTACCAGGTATCATTCTAGGTGGTGGTAACAGAGAGAGAAGATAAGAGTCTCTTACCCTCAAGGTGTTCACAGCACAGAAAGGAAACAGATAGAGAAGCAAGTAAGTTACAAGTGTAACTTGAAACACAAGATAAGTGTAACCATGAAAGTGGATACAAGATAAAAAGAAGCTGATACAGTTAACTGAAGTACTGAAGTTAGGGGTGGAATGGGCTATGATGCCTAAACAGTGAGGATGAGTAATCTGAAAGACTAATATTAACTTGCCAGGTGAAAAAGGGAGGAAAAAAAGACAAGGACTCCAGGTGGAGAGCCCAGCACACACAAAACAAAGTTCTGAAGCCATGTGATGTGTTTGAGAAACGGAATTTAGTATTATAATGATATAGTACACACTTGGGAATACAAAACAAGCTGAAGTTGTACTCAATTCAGTCAGCCAACAAATATTTAAACAGCTATGCAGGCCCTGTTCTAGGCAATGACTAAAGACCGCCCCCCCCCCCCAAACAAAAAAGAAAAGAAAAGAAAAGCCTATCTCCGCAGAGCTTGTGTTTCAGCAAGGGGAGAAAGATAAAAAGCAATAAACATAATAATTAAGTGATACAGAATATTAGGGGGCTATACATGCTACAAGGGGAAATGTTTACTAGCACATTTCCATGTCCTTATACTAAAAACTGTCACAAGCTGGGGGGAGGGAGAAGTATAGGAGAGAAAGGGAGGTAACTAGGATACATCTACCATTCAGAAAGTCCCATGTTCTCGGCATCTCAGCAGTTCTAAATAGGGACAGCAATACTCCCTAAGATACATTTTATAAATCCATGGAAGTGATTTTGGCTGTCAAAATGACAACAGGTGTTACTGATTTCTAGTGGGCAAGGACCAAGGATGCCAGACGTTCTGCAATGCATAGGATGACAGGCCCACATCCCCAAAGACTTTCCACTATGCAGTCACACAGGCAAGAAACCCATTTTTAATTATCTGAGCCTAGACTCTAACTCTATTTTATATATAAACAGAAACTATGTTTTGAATCACTCTGCTATACAATCAATTTTCCAAAAATGCAATTAATTCTCATATGAATAAAGAAAAGGTTGTACTTTGTCTTGTTAGGAACTTTACCACAAGTTGTTCATTTTAGCAAGTCATATCAGGGCCGGCCCCGTGGTCGAGTGGTTAAGTCCACATACTCCGCTTCAGCGACCCAGGGTTTCACGGGTTCCGATCTGGACGCGGACATGGCACTGCTCATCAAGCCATGCTGAGGTGGTGTCCCACATGGTACAACCAGAAGGACCTACAACTAAAATATACAACTATGTACTGGGGGGCTTTGGGGAGAAGAAGAAGAAAAAAAAAAGATTGGCAACAGATGTTAGCTCAGGTGCCAATCTTCAAAAAAAAAAAAAAAAAAGAAAGAAAGAAAGTCACATCAAAAACAATACCACTTACTGTATTTAAGTAACCATTCCATCATACCTATATCAGTCTGTAGCGAAGTGGTCACATTCACAGCCAAACTACGGACCTTTGCAAATATATGACTACTTTATTACTTCTTTCTAGTACAGAAGTACCTGAGTATTTGTTCATTTAAATGATATAAATTAGTTTCCTGCTCTTTCTTTCTTAATACAGCTGGGGCATTATGCCAACTCTTAAAGTTACCTGTGAGGATAGTTAACTTATCTATGAACTTCACTTCAGGACAGCCAAGGAGGCTCCACAAAACACATTTTAAGAGGAAGGTGTTAAGTCTGGTAGAGGTAGAGACCACTACCTGAAACAGCTACCACTCCAGTCAGCTGGAGCCCCAGAACCTCTTCCTCATTCCAAAAACTATTTGAAACCAAAATCTGGTTTTCTGATGCCTCCAAAACTTTCAGTCCAAAAAAAAAAAAAAAAAAGACTTCTTTTGTCACTTTCACAATTTTCTGAAATCCCAAATAAGTCTACTGCTTAGATCAGTCACAAATTCACATTATTCATTTTAAAGCTCAGGGACACGACATGTCTGCAGTTGTCCCTAAAGAGATTAGGGCTGCCAGTGTCCAGAATATCAGAAATCAATACTTTAAAATCAGTATCTTACTAAATTGTGCCTTAGTTTAAAATCATATGTTTCCCCCTTTGTTCTGGTAAGATAACCTCACAAAATCCTAAATACTGCCTCACTCTTGCTTGAAGAGTTCTGGTGATGCAAAGCATTTCTCTGCCAGAGTTTGTTTCACTCTGACACTAACTGCTAGACAATTCTTTCCTAATTTTGAGGGGGAAAAAATCTGCCTCCCTCTGGAACAATACCAAAAGGATAATATCATCAACAAAAAAGACTAACCTTTTCCTTGCAGAAAGCTATCATGACCTTCCTACATAGTATTCCAAAATCCCCACTTGCCTCCAAAACGAAGAAAAATTGAAAGAAAATGCCCCAATGCTACTTAAAACCCAAGAGTTTGGAGGATTTCCCCCCCTTTTTTTTTTACTTTTTGTATTCTGGTAAACTTTTGGCCCTGTTAGGACTCAGATTCTCATTCAATTCTTTCAAATCCTTTATACTTTCACATAGCATTTTTGCAACTATTTTTATCCTTAAATTTTCTTTGTCATGGGATTCATTCTTCAGTGTTTGCAGAGGCTCACATCATCCTCCCTCCGAAGATTAATCAAAGCCTTGATAAACTGCAGCCTCTGCAGCTAAACTGCAGCTTTAAAGTTCATAAAATGGCACTTCACAGTTTGGCTGGATCCCATCAGTGTAGAATGTAACATACTTATGACAACTGAGATTGTCATATAATAGAATATAATATGCTTTAATTTCACAAACACAATCAAGAAATACTTAAATATATCATTTTTAACTTAATCTACTTGGATAAGAGGCAATCCTGACCTCTCAATAAATAAAGGCTGAAAAATCAGACTTTAACATGTTGAGAGAACATATTTTAAAATAAACAGTAAATAAATCAGTGCTTATAGAGTTTGAAAATGAAATTCTCACATGTAAGGCAGTGCACATATGTTTTAAAATTTAGATGTTTGGAAATCTGACTCTGACACTTTATATAACAGCATATGACAGTGGGCAAGTCAGCCTCTTTGGTGCTCAGTTTTCCCCAATAAAAAAATGGCAAGGATGAACTCAAGATTATCTGCAAGTTTCTTCCAGGCAAAGATTCCATAATTTCACATTGACACAAAGGAGGATTTTTATTTCATAATAGAAAAACCAGGGCACAGTTAGATTAAAAGGGATATGAAGAGTAGCCTTTACTTTTTCTGTAGTGAGTCTTTAATGTAGTAAAATATTATTACAGCCCTTGTATAACATCAACAATTGCTATTAACATGCTTTGGTAGTCACAAGAACTGGGAGCAATTTAGCATTCATGCTTCTTTCTAATCAAGCACTGCAATGTTTAGCCTTTTAAAGTATAGTACAAATCACAAAGAGTTATTTGGGTCTGGACAATCTTTAAGGTTCCTTCTCACTATTAAATTCTATTTGTTTACTCTTCAATGTGGACGGGACTGTCTGAAGACTGAGGGCCAAGAAGAGATCCCTCCAGAGAGAGTAAATAAACTAAGTAAGGACCTATGGTGCAAAACAGCATAATCTGAAAGTCCAAGGGAGCAAGAACCATCTTTGCGGCGTAGGAATGACAAGGGTTGTGAGGAGTTTTACCAACATTGAGATACTCTCTAGGTTGGCTGAGGTTCATTTAGATGCCTCCCAAGATGATAAGACAGCCCAGGAAACCCACTAGGATGCATTCAAATGCCTAGTTCTCAATCCTGACACAACAGAGTGGGGCTATTTAGACATGGGTATGGTGCTGTCCTGGGCCAAAAGAATAGTTCAAATTATTATTCACGACTGCAATCATGAATTTTAAGATCGCAATGACTTAGAGATCCTAGGTACCATCTTTTATGGTACACATCAAAAGCAGTATTGTCCAGATAGACTAGCTGCCTCCTGATTAAAAAAAAAAAGGCCTTATTTGCTTCAGATTCTTAGAGGCAGTAGACACCCTTGCCTCGGAGCTATCCATGGTGCTTGACTCAGACTCAGCCCACCACTTCCAGCAATTGGTGCATTAGCTAGCTTTCCTATTAAAGTACAACTCAGGATCTGTCTGACCCATTATCCACACTGCAACCTGTGACAATCATGCCAATATTATGGGCCACTTGTGATCTCTGTCTATTCCACTTTGCCTGTGCCCAGATCCACAACTGCCTTACTTTGTCCTAGCTTGGATCTCTAGCTAACCTAGCTCTACCTCCCGGGCCTGCTACACCATGTGCTACACAAAGCTCTTTCTGTAGATATGGAACACTTTGTGGAAGATCACTGGCATACTCTGGGCAAAAGATTATGATTCTTCAGAGCCAAGTCCCCTACATGACACCTTACGTGAGTTTTAAAACCTTATTGGCACAATTTTTACCATTCCAAAATGATTTTAAAATTTTGCTACATATGTTTTTGTGACTGACTTTGGGATGAGTAAAGAACAGCATTGTTAACTCAAGACTGTTGTGTGGGTTTCAGGGATTCCATCAACCCCTTGAGATTATGCAATTCTTTAGGCAGATGCATATTTTTCTGGGGAAGAGGGTGTTGAGACTCTTATCATTAAAAGGTTTAAAACCACTGATCAATATGCTGATGACTCCCAAATGACGATCTTCACCCAGGTTTAAGCACTAGACCTTTTTATCTATGGTGTAATAAACACATTTAGTCTTTGTCCCAGTTTCTGGCATAGAGCTCCTAAAACCCTTGGCATTTCCTGAGTGATATGAGTGTCTCTGCTTATTCATAAGGAGCTCCTTTTGAGCACACCTGAGTTTATGCTAATGAATGATTAGGCCAAGGTGTCCCTAGAAATTCTAACCTCAGGATGGGACCGGTCACCAGAAAGACCAAGTGATTAGAAGGTTGGAATTTTCAGTCCCACTCAGCAACCTCTGGGAAGGCAGAGAGTTGGAGGTTGGAGACTAAAGCTCTATAAAAATTCTTAAATAAAATCTGATGAGCTTCCAGGTTGGTGAATGCATCCATGTGCTGGGAGGGTGGCACACCCCAGTTCTACAGGGACAGAAGTTCCAGCACTTGGGACTCTTCCAGATATTGCCTTATGTACCTCTTCATCTGGCTGTTCATCTGTATCCTTTATAATATCCTTTATAATAAACTGGCAAACAGAAGTAAATGTTTTCCTGAGCTTTGTGAACTGTTCTAACAAATGATCGAACCCAAGGAGGGAGGCATGGGAATCTTTGATTTATAGCTGGTTAGTCAGAGGCACAGAAGAACAACCTGGACTTACAACTGGGATCCAAAGTGGGGGCAGTCTTGTTAGAATGGAGCCCTTAATCTATGAGATCTGACACTATCTTCAGGTAGATAGTGGCAGAATTGAGTTAAATTGTAAGACATCCAGCCAGTGTCCACAGTAAACTGGAGAATTGCTTGGTGGTATAGAAAACACTCCAGAATTTCCAACTGTCTATTGGACACCTCTAAATGGATGTCCAGAAAACACTTCCAACTCAGCATGCCCCAAGTGACACCCATTTTTCCTCCTTACTCCCGTAAGATGTTCCTCTCCTAATCCTCATCACCTCAGTAGATGATACCACCTAGTTGTAAAGGTAAAAATCTTACGAATCACGCTTGATCATGATGACGACTTTCCCTTTTCTCCCTCCCCTTATCCAATCAGTCACCACTTACAACTTTTTGAAAGTCTAATAAGTTCTTAAAACACTGCTGAAGCAAAAGAATCATATGTTCTATAATCATTTCCCAGGTGGTAAAGATCTCCAAATATTAATAAGTCTTAGAGGCGGGAAACTCTTCCCACTGGGCCACAACTGTTCCTTTTTAATAGAAAGCATGACACTGTCTCATCGTTCCCCCTTCCCCAATAACTGAATTACGAATTTACTAGAGGCTGTAGCTAACTCTTCATTCTTCTGATTTTATGGAATGAGGTCAAAACAGTTTTCTTTTACCAAAGTGACAAGTGGAAGCTGTTTCTGCAAAACAGCTCTTATTTGGAATACCTTTCATTCATATCTAAACAATCCCAGGGATCACAGCACCACTGCTCAGTGAAGGCAGATGTTCTCCAATTTCCAGAAAGTAACAGGAATTTTCCTTTGTCAATAATTCCATATCTTTATGCAGAAGCCAACATGACAGATGGCACTACAAAACAACTGCCAAATCAGAAATCAAAAAGACACAAGCCAAAAATCACTGAAATTCCTGGCCCCTGGCACTATTTTAAAATTTGTAATGAGAACGGGAGGAGATAGGAAGCTTAGATCTCCAAGTGAAATCAGAAGACCCCACATGAAGGTGTGTCTAATTCGTGGTAAAGCTTAAAAGACTTCTTGAGCATTTATTGTCTGAATTCAGATGGCAATCTTTCCTTAAAGAGACAGCAAGATGTCTGAAAACATCTCCCATTCTTTACACACTGCCAGTAAAGATTAGGAAGTTCATACTGATTAATTTCTTTTAGAACCACCTCCTGACATACTGTGTGCTTATTAGTGCTTTGTAGAGTAAACCAATGGCAAACCTTAAAATACAGTGACCAGATTTTACTTTGCATTTACTACTAAAAACCAAGAGAAGCCAAATTCATGCTTATAGGATTGGTTGGGCTTAACTTCACAAAAAATTTTTTTCTAACTATTGTCAGTTGTCCATGTAAAAGAGCAAATCAATACACAGCTTAAGGCCAACAAAACGCTTATAATTATCAAGAACAGAACAAAATCAAGGGACATCTAGATTTGGAATATCCTACACAATTTTAACAGCTGCTTGTCAAAAAGGCATAACGGCACTGAGAAAAGATTGTAATGGAGGCAATTAAAATTAATAAGTGTCTTAGTGTTTATATCAGCCTACAATATGATTCAAAAGTGTTTTATTACCTTGCCTCTCTCAAATCATAACAAAGTGACCAAAGTAAAACGCAATCATCCTCTTAACAGGGTCTCTTACAAAGCATAAATTTTCATTTTGATTAAGTACAATTATCAATTTTTTAAAAACAGGTCGTGCTTTTGGTATTATGTCTAATTCTTCACCAAGCCCAAGATTCTGCAGATTTTCTTCTGTTTTTTCTAAAAGTTTTATTTTGTTTTACAATTAAATCTATGATCCATTTTGAATGACTTTTTGTGTAAGATATGAAGTTGAGATCAAAGTTCATTTTTTAACCTATGGTTAAGAGAATGAAAAAATAAACTACATACCAGGAGAAAATATTTGCAAAGCATCTATCTGACAAAAGACTCATATCCAGATCATATTAAGAGTTTTCAAAACTCAACAGTCAAAAAACAAATAGTCCTACTAACAAGTGGGCAAAAGGATATGAAGAAATATTTCATGAAAATATTTCATTCATATTTCAATAAAATGTGGATGGTAAATAAGTAATGAAAATATTTTTGACATTACTAATCCTTAGGGAAATGCAAATTAATACCATGATGAGATATCACTATACATCTGTTAGAATGCCTAAAAGAAAAAATAATGACAATATTAAATGCTGGTGAGGGTGCAGAGAAACTGGATCTCTCATATATTACTGGCGGGAATGTAAAATGGTACAACCACTCCAGAAAAGTCTGTCAGTTTCTTTAAGAACTAATCATACATTTACCACACAACCTAGCAATAGCATTCCTGGGTATTTATCTCAGAGATAAGAGAAGTTATGTCCACAAAAAAACGTGTACATAATCATTCACAGCAGGCTGTAATAGCCAAAAACTGGAAACAAGCAAAACCTCTAACAGGTGAATGGTTCAACAACCTGCGGTACATCCATACCATGGAATACTACTTAGCAATAAAAAGGAATAAACTATTGATACACAAAACAACTTGGATGGCTCTCTCAAGGGCATTATGTTGAGTGACAAAAGCCAATCTCAAAAGGTCACATACTGTATGACTCCATTTACATAACATTATAGAAAATGACAAAATTATAAAGATGTAGAAGAGATTAGTGGCTGCGAAGGGCTAGAGACAGTACAGGAGGGGGAGTAGGTAGCTGCGACTATAAAGAAGTAGCATGAGAGAGATCTTTGTGGTGACAGACTAGTTCTGTATCTTGACTGTGGTAGTGGTTACACAAATGATACACAACTATACACATACTTATACCAACATCAATTTCCTGGTTTTGATATTGTACTATAGTTATATAAAATGTAACCAATGGGGGGAACTGGCTGAACTGTACACTGGGATCTCTCTGTACTATCTTTGCAACTTCTTATGAATCTATAATTATTCCAAAATATAAGTTTTTAAAAAATGAAATCAATGTAAAATCATCCAAAAGTTGGGGAAATATGGGAGAATTTATAAATTTGTTGAAAGGGTGACATAATGCTAAATGCAAACCAAAGAGGGATAGGGGTGATCATGGTGGAGCCTAGAAAGATAGTTGGAGAGTTTGTCCAACTCCCCAAAATAGATAGTTCAAGCATTTACTGAGTACCTAGTATACGCAAGACACAGTGCTATAAATAGTAGTGAGATTAAGAAGAAAAGGGCAAGCCCTTACCTCTGAATTAATTTACTCTCTAAAAAAGTAAGACAGAATAATTATTAAAGGCCTCAGGACCTCTGCAAATGCAGTTCCCTTTGCCTGGAATGCTCTTCTGTTTTTCTAGCTAGGTCTTACTCTCATCCTTGAATCCTCAGATCGTTGTCACTTCTTCATCCTCCATATCATCCTCACCATCCTCCATATTAGATCACGTTCCCTTATTACATGCTTGTATAGCACTCTGTATTTTTCACTCATAACACTAATCATCATTCACAAAGAACTGTGTGAAGATTTGATATCTATTTTCCCTATTATACTAAAATCTCCAAAAGGTCAGAGACAGGTCTGTGTAGCTACCACTGTATTCCCAAACCCAGTGCTATGCCTGGCAAATGATGGAAGCTCAAAGAACATTACATAAATAAATCCATACAAAGCTATAATTTATACGTACAAATGAGTGGGCAGATAACATGAGTTATGGGGTTTGGAAGAACCCAAGAGCTTGAGAAACTTAGTTTATATGGCATAGAAGGTTCACGCAGCGGATAAAGAATCTTATATCCAAAGCTGAACATAAATGTCAGCCCTTTGGTAATAGGAACCCACTAAAGAACTGAACCAGGGAAGCAGTGTGTCCAATGTGTTCTATGGAAAAATTAATGTGGAAAACAGACTTGAACTGAGAGGCTAAGACACCAGGGGCAGTAAAAACTGCAAGGACACTGTGGTAATGCAGGCACAAAATGATAAGGTCCTGAATGAGAGGGTGGCCATGGGAACAGACAGATGTGAGAAACGTTAAGAATGAAGAGCCAACAGAACTTCAAGACTGATTAGATATAGGGTCACGAAAAGAGGGAAGAGTCAAGAGATGATTCAAGAGGTTTAACAGTGAGCGATCAGTGAAAGATAGCACCTTTAATAAAAATGGGAAGTCATGACTAAGTCCTTCTATTAAGAGAAGGAATGCGCTTTGTTGGAAGTGATGGGTAACTAACACAATTAGATGGAGAAAAGTCAAGGCTGGCAAAGTAATGTGTACATTAAGTCACAGTTAAGGTTATAAGAGTAGATGAGATCTCTCAGAGGGGAGAAGGTATAAGGGGCCTTAAATGGAAATCCTTTAAAACCTTTTGATTTGCCTCTTGCTTGAATTATGTTTATCAAGCTATGGAGTCCTTCAGACTGTGAGCTCGCTGAGGGCATGTCTGATCTCATCTTCGCATTCCCTGAAGCATACATTACAGGGTGCTGTGCTACTGGGGCACAATAAGTAGCCTATTAAAGGAATCAATTATTTTCAAGATAACTTCTGATTAATATTTCCTGTTCCACTTGGACTTTGTATTTGGAAAAGTGGTGTTGTGAGTAGTACTTTGACAGGTACAGGCTTCACTTTAAATTAGCAGAATCAGTGAATTTAAACAGTTTAAATCATTTATCCAAAGCTCTGGTTTCCCAAGGCTCTAGGACTGAAGAACTGACAGACTAGACTTTGGGACTGTGAAAACTTAAAAAAAAAAAAAAAAAAAAAAAGCAAGCCCCCAATGAGACTAAAGCTAAAACAAATCCCCACCAGAAGTAAGAAATACTTTAGTTTTTTGAACAAAATTAAACAGGAAATATTATTTACTGAGGGAGTAAGATAAATGAAAATTTCAATTGTATGCACTATACTAGTGGACAATGTACAGAAAGCAAAGAAGCTTCAGGTGAAACGAAGGACAAACTAGATAATTAAAGGGAACTGAGAACAGTCAACACATACTTTTAAAAAAAAAACATAATGAGGGAAAAGTCACTGGCCTGCTCTCCCACCAAACTTTCCTGGGTATTACACTCAGAGGTGGAGTAATGGGGTAATCGGATTCAATACTTATGTCAACAGTATTTCCCCATTTGCAGTTTAGAATAAGAAAAAGGACTACTCGAGTGGATCAGGGGACAAGTTCGTTGACAGCCCCCCCCAAGTTAAATTATCAAGGTTGCAGTACGCCACAACGCTCTAACCCTGAGTCTTAAGGAATTGTCCTAGGTGCTTCCAGATAGGTGTGTTTGCGGAAGAAGCCAGGGAAGAGAAAAGAAACCAACTGGAGTCCGACTCCAGGAACCTGACAAGTCATTTATAATCCAACTGCCCTCTCAACATCAGTGACTCTCACAACAAGTCTAAAAGATCGTCACCCAGTCTTTGTCTGCTTGTTTCCAATAACAGTAAACAGATCATCGGTAAACTGACTATTCTCAGAGTTGGACAGCTCTAATTGGTAGCAAAACCCTTTGAAGTTCTCTCTCAGTAACTTTCACGCCTGGTCCTGGTTCTCTAAAGAGCAACACAGGGAAGGTGGAAGTCGTGCTTTTATTTTTTAAAATCTCTTAAAACAAACAACAAAAAACCTAGGTATTACTTGCCGGCACGTCAATACGTTCCCTCCTTTCAATAGTAGGAAAATCTGATCTTTTTTTTTTCCCCCAACGTTTGACTCTCCTTTAAAGGAAAAAAGAAGGCCAGGCAGAGGTTCCTTTAGCCTCAGAGCTGCGACCTCCAGAGCCGAACGGAGAAAGGGGCTTAAATAGCTACACACACTCAGAGACGCTGCAGCTGATACGAAAGCCCCGCTGCCAAGAAGCAAGCAGCTCTCGCCAAGTCCAGCCCGTAGCCGGTGCTGGGACGCGACAGAAGCCGCACAGACCTGGCCCGGCCGCCGCGATGCCGTGGGGGCCGAGGACCCCGCAGCTCTTCTCGCCACAGCCGCGGGGGCCGAGCGGGCGCTGCCCCCAGGCCGGCGGCTGCCCTCCGCGGGCGCAGCGCTCGGCCGCGGAAAGCGGCAGCGCTCAGAGGAAGGCTCAGGGAAGCGCCCGGCGAGGCTCGAGCCGCGCCGCCGGGCCAGCTGCCCGGACGCCGTCCTGAGCCCCGGCAGCGGCGGCAGCGCCGGAGTTGGAGACGTCTCTGGCTCGGCCGGGATCCCGTCTATCCCGCCTGCCCACCCTCTCTCACACCCCGGCCCAAAGGTGAGCCGGGGGCCACCCCAAGGGGTGGGGCCCAGGAGGTACGCCGCGTTTGGGTGAGCGCTGCGGGCCGGACCCGAGCTCCCGGGCGGGCGGGCGGCTGCGGCGGGTCACTCACCGAGAGGACGCTCATTCGGATTGGGGTCTCCAACAGGCACGCCATCTTGAGCCTTCCCACCGGCCGCCGCCGGCGCCGGCGCGGGGGCCGACACTTTCGACAGCGAACTGTCGGGCCAACGACAGACACCTCTGCAGAAAGTCAGGCAGGGGGACGAGAACAGACCACGCTCTAGACACCGCTGAAGTACGGCCAGGGCCCGCAGGAGGGAGCAGAGGGAAACCGCGCCAGGGGCCTCCTTACGAATCGTCCTCTCAGAAACAGCAGCTACTCCCAGTCTGGATCAGAGGTGGGAGCGGGCAGCAGTTTCCGCATGCGCAGAGAAGATCTGTCGGCCCCACCTGCCGCTCGCGGTGGGCGGACCCACACGGGCCGGGTCTCGCTCCGACGCTGCTAGTTTCACCGATTGATTCATTGCAATTTATGAGTTAGCTTATTCATGTTCCGAAAAACGAGTATGTGGCGTCACATACATAATTTGAAGTTCACTTTCACATTCATTACCTCACGCTTTCTTTGCATCAAAGTCCTAGCGTCATTATCTCCATTTTACAGATGGAGAAACTAGCATCTCAGAACCAGGTCTTCTGCCGCCAATAAGAGGGTTTCACGATGCAACGCTGAAGTGTGACCTGCATCAGCATTATCTGCCCGACTCATTTATTCTGGTGTAGTGTTAAGAATAGATACTCAGGAGCCAGAAGGCTCCTTTAATTCTTGCTACTTCAGTTATGAGCTGTATTACTTCCGGCAAGTTACTTAACCTCCTTACGCTTCCGTTTTCTCTTCTGTAAAATAAGGGTCTTGAGGATGGAGAATGTAAAGCTGTTAGAACATTCCTGGAACGTAGACGGCGTTATATATGTGCTAGCGTTTCTCCAGCCTCTGAGTCAAGTAGAAAAAAATGGGGGCAAATATCTGAATAATTTACACGAAAACGCCCTGATAACTGAAGCCGTATAGAACTATGCTTCTAATTATATTTTCTGACTGATTAATTCAGTTCTCCCACTCTATTTGTATGTGTGTATGTGGACAAAACTGCCCCAACTTGGCTAGACAGCTTTCATTTTCTTGCTGCTCGCAACAAGTAAGTTTTCACAGGATTATTGCAATGAGCCTATGACATTACTTATCTTCCTTCTGTTTCTACAGCCACTCCCTATTCAGGCTATTCCCTCTCCCCTGGACTACAGCAATAGCCTTCTGACTGATCTTGTAGCCTGTGGCCTCTCTTCACTTTGCTCCTCACTGCTTTCCTATCTTCCCCCTGTGCTTGGTTTCTAAATTTATTGTAGCACTAATCATCCTTCCTTATGGGTCTGTGTTCCCTAACAAACTGTTGAGTTTCTGGAAAGTAGGAATTTCATTTTAGGTTTTCCTTCTGTTATAACACGCTTTCCCAAATTTCAGTAGTCCTCGTGCCACCCACACAATCTTTGCCAATCTGCACCCAGGTATTATTATTTACTCAATATTTTTCTTTAAAGCCAATTTCAACTCATTAGATAATTTTAGCCTCATCCTAAACCATAACACTGTAAAATCAAGTTTATTATGCTCCTTATTTTTATTCTAGTGCCTATTAACATAACTACAAAAAGTTAAATGTCCGTGCATGTATCACCTAAAATAGTGTCATGTACTGCATACCAGAACAGAGCAGAGCAGAGCCCTTACACGGAACATACAGAGATATCAATTGAATTTTCAGTTGACATTTGTATGATCTAGAGTTGTTATAGCTGCATTTGATCCGCACTTTGTCCGTTAGCTCAAGCAACCCAACCTCCAGGAAGCCCCTCCCCCAAGTATAGGTTAGGTGACCTCTGCCCCACATCTTCATGCATCACTCTGTCCTTGCCACTAACATAGCATCTCCAACAATATATTGTAATTTTTTTTGTAATTGTTTACTTGTTTGTCTCCCCATTATATACCTCAGGGCAAACCTAAGAATTTTATCTTCTAGGTCTTTTATCTCATTGCCTAGCATAGAATAGTCACTTAGTGAATGTTTGTTGAATGAATTTTTGGCTTAGTTTGGCTACCCCCAAAGGCAGATCCTGGGACAATGATTTGTGTGCAGGTAGTTTATTTGGACGATGTTTGCAAGAAACAGAACTGATGCATCAGGGAGAGTGAGAAAAGAAAGAAGAAAAAGTCAATATAGGGTCCATTATTGAAATCACTGCTTATTCCTTGAGGACCTTGTAGGAACATACAGAATGCCCCCCTGGATATCCATCTTGAGGTTGGAGCATTTAGCCACCTAAGTTGAGGGTTTGTATTTGTTGAGGGTTTCCCAGGGGGCTGTTAACTCTCCACCCTCCTGGATTGTTCTTGTGCATGGAACAGAGAGGGCTTCCTTAACCTGATGTAGAAAAGCAGAATCCATAGGCTCACTTTTGGGGTGGGATAAAGGAATACAGGCAGCAGGAATCTGAGCTTGCAGCAGAACCATCATTACAGCTGTGGCTGAAATTAGAGTGGGAGGGGCTGGGGAATGTGACTCAGGGCACCCAGCACCTCTGCTACCCAGGCTTTCCTGTTTTATTTCCAGAAGACTGACATGGCCATTTTACAGGAAGGAAGCATTGATCAGCAAACCCCTAAGCCTGGGGATCAAGGATCTCATTTCTAGTTCAAATTTTGCTGCTAAATAACCTTGGGTACCCTCCCAAATCTAAGTAATGAGTAGAAATTGAGAGGTAATAAGAAATTTTGATTCAGCCTCCACGGAACAGCAACAATAAAACTGTTAACTTTGGCGCTGTGTTAGGGAGAGGGAAGTACCCACTGACTCCCTGCAAACAGGAAAGAAATTTCTCTTCATCCTCCCTTGACTCTTATCTCAGAGGAGTATTAATTTCTGAAAAAATAATGACAACAAAGTGTGAGTTTAATAAAAGAAAAAGTAGAAATGCATAAATGCATAATAGAAACTGAGTAGCCAAAAAGAAATCTGAGAAGTATTTGTAAATATGTCAGTGGAATTGCCAGGATAGACAAACAAAGCTGTATTTTTGAAAGTTGAAACATACCTAGGTACAAAGAGGGAAGCTTAAAGTGTAGAAAGATGTAAACCAAGAACTGAACAGCCCCAAAAGGAATTTAGAAGAATCTTTAAAAATATTTGAAAACAAATGAGATTCTTTAAATAAAACATAAAGGGAAAATGGACTAATAATGGTGCAGAAGAGAGAGAGTTCAGTTCGACAGACACTAACTGCGGATTTACTTGGGCACACATCGTACAAGGGATTCAAAGCAGAATAAAGGTATGGCTCCTGCCTTTAAGTAGACAGGAATAAAAGTGAGACTCTGAGAGGCTCAATAATTTGCTTAAGGTTGCTCAGGGAGTAAGAGGCTAAAACAATTTGCGCTCAGTCTTCCCTGTTTGAAAGTCCTTCTCAGAGCTCTCAGTCCTCTGGGACCTGACAGACTCTCCCACATGGGACTACTGAGCAGTCATTTAAGCAATCAGCCATTTAAAGAAAGTCTACGAGGGCAATGCGATGAAATAATGCATCATTAATTCATCAGGCATTTGGAGGGTGTAAAATAGGTATATGCATAAAGTGGAAGTAGTAAGATGTTGAAAAAGTCTTTTATTAGAAACTACAGTAAAAAAAGAAAATGCTCTTTGTATATCTCAATTACTGTTATGGTGGAATCCTAACTTACAGATATAGAAGAAATGATGGAATTTGAAAGCCACCGCTTGACAACCATGTAAATTATAATTGTTTGGGGCAAGAATCATCAATGAGTGTTAAAACTAATGGATGAAAATATGATGAGAAACATGATATTTATGCAGTCTTAAAGCATCTCCCGACAAGTTACTAATGATAGTAGAAACTTGGTAGACATCACTTTATTCAAGTGATTATAGTTAATATCACCACGAATGGGATAATTAGATGCCACAATATGATGCACTGAGAAGCACACAACATCACTTCTGTAGTATTCTTGCCAAAAATGCAGGAGTATAATCATGAGGAAACATCAAACAAACCCTGAGAGACAGTCTACAAAATAACACACCTACATCTTTCTAAATTGTCACGAAAGACAAAGAAAAGCTGAAGAAGTGCCCTAGATTAAAGGAAACTACAGTGACATGACAACTAAATGCAGTTTGTCATCTAGGATTGAATCTTGGACAAGGAAAAAAAAATTTCTCCCTCTTGCTACAAAGGACTACAGTGGGAAAGTTGGCAAAATTTGAACAAAATCTATTGATGAGGTGCCATTGTTATTGTCCTGCTTTTGATAATTGTACTGTTGTTATGAAGAGAATGCCCTTGTTCTTAGGAAATACACAGTGAAGAATTTAAATGTAAAAATTGAGTCACTGTGGATTAAGCAATTGTTTTTTCCTTTCCTTTTTTTTTAAAAAGATTGGCACCTGAGCTAACATCTGTTGCCAATCTTCTTTTTTTTTTCCTTCTCCCCAAAGCCCCCCACTACATAGTTGTATATTCTAGTTGTGAGTGCCTGTGGTTGTGCTATGTGGGACGCTGCCTCAGCATGGCCTGATGAGCGGTGCCATGTCCGCGCCCAGGATCCAAACTGGTGAAACCCTGGGCCGCTGAAGCTGAGCCCACAAACTTAACCACTCGGTCATGGGGCCGGCCCCTGTTTTTTCTTTAATAGTGAAAAAGGAACTCGTTTAGAGAATAATAATAAAAAAAGAGGACCAAGAATTCTGGAAATTTATTCATTCAACAAAATATATATACTAAGTACCTACTATGTGCCAGGCACTGTGCCCAGGAGTGGTATTACAATTGTGAACCAGATAGATACATTCCGTGCTCTTGCAGAGTTTTCCAGAAAAGGGTGAAGACAGACAAGAGAACAAGTCATTAGAATGCAGGATGCTAAGTGACAGGGTATGGGGCTAAAGGAGCATCTAGGAGGGGAACCTCACCAGGACTGAAGTCATAGGAGGTCCTGCTGGTGGAGGTGGCACCCAAGCTCTGACCTGAAGTGTCGACAGGAATGGACCAGGCAAAGCCCTGTGTGCTACTCCACAAGAGCCTGGCTTGTCTGTAAACATTTGTCTAATTGAACAATTAAGGCACCATTTCTCTGTATTTTGATGTAAAACCCTGTCAGATCCTCCAAAATCAATCAATGCTAGGACAAGAGCCCCAATTATTTATAGGAAAAGAGACACAAGAAAATCAGAAGGTCTTCAGATGGCTATACCATCTTCTGGATTGCCTGGGTAATAACAAGAAACCACTCCTCCCCTCCCCCCGCAACAATGGTGACCACGTTAGGCAGATGGGTTTGAAAATAGAGAAGTGAAGGTAAAAAGTTAGGCAAAGTAAATCCAAACTTTTCACCATTTGCAATACAGGAATGGAATCTGGAAGTCATCAAATCTATAAACAAGAGATGTTGCTTTTTTTTTTCTGATGAAATCAGAAAGTCCAATGATATGTCTGACAAGTTTAAGATTCAGAGACTCGAGACACGACACAACTCTTTTATCCTTCAGAACTCTTTTATGCCTCTGAGATGGTTGCCTCTCTTTGACTTAGTTTTACCTCCACAGACTGCTCTCTCCTTAAAGTTTCCCTGTGGTTAAGAGTGTGCTGCCATCAGGTGGTGGTAGGTGCCCTAATGACCTAGTTCAATGATAAAATACAGATCGCAAGGATAGATGTTTTTCCTGATGTTTATAACATTTTATTTATAAACTGACTTGAAACTTGTTGCCCAGACATCTCCATAGCTCACTCCCTTATTTCATGAAGGTTTCTGCTCAATATGTCACCCTATCAACATGGTCTTCCAGCCACGGTATATGCACTAAGTACCTTTCCCCACCACACCCATTCCCATCCCCTTACTCTGCTCTCTTTTTAACTACCCATCTTTTAAACACAGTCCTTCCTTCCTGTGTCCTTTATTTTTATTCCCGAGCTAACTACCGCCAATCCTCCTCTTTTTGCTGAGGAAGGCTGGCCCTGAGCTAACATCCATGCCCATCTTCCTCCACTTTATATGTGGGACGCCTACCACAGCATGGCTTGTCAAGAGGTGCCATGTCCGCCCCAGGGATCCGAACTGGCGAACTCAGGGCTGCCAAAGCAGAACGTGCACACTTAACTGCTGTGCCACCGGGCTGGACCCTCCCTGGAGTTCTTTTAGGGTTGAAAACATCTGCTTGTTGCCTTTTACTTGCATGACATCTTGGCTGGTACAACATCCAAGAAAACAGAACCCATTCTAGGTATTTTAAGCAAAAAGACTACAAATTGTTGAAAGGACTAAAGGTGCAAACAGGGAGAGAGTATTTTCCTTGAGATCAGGAACAACAGGAAGTTCACCACCACCAAAGGAGCCTGGGGTGCTGAGCTGCCACCCCCACTGCCAGAGTCCGAAGAGAAGAGAAACAGCTTTTACCTTTCTTTTACCTTCTAATCTCACACAGGTGTTTCTCATTCAGAAAACCTAATTCAGACCTCAGCTGGCAAGGGAGTCTAAGAAATGTAGTTTCTTGGTTTTTAGCCCCTGCAATACATGGATGGGCAGAAAATAAAGATCTATCTATATATTTTTTGAGAGTAAGTTGTAGAAATGATCCTTCTTTACCCCTACCTATTTCAGTGTATGTTTCCTAAAAACAAGGAATTCCCTTATCTAACCATAGTAAAATTATCAAAATCAGGAAATTAACACTGATACAATACTAATTTGCAGACCTTATTCGGATTTTGCCAATTGCCCTAACTATGTTTTTTATGGCACTACATTGCATTCATTTATCATGAATCTTCATTCTCCTTTAATTTTTAATCTTTCTCAGTCTGTTCTTGTATTTCATGACCATCATATTTTTTAAAAAAGACAGGCCAGTTATTTTTCAAAATCTTTCTCAATTTCAACTTGTCTGCTGTGCTGTTTTTCAAGATTAGATTCAGGTTATTCACTTTTGGCAGGCAGACCATGGAAGTAATGTATGTCATATCAGGAGGTACATGATGTGAATTTGTCCATTCCTAATGAGATTAACTTTGATTACTCTGTTAAACTGGTGTCTGCCAGGTTTCTCTGTTATAGTAAGTATATAGTAAGTATCTTTATAGTAAGTATATAGCAAGTATCTTTTGGAAAGATACTTTGAGAGTATATAAGTAGTCTCAAATAATAGATATATTGATGTAAGTCAGCAAAAGTGAGGCCATCTTGTTTCGATAAATGGCCCCAGCCCCTCCTCTGTGTGACTACTCACTGCTCTGCACGCATGTACTCTAAAAAATTCACATGCTCTCCTAATTGATGGCCTCCTGATTACATATGTACTCCCCCAATAACTTGATAAATTAAAACTTTGTTCTATGAGTTTCTCTCCAGGAACAGGCTGACCACAGGCAGGAAACACACCTACAAGGTATTCCATCACAGCTGACAGAAGAATGGAACAATAAAAGACCCTGGAGTTGGTCATGACTGAAGGAAACCCCCTCCTTACTACCCATTTTCCCTATATAACTGCCTCAAGATTCTGTAATCCTTGAAGATGGGTTTTTGAGACATTAGTCACCTGTCTTCCGATTTGCTGGCTAATCTAAACTTCCTTTCTCGATCTCTAACTCATTGTGATTTACTGGCTCAGATCTCAGTGAGCAGAGCAAGCCCATTGCTCAGTACCACTGAGACTGTGTAACCATCTTATTAGTCTTCAATGTTTTACCCAATAGTTTTAGCATTTATTGAAGACTCTTGCTTGATACAATTATGATGATGATGGTGGTAAAATGGTAATTTCTAACTCCAACTTTCTTTCTATATTTATCAGTCGGCATTCTTGTGTAAATACGAGCTCTCTCTTTCCCCATTATTTATTTATTTATATCAGTATGGAATAATAGATTCCTACTTAATTCAATGGGCTATAATCTGTTACTATGATTATGCATTTTGATGCTGAAATTGTTTCAGAGTTGGCCAGTGGAAAAACCTTCACTTGGCATTCTTTTGATGCCCCAGATTCTTTGAGCACTTCCTTGCTTTCTGGCACAAAATGATCCAGGCTCATTTTGTACTTTCTCTGCCCTGGAATTAACCACTTCAATAAGCAGACTTGATTTCTTTTAGAGGAGGATAGTATTTAGAAAACAAGGTCTGGTCATACCTAACAAGTTTTGATTAACAGCTGCTCAGCCTCATCCCAGATTATGCTCTTTTTAGCATGTTTCCATAGTTGACACGTGGTTTCTTTTTTCATCTTGCTCATTATTGGGTGCCTTTATCTGAATACTATCTTTTCTCTGATAGAATCAGGGAAGTTCTTTCCCACTAGATCTGAGAGCTGTTTGTTTTCCCCATGGGACCACACACACATTTTAAGAGCACCTACGTGTTCAGTGTGTGGCCCTTCATATTTGCAAAGAGAATTCTCTTCATTGTTCACACAATCCATTTGTCTCCAACAACCTTCCCATTTCTCCTCATTCAGAATGGGAAAGAAGGTGAGGCTTTCTATTTAGTTTGATTCTCTCTGGATTTGAGAAAGTCAGTGAGAATTCTCAAGTTTGTTGACTCACTAGTATGGCCTTGGGAAATGGGGTGTGGGCTGGGAATAGAGTTAGGAGCTAGCCATGATGCACTTGTTCATCTCTATTCATAATCTTCCATTTCCTTCTTTGACCACTAGTTTTTGAATGTAATGGCATTAAGCTATTGTTTCCTGTCAACCACAAAAGACGAAAATTCAAATTGACTGATATATTAAAATTTTGTTGTAAAATCTACATGGAAATCACAAAGAGATAGCACTGCACACCTAAGAAAATGACTAAAATTTAACAGACAGATAATATCGAGGGTTGTTGAGCATATGAAATAATAGGAATGCTCCTATGTTACTTAGAAAAGTGTAAATTAGCACAACCACTTTGGAAACTGACACTATCAATTAAAGCTAAGCATATACCTACTCTATTACCGAGAGATTCCATTCCTGGGCATAAGCCAAGGGAAGTAAGTGCTATGTCCACCAAAAGATTTTACAAGAATGTACATGGTGGTTTTATTCATAATAGTCCCTAATTTAGAAATAATCCAAATGTCCGTCAACAGGAAAATAGATCAATAAACTGTAGTATGTTCACACAATGGAATGCCACACAGCACAATGAAACAGCATGGATGGATCTCACAGACATTAAGTGAAAGAAGCCAGACACAAAAGAGTACATAATATATACTGACATTTATATGAAGTTTAAAAACAACCAAAGCTGATCCATGGTGATAGAGCTTAGAACAATGCTTTTCTTTTGGGGTAAGGGGCTAGGGAGGAAGCACAAAGGAGTCTTTTGGAATGCTGGAAATATTTTATATCTTCATATGGGTGGTGGTTAGATGGGTGATTACAAATGTAAAAATGCATCAAAATGTGCACGTAAGATTTGATTTCTTCATGTTACTTTAAGTTAGACCTCAATTAAAAAATTTTTTTTTAAAGATTGGCACCTGAGCTAACTTCTGTTGCCAGTCTTCTTTTTTTCCCTCTTCTTTTTCTCCCCAGGCTCCCCCAGTGCATAGTTGTATATTCTAGTTTTCTAGTTGTAGGTCTTTCTGGTTGTGCTATGTGGGACACCGCCTTAGCATGGCTTGATGAGCGATGCCATGTCCACACCCAGAACCCTGGGCCATGGAAGCAGAGCACAAGAATTTAACCACTCAGCCAGGGGGCTGGCCCCTCAATTAAAATTTTTTACATGGAGGGAAAAAAAGATCCAGAGAAAGACAACTGCTGTAGATTAAAAATCAAGTGGAAAAAGTCAAATTTAGCAATGTTGTAAAAAGCATCTGTTCTTATATATTTCAAAAATCCAATGCAGAAGGAAAATAAAATATTAAAAAATAACTGAAAATTTAGATTTCCATCTTTTTCTACCCTCTTGATATCTATCTTCCTTGTAAATTTGAAAGGAATTGCCCATAAATCACTCTGGGTAAAATGTCTTTCAATGGATTTATGTCTTTGACAACTTTTTCGGTGTCTTCTTATTGTCATTGTTCCGTTCACATCTTCTGTTTCATTTCGAATTAATTTTGGTGTCTTTGCTCCTAGAATATTGTTTATCTAGTTTTTTAAAAAATGAGGAGAGATGGATTTGTTATTCTCTGCATTATTTAGATTAGATTACTTTCCTTGATTAAATTATCCGGAGGTGTTTTATTTACTGGTTCGTTTCTGTCTCGGCCACTCATTCTTCAACCGTCATTTTGGTCCTTTTCCCTCAGGACGTTTTCGAGACATTCATCTACTTTCACTGAGCCTGCAGTCTAGTTATGCAAACAACCGTTTGGCAGGAAAATGAAGAGTTCCGGCCCCTTTAAAAAATATACCTGATAATTTTAGAAACTCTTCGGGGGGCATAGTTTTAAAAATCCTCAGTGAGTTTTAAAGCTGTATTTTAAAATTATTTTTATCTTGGGGTGTCTTTTAAAAAATCTTTTGTTTAATTTCTAACCCACTACCAGGCAATTATCTTTGCTGTGAGAGGTTCCTCCTAGGGAATTAGCCAATCGCACCTGCTCACTTGTTTAGCTTGGTTTAACTTTACCAAAACAAACTCCAATTCTTGGGGATTTTATTCACTGTTCTGGTTTTGATTTTTATCATTTGTCAGGCTGCGAGGACTCAGCCGTGAAAACAGGCAGAGCCCACGAGTCCACGGGAAAGCTCCCCGGAATCCTACTGAATCCTTGCCCTTCCTGATCCCTCTCTCGCGAGACTTGGGAACCGGAAGTGAGTTATATTGCGGGAGTCTGAACGAGGCCGTGGCTCTGTTAATGTTGGCGGGAGCTGAGATCTGTCTGGTGTTCGCTGTCCGGCCTGGGCTGGCTCTGGTCTAGGGGCTCGCGGGCAGCTCTCCCCGCCTCGGGCCGGCAGAATGCGGGTGGCCGTGGCCGGTTGCTGCCACGGCGAGCTGGACAAGATCTACGAGACGCTGGCGCTGGCGGAGCGGCGCGGCCCGGGGCAGATAGACCTTCTGCTGTGCTGCGGCGACTTCCAGGCTGTGCGCAACGAGGCCGACCTGCGCTGCATGGCCGTGCCGGCCAAGTACCGCCACATGCAGACCTTCTACAGGTGAGGGGCGCGGCCCGGGCCCCGGACCCGGCGGTGCGGAGAGAACCCGGACTAGGTTCGAATCCCCCCTGCCACGGACGAGCTGTCTCCCTTAGTTCCTGTCTTTGTTCAGCTTGTGTCTCTAGGAACTGACCCTTAGTAGATGTCACTTTCCTTCTTTCCACTCTTATCTGTTTCGGAAGAGATCGGAGCCTGAGGGGAAAACCTGGAGGAAGAAACTGACAGGTTAATCTGCCTTGTGCTTGATAGGTCTCTGGGACTAGTTCATTTCATGATCCAGGAGTTTTATTGGACGCCTGCCGTATGCTAGTCCTGGTTCTAGAAGCTGAGGTTACATATAGCCGTGAACTCGACGAAGTTCTCGACCTCATTGAACGTACACTCTCTTGAAACTCAAGGTGGCAGCTCTTCATTCTTAAGGACAAGGATGGATCCTGGGCAATCCGTTTAGAAAGAGCTTTTTAACTTTTTAGGATGAGCTCGGACTTTGCCTGCGGACCTTATTTTGCTTTTCGGCTATGCCTTATTGTCTAGGCGCGCCTAATTGCTTTTCTCTATTCCTAATTACTGTTATGCCAACTGACAACTTTTCTTTTATGTTCTAGATATTATGCTGGAGAGAAAAAGGCCCCAGTCCTCACAATCTTCATTGGAGGAAACCATGAAGCCTCGAATCATTTGCAAGAGTTACCTTATGGTGGCTGGGTGGCGCCAAACATTTATTATTTAGGTATGTGTTCCTGGATGATTTCTTGGTTTGATGGGATGGAAGAGCCTGTCAGGATTTGTATACCAGTTGGGCAGCGTCTTGAGATGTATGATGTTTTTGCAATGTCTCTTCATTAGTTAATCATGAAAATGTAATTAAAATAGTTAATTTAGGTAGTTACTCATGAAAATATGTCCATGGTTCATCTTGTGTTTTCAGCAAAAGTTAATATAACTGCAAAGACCTTGTACACTGTATTGCAATGCCTTTATTTTTTCCTACTCTTTTTATTAACTTAGAAAACAAAACTTAAATTTTTGTAATGGAAATTGTCAAACATACAGAAAAGTAGAGAATAGTATAATGAATCCCTAGACCTATGAAGTGTCTTCAACAAGTATTATTATTCTACCATCCCTACTTCAACTCACTCTCTCCTAAACTTTTTTGTGGAAGAAGGTGAATAATATTTTAAAGCAAATCCCTGTCTTCAGATTATTTTGCCTGTAAATACTTAAGTACATATTTTTAAGTGATGAGGATTTTTAAAAATACCACAATTGTAGTACCATTATTGTCTCTAACTAAAGTAACAGTAATTCCTTATTATCTGTTGCATAGTTCATGTTCAGGTTTCTCTGATTATTACAAAGATGTCTGTTTTACAAATGATTTGTTCACATGGGATCCAGACAAGGTCGACACATTTCATTTGATTGTCATGAATCTGAAGCCTATTAGACTATCACCATCCCCTTTCTTTCTTTTTTCCTCATTGTGTTTATTTGGTGAAGAAAATGGGAAAATTTGTCTTGTAGAATTTCTTGCATTCTGAATTTTGCTCATTGGAATTTCTTGTGTTATTTAACATGTTCCTTACATGCTCTGCATTTCTTAGAATCTACATTTAGATTTATAGACCTGATTAGATTTAGGTTGTATTTTAGGCCCTTTAAACTATACAGTCCCTTCATCTCTTTATTTAAGTGGATATTTTTTTCTAGAACGTTTTACAAGTTTTTCTTTCTTTTTTTCTTAAAGATTGGTAACAACTGTTGCCAATCTTCTTTATTTCTTTCTTCTTCTCCCCAAAGCCCCCCAGTACATAGTTGTATATTCTAGTTGTGAGTGCCTCTGGTTGTGCTATGTGGGACGCCGCCTCAGCATGGCTTGATGAGCGGTGCCATGTCTGTGCTCAGGATCTGAACTGGAGAAACCCTGGGCCGCCAAAGCAGAGTGTGCAAACTTAACCACTCGGCCATGGAGCCAGCCCCTACAAGTTTTCCTGATGATGAAATCATAACTTTAGAAATTTAATTTCTTTATGTCATTACTGATGGATCATCTTTTGACAACTGCAGTGTTGTGAAAAGATGAAATGGTCTGAAAATGATCAGTCAGAAATGAAATATAGAAACTGCAGATTCTTTATATCTTATGCTTCTTGACTTACAGATTTATGACACATAAATCCATCATAGGACATTTTCCCTTATCTGCCCCCTCCCCATATTTCATTAGGTACCAAATGATATCTCTTTCCCTCTTAATACACTGTGTCTCATTGCTTCCTTCCTTTCTGCTTAGTCTCTTGGCTGATCTGCTCCGAGGCCTCCCTCCCCTAGTCTACCTTAGATGTTGTTGGCATGTTACTATGTAAAAGAGTAACCTTCATCATGATAGTTAATTTTCAGGTAATTTTAGGACTGCATGGAATTCCAGTCCTCTAAACTGCTCATTCAGTTAGTAAAGAGATGACTTTTGCCTGTAGTAATTTTATATAACTGTGTAATTTTTCAGGTTTGGCTGGTGTGGTAAAATACCGAGGCGTAAGAATTGGTGGAATCTCTGGTATTTTTAAATCTCATGACTATCGAAAAGGTATTGTTGTTCTGAGAATTGTTTTTAAACTTTAGAACTTGCGTGCCACAGAGTCACTTAAAGCATAATATAAAATTTGACTTTTCGTTAGATTTTTTCTATGAAATATTTTATTAATTTTTTATTATAAAATATTTTATACCTATGAAAATACAGAGAACACTAGAGCTTGTTATCTGTGTATCCGCCATCTGGTTTTATGGAATTTTGCCATTTTTAGTTTTGATTTTTAAGAAATAAAACAGTGTAGATATAATGGAAGCTTAATGTTTATCTGTCCTGAATCCCAGTCCTCCCCTTTATCTCTCCCTTTCCTCACCAGGAAATCACTGTTTTGAATTTGGTGTTTATCATCCACTTAATTATTTTATATCACTACCATGTATGTAAGAGCTTTGAACAACGTATTATGTAGCATGTCTTAAACTTCATATAAATGTATCATTTTGCCTGTGTCTTTCTGCAACTTGCTTCTTTGTTTAACATGTTTTTGAAATCCGTGTTGATACTTGTACTTCTAATCTATTCATTTAAATTTGTGAATAGTATTTTATTGTATAAGTATACCACACTGTACTTATTCATTCCAGTATAGCTGAATGAATTATACCTTGATTTTCAAGTTAAAGGAATAGCTTGGATTAACATTGATTTCAAAATTTCATAAATTAAATTGGCAGCTAAAACTTATATCCTCAATGTAACTCTTAAGTCAGGGGTCTGTCCCCTGCTGCCCCGCTCCCCGTGATTCTAGACTGTTGGCTTGGGGAGCAAAAATAGGCTGTGTCCTACATGACAGACGTGGGCACAAATGAAACCACTCTTTGTGGGACAGTTGGTAATATCTGTGGATACTATCAAGATACTCGGACCCAGGAATTTACAAGTGCAAAATGATATATACAACTTTATTTATTTCAGCCTTGTTTGTAATAGCAAAAAGTAGGAACTAGTTAAAGATATCATGATATGACTATACAATGAAATCCTTTGAAGCCGTTAAAAAAGAGAAAACAAGAAAAAAGAGGAAGCTCTATGTGTAACTAATATGAAAAGAACTCCACAGTAAGTTAAGTGAAAAAAAAAAGACAGGACATGTATGAAGTATACTGCCATTTGTGTAAAAAAAGAGAGGATAAAGAAATACGTGTTTTGTGTGCATAGCTGTATCCCTGGAATCAAATACTGAAGCCTGGTTACTGGCGGTTGCTCCTAGGCAAGGTCCTGAGGGCTGGGGGACAGGAGTAGGAGGACTCCCTTCCTTTACTGAGTTGAATTTATATACCATTGTAAGTACACAATTCAGAGATTTTAGTAAACTTGTAGAGTTATGCACCCTTTACCACCATTCAAATTTAGGACATTTCTGTCACCCTTGAAAGTTTTATGCCTATTTGCAGTTAACGCCTGCTCCCCGCCAGCCCTGGGCGTCCACTGGTCTACTTGACAGGAGGAACACTTGTTACTCTATACCTTTCTGATGGTATCTTTTAAGTTTTAAACCAAGTGAATAAATAATGTACTCCAAATTAAATGTAATTTATTTTTAAAAAGCATAAGTCCCCCAATTATTTAGATTTATAGGTTGTGATCACTTATTAGTAGAAAATACCAGCATATTCATAGCAGTGTTTTTTAATAACCAAAAGCATTGATGACAAACATTGGTCTTGGAGAAGTGTGTGTATGTATTTGTATTTGCAGTATTTAAGAGTTGAATATAGCTTATTTCTCTTCTTCAATTCAAGGTCATTTTGAGTGCCCCCCTTATACTCCAGCTACAATAAGGAGTATATATCATGTGAGAAATATTGAAGTCTATAAATTAAAACAGGTATGTAAAAAGTACATTACAGCACACTGGAAAAAAGTTTTAAGTAATTCTATACCAAAATGATCAAGAGCTTAATTCAGTATTTCTGAAATTTGGATCTCAAGTTGGTTTTAGGAAGTTTGTAGATGAATTTTTTTTTATTTTAATGGTTGTAAATTTATTTCAGTAAGTAATAATAAAATAAAACATTTAATCCATGATTTCAGATATTATTATTTAGGGTAAAGTTAAAGAATATATACTGGAATAAAGTGATACTTTAAAGAAAATATTAAAATATTTTAAATAATGGTAATTAAGTAGAAAATAAACAACAGTAATGCTGGTGGAGGATATGGGAAAATTGTGAAGGTGGTATTGAAAACACTGGCTTAATTGGAGAGTGGATGAAATTAGGTTTTTGTTTGAGAGCCCACCACTCATGCTTGACACTCGGCTAAGCAGTTTTCACACACGATAATTCATAGAATTGCCACTCAAATTCTGTGGGGTAAGTATTACTCTAACTTCATCACATTAAAGATGAGAGGCCAAGGCTCAGATAGGTCAGTAACCTGCCCTGGACTTCCCAGGTAGTTGATTGTAGAGCCTGCCTGCCTGGACCCAGGCCCTTCCCACTGTGCTGTACAGCCTCTCCAGGAGCATCAGGATGCTCGCGGGCATTTCTTTCGTGCCTTATTCATAACAGTTCCTTACCTGGAAGGCTTTTTCCCTCTCGCCCGTCAAAGTCTTACCCAGCTTAGATACCGGCTTCCTCCTCTGAAGACCCAGTTTAGAGTCCACTTCCCAACCAGTATTCTAGTTTAAAGTCATAACTCTTCTCTGAATTTGCCTTGCACCTATTGCCCATACCAGTTATTCAGTGGTTAGTCGTATCTGTCTTCTGTTTTCTATTGTTTTGAACAGTTATTTTATTTTGCTGTAGTTTTCCAAGTATTTGTTCCAGATTACTTAAAGGTGCTGAGGATACCAAAGTATGGAGTATATTTTGTGTCCTCTCCATGAGGACACCCGTCACTTTAAATACCTCTGATATAATTTGTGTAGTAAACAGAAGGTTTTTTGGTGTATACTGTATGAGTCCATTAGGAAAAAAAATGGAGTATATCTTTGAGTTTACTGTGTTAATCACGTTAGAAGTCTCACGAAATCTGGTGTCTTTGGATCTTAAAATAGTAGTTTCTTTACCAAAAGGGAAGAGAACAATGGTTATATATATTAGAAACCCAGTGCCAAAGACCGTACCTGACTGACAGTCTTAATCAAAATGTTTCTCTGTGTACCTGCCTTGCCACAGAAAACAAGGATGATTTGTGAGGCAGAGAGAAAGCAGTTTCTCTTTGCCTAGGTGAGTGAGTAGCTTGGTATTTCTGTGACTTCCTTAAATAAAGTGTTCTTAGAGTGAATTACACAGAAATCTAGAGACCTCAGTGGGTAAATGGTTGTGTGGTGGTGGAGAGAAGGGAGGGGATTGCTTTTGGTTAATCTGTTTTAGGAGTTTTCTTTCTTTTCTTTCTCCATTAAAGCTGAAGCAGCCTATGGACATATTCTTATCTCATGATTGGCCAAGAAGTATATATCATTATGGAAATAAGAAGCAACTTCTTAAGACTAAATCTTTTTTCCGACAAGAAGTGGAAAATAACACATTAGGAAGTCCTGCAGCCTCAGAACTTTTAGAGCACTTAAAACCTGCTTATTGGTTTTCTGCACACCTTCATGTGAAATTTGCAGCCTTGATGCAGCATCAGGTAGAAAACAAAATATTTGTTCTTCGCTTAACACTTACTGAACATCTGTGGGCTAGGCAATGTTGGCAGAGTTGTAAAGTTAGAGAAAGAAACCAAAGATAACTTTCCATTTTTGAGTGGCTCAATATCCAATGCAGGGAAAGGACAAGCAAGCAATTATAAAATAATGCAATAAGTTTGTGATAAAAAGTGGTAGGATACCGTGGGAGCGCGTAAGCCAGACTATGGTGAGATGGGGATGTGGACAGGGAGAAGAAGCGATAGAGAACGTTTTCCAAAGGAATTGATGGTGCCAGGAAGAAGTGGATTATAAGGCTAATCTAGGTGGAAGGACCACTGTGTGCAAAGGCTGGAGGTCTGGGAGCGTGTTGTGTTTGGGGAACTGCAGCTAGTCCTGTGGCTGAGGCGTGGGGAACGGTGAAGCTGGAACAAGATCATACTGCCTTCTGGGCCACGCTCTGGGGTTTGGGTTTTAACCAGAAGGTGATGGGGAAGTTGGAGAGTGATGAAATTGGATTTTCCTTTTAGAAAGGTTAGGTTGGCAGCAGTTTCGTGTGTGGACTGGAGTCATGTAGAAATGGGAGGTAGAGGAGGCTGTTTGAGCAAAAGATGAGGTTCTAACTAAGGGAAAGAGGGAACACAGAACAAAGCAGGTTCTAGGGAGATTTTGGGAGCAGGATCATCAGGATTTGGTGACAGAGGGAGGAGAGTGTCTAGGATGACGCCCAGAGTTTTCCTTGTAACTGCATGGATGATGGTGCTTGATGGAAGGCAGAGAATAAATATATATTTATAATTAGGCTTTTATGGAAATACACAGTTCTTCCTTTCACTTCTGATTCTGACTGACCTCTTACTTTCCCATAAAGCATTCCAAAGGGAGAACGTTCAGAAAATGCTGGGTTAACAAAGTTAGAGATTTTTTTCCCAGAGGCTTCTGTAGAATTTCTGAGAGTCTTTAATGTGCTGAAGGGCAGTGCCTCCCTCCAAGAGTGGGATGTGGTGTGCAGTGCTTCCCAAACTTACTTGACCGAACAGTCTTCTGTGGTAGAGGTACGCTGGAACGATGGTCCTCAAACACGGTTTGCAAGGTTCCGTGTGAAAACATTCCTGTGGGCCCTTTCTGTTGTGGCCTTGTTCTCATTCCCCAGTTGCACTGGGAGAAGGAGGTGAAGTTACTCTCTTCCTTTTCCTCTGGGCCACTACTGAAGTGCAAGTCGTCTGTTTGTATCAGTCCCCTTTTCCGCAGCTGTGTTACTCTCTTCTGTCTCTTGGGGCCTATTGCGCTCTTGGATTTTATTGAAACATCTGATTCGCTACTTTTCTCCCAGTCCATCTTCTGCTGTCAACCTCAGGGGCCTGTATCTCTGCATTGATGATATATTTGCTCCCCTTTTTTTGGCTCCTCAACCTCCTCTGACTTTGCTCGTGTTCTCTTTCAGCCCTTCAGCAACACCAAAGATCACCTTTCCTCAGATCTTGGCCCTGTTGCCAAGATCTGCCTGTAATCTCTGTGCCTCCATCTCTCCTGGTACCTCACCCGCACTGAACTGGTACCTGGTCCTCAGCAGGACGTCCCATAGCTTGCTTCCTTGTCTTTTTTCCTCCATGTGCTGTACTGTTTTCAGCGAGTCACATTTTTACTGCTTCCAGTGTGACTTTCATGTTTGTGACACCCTTCACCCCAGTGAATTTCTTTCTGCCAATTCACTTTTTAAAAAATAGCTTTATTGGTGTATAAGTTACATAAAATTCATCCGTTTAAGTGTACAATTCAGTGATTTTCAGTAAATTTCCAGAGTTGTCAAGCATCACATAATCCATTTTTAGAACGTTTCCATCACCCCACAAGATCCTTTGTGTGGGTTTGTTGTCAACGCTTGTTCCCACCCTCAGCTCAAGGCAACTACTCGTCTGCTTCGTGTCTCCATGGACTTGCCTTTTCTGAACACGTCATATAAATGGAATCATAAAACATAGTCTTTGGCATCTGGTTTCTTTCATTTTCTTGTTTTTGAGGTTCATTCATGTTGTAGCATGTATCAGCATTTCTTTCATTTTTATTGTTGAATAGTATTTCATTCTATGGATATAGTGCATCTACGTTTGGTGCTGTATCTAAGAAATCTTTGCCTAACCCAAGGTTATGAAGATTTTCTTCTATAATTTCTTCCAAAAGTTGTCTAATTTTAGCTCTGCCAACTTACTTGAGAACTATTTAGGACTTTTAAGCTCTTCTGTTATCTTTAATCCTTGTGTTTTATGCTAGGATTCATGTGTGCTGTATGCTTTGATTTAGTGATCATTGTTAGTTTCTGCTTTGACTTTTGTAAGGAAATTGAAGCCCAGAGAGTTTAAGTGCCTTGCCCGTCATTGCACAAGTGGTTATAGAACTAACTTGTTTTGGAAAAGTAACAGTTGTCCCTTTGACACACAGCTTAGGGGTATGTGTAACAAGATCACTTCCATCCTGTTCAGTGTATGAATTAACTGTGATGTTTTAACATTCTTTCTTAAATCATGGTTCATATTGTCTAGGCCAAGGATAAAGGACAGACTGGCAAAAAAACCAAATTTTTAGCCTTGGACAAATGTCTACCACATAGAGACTTTCTTCAGGTAAAAAGAAAATGAAATAACTTTGCAATGTAGTTTTACTCTTCCAATGATTAAAAACAATTATTAATTTTCCTTTCCTAAATTATTAATTTGTGCTTTTTGTAATTTATGTATTCTGAGAACTCTTTGAGAATATTTAAGTTACATTAATGTTTTTAGGCTACTAAATTAAATTCCTTTTAAATTTTATTGTTATATTGAAATTCTTAGAATATTAAAAGTAGATATGTATTTCTTAAAATGCCCAATTTCTTCCTGTAGGTAATAGAGATAGAGCACGACCCCAGTGCTCCTGATTACTTGGAGTATGATATTGAATGGCTCACTATTCTCAGGGCTACCAACGATCTTATTAATGTGACTGGGCGCCTGTGGAATATGCCTGAAAATAATGGCCTGCATACAAGGTAAGTCTGACCTTATTTAGGACTTGTTCCCCCCATTGCATGCAGTTTTTGTTCCCCCCCCTTTTTAAAAAGTTTTGTATCAAAAGAATTAGTGTTAAATGAGTGTAAGAACAATTCAAGATCTATAAGAAAATGGACCGTTGAGCACCAACCCAAATAAGTGTATACATAAATAAGTGTGCCTAAAACTATAACATGGTGGAGATTTGGTTCACACATTAAAATAGTTTATACTTGTTTTAGGGTGTGAGTTAAGGACAGCTTTTTCTAAGAATTTTTTTTATTTCAAAGTGGTCCTTTACTAAATTAACTATTATTTTACTAAATGGAATTTTGATGTATGGTCTATTTTTTATCCTTGTCCCTGAAGTCCATAGTTAGATTTCATCATTTGTTGTCTGAGGCTGATAAAATATAAAAGGCTGGTGTTTTCGACTTTTATAGGTGGGATTATACTGCCACAGAAGAAGCTATGAACGAAGTGTTGGAAAAACTGAATCATGACCTCAAAGTTCCATGTAACTTTAGTGTGACGGCTGCTTGTTATGACCCAAGCAAGCCACAGACACAAGTGCAGTTGGTTCATAGAATCAATCCTCAGACTACTGAATTTTGTGCCCAACTTGGCATCACTGACATTAATGTCAGGCTTCAGAAGGCTAAGGAAGAACAGCAGTTGTGTGGTGAATACGAAGAGCAGGATGATGTGGAGAGTAATAACTCTGGAGAAGACCCTAGTGAATACAACACAGACACGTCTGCCCTGTCCTCTATTAATCCAGATGAGATAATGTTGGATGAAGAAGAGGAAGATGAAGACAGTCTTGTAAGTGCACATAGTGACATGAATACACCATCTGTGGAACCTTCTTCTGATCAAGCTTCTGACTTTTCTGGAAGCTTCTCTGATGTCAGGATCTTGCCAGGTTCCATGGCTGTATCTTCTGATGATACGTTGGGTTCCCCACTTGGCAGAGAGGGGAAACCTGGTGAGGCTGTGGACTCAGGAGATGGAAAGGACTTACCTGAGGTGACACTGAAGAGGCTGAGTGATGAACATGAACCTGAACCAAGAAAGAAAATTAAGAGGAGGAATCAAGCCATCTATGCTGCAGTGGATGATGATGACGCAGCATGAGGCAGTTTCCTTGTCTTTATATGTAGATATGTGATTTTTAAGACTATATTTTTTACAGTTAGATTTTTGACTCAAGACTTACCTTTGTAATAATGAAGTTACATAAGAGAATTTTAGTTAGGTATGGACTTTGTCTTTAGGCCTTTGTATGTTTCAGGTGTGAACATATTAAAATTTCATATAGTTACTTGATTGAGTACCTTTTTTGGGAAGACATATTACTTTCATTTTTTCAGCAAACATTGAACACCTACTTTGTGCCAGGCACTTTTCTATAAGGTGGCACTGTAAAGATGAGTAAGACAGGGATTTTTGCCTTTGGGGAGTTACTACTACTGTAAATATTTTGGTGAATAAAATATGGTATATTTATATTTGTTTTAAAAAGTTAAGTCATTATTGTATATATAATTATGTATGTGTTCTTTACATTCATTATAAATACTTTTCACAGTCAGCTCTTAATGTCTGTCAAACATAATTGAAATTGAAGATGGTACATAAGATTTCAGTAAGTAAATTACTTTAAAAACTAACATTGGTAAACATAAAATTTTATGCCTAATTGCTGAGATTAATATAACCCTGTTGACTTTGGCTTATTATATTTTAGGTTTAGCTTTAATTTTAATGTGGTTATAGTAACTGTGTACAGGTCATTTTTGACATAGTTCCTGTTAGTATTGGTCACTAGCCTGCGTTGAGTTGCACAAATTCTGCCCCTCGTGCTGCATAATGGGTTGCTAATCTTAAAGTACATTTGAAGGCCCATGTAGGAAAACTACACCTCTGTTCTGTCTCTGGTTAAAATGCCCGTGCCACCCAAGGGGATCATTGCCTTGTAGTTTGGATCAGGAGTCATGGAATCCGAGGACTGTTCCGGGATCTCATCATCCCACAGCAGTCCAGATCCAGGAGCCAGTCGAGGATGATGTAGCAGTTGGCTTCCATCTTGTCTGCATTTGATTTGAAAAAGGTCTAGGACTTTGGGTTTTTATCTTTATTGCCTTCTATTTTTTTGCTTACTTTCTTTTTTGGGTTGAATATTTAATTCACTTATTTTTATTCTCATTATTTACGTAAAGTATTTAAAAGCTATGGATTTCCCTCATTCCTGATTTAATTGAATCTCATAGTTTCTGACATTTAGTGTCTTTTCCTAGAAATTCTTGATAAAGATAAAAGCAGAAAGTAATTAGATATAAAATACATAATAGAGTTAATAAATGCTGGTTCTCAAAAAAACAAATCCTCTAGTTTACCCAATCAAGAAAGAAAGCACAAATACCAAGGAATGAATAAAAGAGAGAAATAGTCACTGAAATGGGTTATTCAAACAAACAAACATAAGATTACTCTACATAACTTGGTATAAATAAATTTGATAAATGGAGGATTAATTGCCTAGGAAAATAGAATTTACTGAAATTCTTCCTAGTAGAGATGGAAAGTAAAAACAATTTCTGTAGAAAGAATAGAGAAAGTTGTCAAATGATTATTCCCACAAGGGACTAGCCCAGTGGCATAGTGGCTAAGTTTGCGCGCTCCACTTTGTTGACCCATGGTTCACAGGTTTGGAGCTTGGGTGTGGACCTAGCACCGTTCATCAGGTCACACTGTGGCAGCGTCCCACATAAGATAGAGGAAGATTGGCACAGATGTTAGCTCAGTGACAATCTTCCTCAAGCAAAAGAAGGAGACTACCAAACATTTTAAAGGCCAGACAATCCTTAATGTTACATAAACTGTTCCAAAACATAGAAAATAAAGGAAAGTTTACAAGTTCTTTTTATGAAGCAAGTATAGCATTGATTCCTAAAGCTGATAAAGATTGCAAAAAAACCTACAAACCAATCTCACATATGAATATTGATGCAGAAGTTCTAAATGAAATATTAGCAAACAATCTATAGCACATTTTTAGATGATATAGCATGACTGATTCAAAGTTGGGTCAATATTAGGAAGTCTGTTCAAATAATTCACGTATTAATAGATCTAAGGACAAACATTATGATTTTCTCCATGGATGATGAAAAGACCTGTGGCAAAATTCAGTGTCCAATTCTGATTAAAAGAATGAAATCTAGCATCTTGTTTAACAGGGAAACACTATAAGCATTCCCGTCAAAGCCAAGAAATGACGATACCCACTACTTCCATTACATTTTAATGTTTTATTGGTGGAAAGAGCAAAACAATCAGACAAAAGAAAACAATGAGGGGAGTCAGAACTGCAAAGGAAGATGCATCTGTCAACAGATGACCTGATAGTTTAGGTGGAAAATACAAGGAAATCAAAATTAAAACTAATACAGTAAAGTAAGTACATAAGTAATGTAGTAAATGAGAAGATATAAAGTTAATATACAAACCAGTAGTTTTCACATACACCATTACTAGTGAGTGACATGATATAAACAACACCAAAAGAAATACCTAACAAGAAATGTGCAAACCCATTATAGGTTAAAATACACCTAAAAATACAAAAGTAGACTTGAACGAATGGAAAAACATCTCTTATTCTTGGATAGATAGACTCAACATTTTAAAGCTGCAATTCTTCCCAAGTTAATATATAACTTTAACATGATCCCAATCAAAATGTCAATACGTTTGTCTTTCTGGAGCTATATAAGTTGATTTTAAAGTTCATGTGGAGAAATAAGTTAGTACAGACAGGAAAGTCCCCAAAACGAACAATGGAGGTATGCTGGCCATATTAACTATCAAAACATACTATATAGCCTCTATAATTACAACAATGTAGGATTGGTGCATGAATGGACAGACCAATGGAGCAGAAAGACCAGAAATAGGCCCAAACATGAAGTTTTCATATATGATTTAAGTGGTATCTCAAACCACTCAAGAAAAAGAGGACATTTTTAATAAACAGGGTTGACCTCTGGATATCCAAATAGAAAGAAACAAGTTTTAAATATATATTTATATACATATATATATATATATATACACACACACACACACAGAAAAATTAACTCCAAATAGATCAGAAATCTAAATGTGAAGGATGAAACCATATAAATACCAGATGAAACATGGGTACATTTCCTTATAACCAGGAAGTGAACAAAGCCTTTGTAACCATCTCAAAATCCAGACACAGTAAAAGACTGATACATTTTGACTATATATAAAAGTTAGGTAACTTTTGCATGGCAAAACAAAACACCGTAAAGAATATTAAGAGAAACAATAAACTGGAAGAATATTTTGCAACTCGTCACAATCAATGGGCTCGTTCTTTGCAAAAGATGAAGAACTCATTATACAGACCCAGTAATTCCACTTCTAGGGATAGGTCCTAAGAAACATCTCCAGGAATAAAAGAAAGCATAAGCACAAGAATACTCATTGTAGCTTTACTTGTAATAGCAAAAGATTAAAAAAGATCTAGATTTCTACCAGGAGAGGATTAGTTGACAAACACCCAATGGAGTAATACGCAGCATTAAAAAAGAACATGGGACACAAAAACTTTTACATGCATGTTTATAGGAGCATTATTCATGATAGCCAAAAAGTAGAAATAAATGTCCATCAACCAACGAATGGATAGATAAGATGTAGATTCACACAATGGAATGTTATTCAGCAATAAAAAGGAATGAAGTACTGACACATGCCACAACATGGATCGACCTTAAAAACATCACACTAAGAGAAAGAAGCCAGACACAGAAAACCATATGTACGATTCCCATTTAAATGAAATGTTCAAAAACAGACAAATCCATAGAGACAGAAAGTAGATAATTGGTTGCCTAGGGCCGGGAGAAGGGAGTGGGCACAATGAAGATAATGACTGGTCATGGATACAGAGTTTCTTGTTGGGGTGATGAAATGTTCTAAAAGTAGATTATAGTGATGGTTACACCACTCTGTGACTGTGCTAACAACCATTGAGTTCTACCCTTAAAAAAAGAATAGGAGATTCCCATGAACTGATACGGAGTGAGTTTCAGGTTATAGTCAGTAAAAAAAGCAAGGTAGAGAGCAGTATATATTTTATGTGTAAGAAACAAGTTTGCTTCCTTGTCTTGCTTTTTTTTCTTTTAATTTTGAATGTGTATAGCACATGTTTCAAAAGGCAGAACTATGTACAAAGGTACTCTCAGAGATGTCTGGCTCCCATTTGAAACTCTTCACCCTGTTACTCCCTCCCCAAATCTTTTCATTCGTTTCTAGTTTATCCTAGTGTCTGAAATGGTGATATTGCAGGTAAACCTTTAAAATGGTGGAAACCCAAAATTATGAATTGTAGAGGTGATTGAGTTTTGGCCTGCAAGCATCCATTCCTTTTTCTGGTACTAGATTCTTTAGGAATCACCTCCACTACACGGGTGTCCCGCTCTCACCTGTCCGAGGGCAGTCATGAGACTTAGGTTATACCACTTGGCTGCCCCTTCCCTGGAATACGAATCCTGATCAGAGAGATAAAAAGATGAAAATGGCTGGTGCTCCTTAGTTCCAGTGGCAGCATCCTGACAAAACTGGTGAGGAATTTCTACTATCTATTCTACACCCTCAGAATTGCTCTTTTCTTAGCCTAATATTTCAGCTTTCCTTTCATTTTCTAATCCCCAACTCCCCATCTCCTTATCTCCTTTCAGTTAATACCCCTCTTGTTTAATTTACCCACGGTGAGTTTTGGTTCTTGCAACCAAAATACCCTGACTGAGACACAAGCCCCCGAGTGTTAAGGAGCTTGTAGTTAGGATAGGAGAAGAAAAAGCAGGGTAAGAAAGGTAGAGCCCTCGTCTATGATTTTCTTTAATACTTCTTCATCAGCTTAGGGCACTCACTTATTCATTCAAGAAATAGTTATTGAGGGGCCGGCCCATGGCCAAGTGGTTAAGTTCGCATGCTCCGCTACAAGCGGCCCAGTGTTTCCACAGTTCGAATCCTGGGCGTGGACATGGTACCGCTCATCAAGCCACGATGAGGCGGCACCCCACATGCCACAACTAGGAGGACCCACAGCTAAGAATATACAACTATGTACTGGGGGGCTTTGGAGAGAAAAAGGAAAAAAATAAAATCTTAAAAAAAAAAAGAAATAGTTATTGAGATGACTAGGTCTCAGGCACTATTCCAGGGATCGAATTGTGAGAAAAACCAGGTATAATCCTAGTCTTCATGGAGTTTATAGTACAAGGAGGGAAATTAATGAAAAAATCACATCAATGACTGTGAAATTCCAACTATAACAGTGTGACAAATGAGATGAATGTGGTAATATAAGAGAAAATAAAGGGACATTTGATTCACAGGTATTATTTCATGTAATGCTTACTGGAGGTCTTGGGCAAAGCTATAAAATAAGAAAAGAAAATAAGAGATAGAAGGGTTGGAAAGGAATCATCATTATTTGCAGACCATTTATATGTAGATCATCTATATAAAAAGGGAAAAAGCAAAATAAAAAGATTTGTACAAATAAACAAGATCAACAAAAGTTTACCAGATACAAAAAGATCTTTAAAAGTCAGTAGCATTTTTTCTAAAACAGTAATAACCAGTAAGAAAAAATGATAGAGGGCAACGACAAAAATGATAGCATTTCTGGAAATCAACTTACTAGAGAATGCATAAGACTTCAATGGAGAAAATTTAAAACTGTATTAAAGGAAATAATTTAATATTTAAATAAATGAGGAAATAGCCCACGATTCTGGATGTGATAGGTTAACATTGTAAAGGTGTTAATTCTTGCCAAATCAACAACTACCAATTACCTCAAACCTCCTGAGAGAGAACATTGACTCCATCCTGGTAATTTAACAAATCTGGAAAGTTAAATTTTAATATAAATTATAGTAGTGAAACTACAAAGTAGATTCAAAATCAATCTTTAAAAGTGTGGTAACAAGAAAGAACATTGTGAAATATTGATGTCACCACAATCTTTATTTATTTATTTAGAAGATCTAATTGGCTTTATTCAGAGATTCATGAATTGGGCAGCATCCCATCTAGCAAGTAGAGAGACATGCCCACCGCTATCTTTATTTTTAACACGGAGAATGTGGAGAGGAAAGGTGAGGGAAAAATATCACAGGATTCCAAAGGATTTCCATCGCTTTCCTCTGTCCACTTTGGACTTCCCTATGTATTGACTTCTTGAATCCAAAGTGGGAAGTTCCTGGTGATTTCTTGAATTCTTCATTAGTAATTTTATCAAACTTCTGAACTCTCTGCATAAGTCTGTGTTCATCAGTCATTGTGGGGATACTCAATTGTTGTCTTTTAAATTTTATTTTTCGAATTGGTTACATATTCACGTAATGAAGAATTCCAATAGTACAAGGTGCACGCTATGAAGATCTCTCTCCCATCTCCGTCTCCCAGTCACTCAGTTCCTCTCCCTGGAGTCAACCAACATTATCAGTAGAATTTCTCTTTATATCCTCTCTTTTGAGAAAGATAGTAGTAATCCACACATTCTCCTTTTTACCGTGCTTTTTTTCACTTAAAGTATGTATCTTGGAGGTGATTCCATGTCCACATATAAAAATCTTCCTTGTTTTTTAATGGGTGCATATCATTTCATTGTAATGTATAATGGATCCATTGTAATGTATAATGTAATCCAATGGATGTAATCTTAATTTATTAAGCCTGGCCCTTCTGATGGACATTATGTTGTTTCTAATTGTTTGGAAATAAAAACAATGAAAATGAAAATATATGTCATTTTGCTCATTGCAACTAGATCTCTAGGATAAACTTCTGGTAATAGGATTGCTAGACACAGGGTATATTGGTTTATAATTTTGATAAGTATAGCTTAACTGTCCTTTGCAGAGGTTGTACGAATTTATGTTCCCAGCAATGTGTGACAGTGATTGTTTCCCCACACCTTTTCCAACACCTTATATGATTAAACTTTATAGGCATTTGCTCACCTGGGAGATGAAAAATCGTATCTCAGGGCAGCTTTAGTTATCTGATGTATAAGGTTCAATGTCTTCCCTATATTTAAATCTATTTGTATTTCTTTTACTGTGGACTGCCTGGTCATAGCTTTTGCCTAATTTTTTACTAGATTGAAGTTTAATTTGTTACTTATTTATAGGAGTTCTTATGTAATAGGGAATTAATAACTCTGAGTTACTATTAAGGAGTCTGTAATCACTGGATCTTTATGTCTTTTTATAAAATAAAATTGGAAAATAAAATAAAACACAGAATGAGAACACCCCACAAAGCAAACGTATAGTTACTGAATTATTGTAAGGTGAACACCCTTGTAGCTACCACCCAGGTCACCAGGTGGCTAGAACTTTGCCATTCACCCCAGAAGTCCCTCCACGTGCCCTATCCTGATAGCAACACCCTCCCTTCCTCCTGGGGCTGTCAGTGTGGGAGGTTCTGATCCCAAATAGAGCAGATTTTTGCCAGCTGATACTGCAAGAGTCTTATTGAATTACGAATTGCCGCAGGCCACATTGGATTCCTTGTGCCCAGGGACCAGCAAGTAAAAGGAGCAGTTACACTGGCACAGGTAATTGACCCTTATCAACAGGAGGAGGTCAGATGGCTTTTACACAATAGCAGCAGGGAGGCATATGCATGGACCCTAGGAGACCCACTGTGGGGCCTCCTGGTACCTCCTTGCCCTGTTATAACTGGGAACAGACCTGTGCAGCAACCCTGAACTGAGAAAGGGTGTGATTCCCAGGGTTCAGGCATTTCAGGGAGATGAGTTGAACAACCAGCTGTGCTACCAACACCTGATGAGGTGACCTCTGAGGGCGAGGTGAACTCAGAATGGATATTGGAAGAGGGAGTGAATGAATTGCGGCCCTGAGATCAACTATTGTTGACAGGGGCTGTAGTTCATCCTTTTAACCTCCTTATTAGTTTCCTCTTGGGATGAAAGGTCCGTGGGAACCATGGAAGCCCTACTCCCCAAAACTATGTGGAGAATTAGGTCCATGCAGCTCAAGGGATGCACTGTGATGGCCATGACAATGTGCCTCACGGACCTTCAACTTGAGTGAGCATACTGACCAATGGCCCAGCTACTGCATCGCTGAATTGTGCTGAGGCCATCCCTCCCCTGGGCTCCTCCTAGTAATGACTGCGGGTAGCAAGAATACTGAGGTAGACCCGTTCCTGGGAGACACAGGACTCCTCTAGTGGCTGGCTTTGGTTTGAGGACTCCTTGATGACTTTGCTGAACCTTCCTTAGACAAGGCTAGCCTGAGCAAGGCAGCCTAGGACACTGCCACCCAAGCTTCTCTCAGATGTGCACTGTGAGGCTGACAGCTGTCCCAGTCTTACGCAGCTCCCTTCCTATTTTCTCACACAGGCATTTCCCCTAATAAAATCCTTGCACAGGTAATCTCATCTTGGTGTCTGTTTCTTAGAGGACCTAAACTAACATAGCTTGCATGTGGGGAGTAAAGAGAAAGAAGAGTCAAGAATGACTCCCTGATTTCTGACTTGGGTACTGGGTGCACGGTGAGTGTCAGACACTGCGATAAGGGAGACCAGGGATCTCAGTTTGAAGAGAAAAGAGGTAACAAGAGGATAGATTGAGGGGTGTGTGGAAGGACAGAAGGAAGGGAAGGCTGAGAGATCGCAGGCAAGGAGGACAGTTCCACCTGTAACAGGTTTCTCTTGCAGATGAAATTGCCTCTAATCCACTGGAGGCTTGGTCTCAACTCTCTAAATCTGAAGAGCAGCTCCAACCTCATCCAGGGCTCGAAAACAGACTCTCATGAAAACATATGGAAGGAGATGAGAGAGAACCGTGGGGTTCTCTGCGGCGGGGTTTCTGTCTTAGTCAGCTTGGGCTGCTATTACAAAATACCGAAGACTGGTGGCTTAATCAACAGATATTTATTGGTCACAGTTCTGGAGGCTGGGAAGTCCAAGATCAAGACGCAGCTGGGTTTCTGGTGAGGACCCTCTTTCCTGGCAGACAGCCCCTTCTTGCTGTGTCCTCACATCACCTTTCCTTGTGAGATGCATGCTCCTGGAGAGACAGAGATCTCTTTGTCTTCCTCTTCTTAGAAGGGTCCCACTCTCCTGACATCATCTAAACCCAATTATCTCTGAAACATCCCACTTCCAAATACCATCACACTGGGGTTAGGGCTTTGACATAAGAATTTTGGTGGTGGTGGTGGTGGGGGGGAAACGACATAAACTTTCAGTCCATAACAGTTTCTTTCACCATACGGGGAAGTGCTCATTCTCACAGCCACTCAGTCTTTATAAAGGTCCCGTGTCATGTGGACACTTGGCATAGGTGGCTCTAAGATGGTTCCAATTCCTTACAGGAAGGGGAAACTAAACCCTGACTTATTATAGAACTTAATGCAAAGCCCCTCAGACAGCCCTCCACTCTCTGGCTGGTTCCACTGTTTTCCATAGGCTTCTGGCAGATCCTGTTCTCCAGCCGGAAGGAGCGGTGTCTGGGGCACAACTGCTTCACTGAGAATGATTATTCTCCCTTATCTTCCTGCCCTAACCCCCGAGTCCTTCTTTTATCTACCAGTAAATTTAAAAAGGGGGGAAATTACGTGAGTAAGCATAGCAATTTCTAGAACAAACTGAGGAACACATTCTTGATAGCTCTGCAAGGTTTTATAAGCAGGAGCATGTTTGATGGGTATGGCCAAGTGGAGAACGAAAAGCATTATCTCCAGAGAAACGCAAGGCTAGAACCATTTTCTTAGAAATGCAGAACTCTAAAATATTGACATGGGATGAGGGGATTTTACTCTGGCACAAATTCACTGATTTTTAGTAAAAAATTTTCTTCAAGACTTGCTGTTGATAATGTCACTCCTTAATGCGCTTCCATGGTTCTCCCATGGGTCCCCCAGTGTTAAGCTCTGGTGATTTCTCCGTCTGCAGCGACCTGCCTCTGTCCAAGCCATCTCCTCTCCATTCATGCAAACCCAATACTCCAGTCTTTGTTCCTGCTTCAGAGCAGCGGTGAAAGGAATTGACAATGTTGATAAGATATCACTCTGAGTATTGGTTTTGCCTTGTTAATAGCTGAATGCTTTAACACGTTTATCGGTCCCACTCGCTTAATAAATACGTTAAAAACCGGAACTGTGGTTCTAAAGCCTCCAAAGTAAAGAAGACAAGTATTGTTGGCTTGAGTATTTCCTTTTTGCAATAAACTGGAGTTCAAAGAAGCTACAGAACTAAAGGGTGTGCTTTTCACGTGTAATTCAACTCAACAAACATTTCTTGTTAACAATTCCTTTAACTCTTCCGTCTTGACACAGTAAATCCTTTATAGCCGAGGGAGCCTAGGACCAAACACTGAGCTGCCTGCAGTTGAGGTTATCACCGGAACTGTGGTTCTAAAGTCTCCAAAGTAAATAAGACAAGTATTGTTGGCTTGAGTATTTCCTTTTTGCAATAAACTGGAGTTCAAAGAAGCTACAGAACTAAGGGGTGTGCTTTTCACGTGTAATTCAACTCAACAAACATTTCTTGTTAACAATTCCTTTAACTTTTCCGTCTTGACACAGTAAATCCTTTATAGCAGAGGGAGTCTAGGCCCAAACACTGAGCTGCCTGCAGTTGAGGTTATCAGAGGTTATCCATAGGGCTGGAGAGCTGGGGAAATTTCTGCTCTGGTTCTGTGGTTTACCTTCCTGTGTTGCATTTCCTTTGCACTAGCTACAAATATCTGAAGAACAGCATTGTAAAATAGAACACTAGATTCGGAGTTTTTTGCCATCCTGTTCATTTATTTGCGGCTACATCAATCTACATTTCCTAAGGCCTCATCACTCAGCGACAACAACCCTAATCCATTGGATTGACCAAGTCTGACCTACATTACAAAGGAGGAGGTAAGATCTCTCTCACAACAGGCAGAAACTCCTAAGAAAGTAGACAGTATCTGGATGCATATGTGACTGTCACCAATGTATTCAGATCCATCCATTGCTTAAAGATAAATCACTACTCAGATACCTACAGTGGGTTCCTAGGAGTTGCTTGGCTGGTTGGAGAAGGCCTGAGATTGTGTGGTGAAGATGTCTGGAGGAATTTTGAACAGAGTTAATGTCACAGAGGGTCAAAGAGCAGGGACACTCCTTAGGTGATATGTAGGAGAAGCTGTGGGTAAGGGGCATCCAGAGTGAAGGTACTGATGCAAGCTGTGGCCCATCCTTGGAGCCTCTGGGGATCCATGGAGTCCAGGTTAGGAGGTGCTGCTGTGGGATCTGCCCACACAGAGAGAGAGTTAGTGTGGCACCGAGCAGACAAGGCAGAAAGGGGAGCAGAAGGAAGGAAATTCAGTTCTGCTCATCACACCAGAGGGAAGGCTCAATGGATGGATCTGGGCATCCTGGGAAGCTCCTGGCAGAGTGGCCCAGATGACAGAAGGCCTCCTCGGAAAGACTTGGGAAGGACATCAGTTGTGGTCCTAAAAATGCCCTAGGGATCAGTGACTGACTGCTGGCTTCTGCGCATATCTCATCAACTCTCACATGTGGCTGAGTATTCCCTTTTTGAAAGTTCACTGGGAAACAGATATCATTCATCTGAAAACAGCAGCAACAACAACAACAACAACAACAACAACAACAACTTAATGTTTGTCATCAGGGAGTCCAAATCTACAGTAATAGTGTTCCATTTTTCTCCTCTTTTCCTGGGTGGAAAGTGTGAACTGCTTCTTTGGTTTACAGGGTCCTTTCATCCTCACCACGAGCCTGGGCTCAGTTATTTCTGCACTCTACAAAGGAGCTGAAGATCCAGGCAGCTTAGGGACTTGCTCTGGTGCCCTCAGCCTGCATGGGTAGAGGCATGACTCCAAACTCAGTGCTCTTTCCATCCTACCCTCTACTTGGTTCTTGGTCAGACAGGTCCTACTTCTTGTGCTTGGGGTTTCACTGCATCACGAATGCTCCCTTTCATCCCTGTGACAAAGACCACCAACTATTTCACTGTTCTCTGCCTTGACCACTTGTTCAGTGGTTTTGGCCACTGTGCCAGCAGTTGGAAGGCACCAGAGCACATGACCCACCTTAGACACAGGCATGAGGAAGGTACCCCTCCCACAAATGGAGCGCTCCAGTTACCCCAGTGCAAGGGCAGAACACTGCCTCCCCTCGCCTCTGTAATGAAAGAACAACCAATCTATCCAACGACAGGGGACTTTGGAATGATGCCAAGGTACCTGAGCCTAGAACTGATGAGGTCCAGAGAAGAAATTCAGCTCTGAAAGGAAGAGGTGTGTGAGACCCTATGAGCTATTCTTGGGCAGCCTCAGCCACGTAGAAAACGAGAAGCCATCTGTTGCTTCCCAACCTTCTTGGGAGCTTCTCAGTTGTAATCTGAAACTGGCCCCCGAATGTGGAGGGCAGGGAGGGACAGAACAAACAGGCAGAGCACTCCAGATTGGTAGGTGGCAAGTTTAATAAGCAAGGGAACTTACATGGTTTCTCTTGGCTGGCTGCAAGACAATGTACTCACCCACTTGCCAAATCTGACAAGTTTATATAGAGGCCTTAACAGGGCTTAGTCACATATGCCATCCAGATGGTCTCAACACCACATTTCTATGTCAAGGCTGTATCCTTGGGGCTGCTTCTGGGAATGGGGAAGGCAAACGGAACGCACATTCCTAGGACGTGGGAGGAGATGGGGAGCCTCCAATTGCCTGGGTCCAGCTCAAGTGTCAACCAGTGGTCATGTCTTCTCGATGACTTCCCCCAACACCATCAATGAGCGGGAAGGTTTAATTCCCTTGATGTAGGACTTGCTATGTCAGGATCCAAAGTCGCTCAGGAGGGGAACTCTCTGTTCACACAAGAACATCCAGGGGGAACCGGGATACCTGTTTATGGACAAAAGAAGGCTCTGGACTGAAGTTAGGTGGTTCCCTGAGCAGAGGATGGCTCCAAAGAGAATTACTAAGTGCTCATGTAAGGAGCAATGAGGAGCAGACCACAGGAGAATGCTACCCTGGGAGATGTAGGGACTGCCACATCAGTGGAGGGCGATGAAGCTGACCTTGTGAGACTGGGAGGAAACTCATACCCCACAAGGGGGAACTTGGGGCAAAGGGACCCTTCCTGAAGCCACTGTAATGGACACTGGGGAATCAGTTCTTGTTCTAGATCACCAGGCCTTTGAACTACCGGGTTTTGTCCGCTGCTTATTTGTGGTGATGGATTTTCTTTTCTTTTAATCAAACCTTGCGCAACGTTTGGGACTAACTTACAGGGTTGTCTGGTGAAGAAACCTCCCCAAGTCTTTGCTATGATTTTGATTGAAGCTAAGTCTCTCAGGGGCACATTCTGTTGGTTCTAGGGTTGTACTATGACACAATTTTCTCCAGGTGTGAAATCATTGCTTTATAACCCTCCTGATAGATCCGTGAACAGGCAGGATTAGTGTGTGAGTCACCTCAAATATCATGTGAATCCCTTCTTGTCCCCAAGTCCCTGTGTTTAGAGTAATTTAGGAAAGGGAGGAGCTCCCTGGGAAAGTCTTGTGTTTAGCGTTGACCATCTGCCAATGACTTCCTTCCCAGTGTTGAACTGGGAGATTAGGAGGTGATTTATCAGAAAGTATAGCAGGAAAAACTTATCATTGCTAAGACCTCAGATATTAACTAACTGCAAGTTTCTGGCTAGAAGGTAAGCTCTGATTCGTTGGTTTTGTATTTTCTAAAAGAGTTACATGGCATGCAAAAAACAGACCACTGAAGAACTGAGATCCCTGCTCTCCTGGAGTTATGGAGAGGGAGGTCCCGCAGGTGAAGGCTCAGAGCCTGGGCTGTGGTGACAGGTGACCCACGTTAGAGTCCCTGCTCTGCTCCTGGTTACCTGTGTGGTCTTGGCAAGTTATTTAACTCCCACCTTCGGATTGCTTCTTTGGTTAATTTTCATCTTAGTTCTATTAGTTTTTCAGTAAATTATCTTGGATTTTCTAGGTAGGTAATCCTATATTCTACAACTTGTGATATTTTTGCCTCTTCCTTTCTAATATTCATAGTAGAAATACCTGTCTCTTGTTTCATTGCATTGCTTAGACTTATCAGAACGATGTTGAATAGTAACAGTGACAATGGACTTCTATATCATACTCCTGGTCTTAATGGGGATGTTTGAAATGCTTCATATTAAGTGTGATGATTACTGTGTGTTCTGGCAGACATCGTTTGTCAGCTTAAGAAAGTTTCCTGGTGCTTTTTAAAAACCATGAATGGATGTCAGATTTTATCCTTTTCTTGGCATCTATTGAGTCAAAATGACCATATGGCTTTTCTTCTTTAATCTGTTAAGATAATGCATTTCATTAATAATTTACCTATTAACTAATTAACTATTTTTGTATTTTGAATCATCCTTAAATTCCACAGATAAACTCTAATTAATGCATTTTTCTTTTCCATATTAAAGGACTTGATTTGATTGTATTTTATTTTGTTGTTATTCGTGCTGTCGAGTCAATCCCCATCCTAGCGACTCTGTGTACAGAGTCTGTACAGAGTCTGTGAAGAGTACAGACTGCCGGGTCTTTCCGCGCCACTCTCTCACCTTCTGGTGCTCTGTCAGACAATGCTCCGCTGCTCTTCACAGCGTCTTCACGGACCATTTATTCGGAAATGGGTGGGCAGGTCCTTCTTCTTAGTCCGTCTTAGTCTGGAAGCACCACTAAAGCCTGTCCACCGTGGGTGACCCTACTGGTATTTGAAACACCTAGAGCACAGCTTTCAGCATCACAGCAATACCCAGCCGCCACAGTATGACGACCCACAGACGGGTGGTCCAGTTCCCTGACTGGAAAATGAACCCGGGCTGCAGCAGTGAGAGAGCAGAATCCACCACTTCTTTTAAAAATCTAAGCTTATAAGTGATATTTATGTATCATCTTCTGTGTGCTGTCTTGATCAGGTTTTGTGAATATCATTTTTAATTATCTGTGTTGATTTGAAGGAGCAGGCTGAGAGAGGAGGACATGCTGAAGGAGCTCCAGCTCTCCCTGTGGGTCGTCCTGCTGCTTGCCTGTGGCTTCCTCTACCAGCTCTCCCTGAAGTCCAGCTGCCTCTTCTCCTGCCTGCCTCCCTCCAAGGCCCTGCAGGATCCAGAAGCCCTCCTGGGCCAGGGACGCAGCATCGTGTTTCTGGAGACCTCGGAGAGAATGGAGCCATCCCCGCTGGTCTCCTGTGCTGTGGAGTCAGCTGCCAGGATTTACCCTGAGCAGCCTGTGGTGTTCCTTATGAAGGGTCTCAACGATTCCACACAGCTGCCCCCAAACTCCACTGCCTCGGCCTTTTCCCTCCTCTCAGCGATAGACAATGTTTTCCTCTTCCCTTTGGATATGAAAAGGCTGTTTGAAGACACGCCATTGTCTTCATGGTACGCTCAAGTAAGTGCTCAGAGAATCTTAGAATGTCAGTGTTGGGAGGGACCATAGAAAATGAATCCAACCTACTCATTTGATAGATGGGTAAACAGGGTAAGGACTCAGTGCTGGAGATGAGACTAGAACCAAGATCCTTTGACTCTTGCCTGCCTTCTTTCTACTATGTTGAGTCCTGATTCAAGTAAACAGGAGAGATTGACATCAGGCTTATCTGTAGCCTGATGTCTTTTGTTTCCAGCCTTATTTCTTAAGATCTAGGTTATTTTTGAGACCATTTTTTTCTTTTCATTCTTTAGAGGGCAGGCAGGGTATGGAGTGGGCAGCTCTTTTTTTTTTTTTTGGTGAAGAAGAATGGCACTGAGCTAACATTCGTTGCCAATCTTCCTCTTTTTTTTTTCTCCCCAAAGCCCTAGTATGTATGTTGTATATCTTAGTTGTAAGTCCTTCTAGTTCTTCTATGTGGGATGCCGCCACGTCATGGCTTGATGAGCAGTGTGTAGGTCCACGCCCAGGATCCAAACTGGTGAACTCTGGGCTGCAGAAGCAGAGGGTGTGAACTTAACTGCTACACCATGGCATCAGCCCTGAGACTATTTTTTTTTTTTTTAAAGATTTTATTTTTTCCTTTTTCTCCCCAAAGCCCCTCCGGTACATAGTTGTATATTCTTCGATGTGGGTCCTTCTAGTTGTGGCATGTGGGACGCTGCCTCAGTGTGGTTTGATAAGCAGTGTCATGTCCGCGCCCAGGATTTGAACCAACGAAACACTGGGCCGCCTGCAGCGGAGCGCGCGAACTTAACCACTCAGCCACGGGGCCAGCCCCAGCCCTGAGACCATTTTTAACGGAATGAGTCTCTATGTCTTTTCCAGGTGTACAGAACATCTATTTTGTCAGTTTAAACTGACAATTTTAAATCCATCTATGCTGGACTATTTTGCACCTGAAGGGGCACTAGGCAATATTTAACTTGAAAATGATGTAAATAGAAAATTCATGAAGGATCAGGTGGAGTGTTGCTATGTGAGATTGGGTTATGTTAAGATATGATCAAGAAACTCCTGGAGCTCTTAGGAATTTTGCAATCTTCATCTTGGTAACATCGCATAATAAGGAAATAATATTTCAATTACATATTTCTCTCACAGAGGACCCACAACCAGGTAAAACTTAAGGAAGTAATAGCCCAAGCACTCAATGATTCCATAATGTGGGCTTTAAGCATGGCTTCTTATAAAGACTATCACACAATATGGAATTAAATACTCTTACATTATAACGTAATTAGAATTATTTTAGATATGCCCTGGCCCCTGCCACATCTATATGGAAAAAAAAGACCTGAAGAAAATATACAACACACAGTGCTAGTAGGTGTTTCAGGGTGACTGGATTAGAAGTGAATTTAGTGACGAGAATATGTTAATTTTATAAATAAAATTATTAAAAAAATAAAAAGTAATTTTAAAATTGACATCAAAATAATACCATTTGCTTGCCATGTAAAGTCCTGTCTAAGTTCTAATCACAGGCTGGACCAAATGCCAGCAAACTCTTTCTCTGTAAGGGGCCGGATGGTAAATATTTTAGGCTTTGCAGGCCAAGAGGCAAAATTGAGGCCATTAGGAAGGCACATGTATTAGTTTCCTGGGGCTGCTTAACAAATCACCACAAACTTAGTGACCTAAAACCACAGAAAGTTGTTCTCTCACAGTTATGGACGCCAGAAGTCCCAAATCAGTCTCACGGGGAGCAGATAGCAAGGTGCTGGCAGAGCCCCATTCCCCAGGGAGGCTCTGGGGCAGAGTCTCCACTCCCTGCCTCCACTTTCACCTCCCCCTTTCCTCTGCGTGTGTGTGTGTGTGTGTGTGTGTGTGTGTGTGTGTGTGAACTTTCTCTCTGCCTCTCTTTCTCTCTCTCTTTTTTTTTGCTGAGAAAGATTTGCTCTGAGCTAACATCTGTGCCAATCTCCCTCTACTTTGTATGTGGGATGCCTCCACAGCATGGCTGATGAGTGGAGTAGGTCCACACCCAGGATCTGGCCTCTGGAACCTGGGCTGCCGACACAGAGCGCGCAGAACTTTAACTACTCGGCCACAGCTGGTCCCTGTCTCTCTCTTTAAAGGACACTTGTGATAGCATTTAGGGCCCATCAGGATAATCTCCCAATCTCAACATCCTTAATTTAATCACATTTGCAAAGACCCTTTTTCCAGAGGTAACATTTACAGGTTCCAGGACTTAGGACCTGGTATTTTTGAGTGGCCATTATTCAGTCCCCTACCATATTTATATATAAAAAGGATAGCTGTGGTCCCATCCTGCCTCATTCACTTGGGGACCAGGCGGGCTGTCCTGGGTGGAGGACACACTTGCATCTAGTTGCTGTCAACTGGAGACATTTTCTGGACTAAGCGACAGCCTGAGTGTGTGTGTGTTGGCGGCAGTGGTCAGTTTTGCTCTTGGCCCTGTTTCATTTCTAGATCCTAGTGTGCCCATCTCTTCTCTGAAGAGCCTGAAATCTCAAATTGGGACCCGTCAGGAGGAGGTGGAGTGACCTGCCGGGTGGAGATTTCACCTGCAGTTGTCAGCAAGGGTTCCCAGCAAATAGGTGGTGACCAGTGTGGCTCTGGGCAGCGGCAGAGCAGGCCGAGGGCCAGGGGGGCAGGCGCGGGCAGTGAAGAGGGACCGGGTGGAGGGGACACGCAGGCTGGGTCCCTGTGGCTCTCAGTGCTAGCCTGCTAGACAGCGCTCTAGGACTGCACAGGAACAGGCGTGTGCTGGCTCCAGGCCTGGTTTCCCGCACGCCTGGGCTACATTAACTTTACCTGCATTGGGTTTTGCTCCTTGGAAAAAGAAATCTCTACTCAAATTGTTTTGGGAGATGTTGCACACCGCATCCTTTTCTCACAGACTAATCACGCACATGAGGAGACGGTAGGCTCTGTGTAGTTCTGAACTAAAGAAACTTTAATTTGATTCAACCCAGGATTTTCCAAATTTATTTGAGCATGGAACCCTCTTTCAGCATGACATAAATATTTCCTTGGAGCTAATGTTCTGTGGAGCACAGTTTGATTTGCTCTGAGCTGTGCCTCATTTTACTATGTTGGGTCTTAGGAACAAGGTGGGCCCTGGGACACAGAGTGTCTGCCCCATCCGAGCCTGCAGGGACCACATAAGGCCATGCATCTACAGCGGTCACACCAGCATACCCTTGGGGGGCTGGGCTGTGGCATGCTCTGCCCCATTGAGGCCACCTCAGGATAGCTGGGGACCAGCTGTTAGGGATGACCCAATGTGCCATGACCTGCTGGTGACCCCTGGGTTTGCTGCACTGGTTTGGCAACTGTAGGCCTTGAAGATGCCCAGGGAGGAGTACTGTGGGGTGCTGAGGGGATGAGCATCCAGACCCTAATCCCCTTTCTGGTGCTCCACCCCATGGGGTCTCTTGTATTTTAGGTTGACGGTAGCCCAATGCCCATATCAAGCCGGGCTCTCTCCTCCTCTGGTTCTATGTGGCTTTTGATATCCTTCATCTCTGGGTCTGTTCATTAACAATCACCAATTGACCAAATAATCAACTTTACTTATTTTTACCAAAACCTTGTTTCTTCTGAATGATTGGATCTCTGGAGCCGGACTGCCTGGGTTCAAATCCATCCTCTTCCTCTCTTACCTTGGACAAATTATTCAACTTCTTAGTCCTTTTAGTTTTTCACTTGAAAAATGGGATTATTCATAATACTGATCTTTGAGGATTTGCGTAGCTTATAAAGAGCTTGGAACAGTTTTTCATAAAATTTAGCTATTATTTTTTATGAGGTTTTCAGCAATTGTATGCAGCACGATGATGTTAACAACTCGTGGGAAGCTTCCTGCAAAGTATTAGTTGACCTGCTCTCATTTGGCTTCATCGCAGAATTTTAAAGAATGTTCATTTTGTGATAAGCCAAGGATTGTTGTTTAATCTTTTAATCAACCTATTTCAATTCAGAAAAATCTATTTTGCTTTCTGTATTCAAAATTTTAGCATCCCACTTGGGAACAATGCCATTTTCTAATGATTTATTTTTATTCTTTTAAAAGTCATTTTCTGTTTTGCTCACATTTTAGCATCTGCAGTCATCCTTGACTCCTCTCTCCCACTCCACGTCCCACCCGTCAAAATCTGGACGGGCTTTGTCTTTATCGTGTACCCAGCATCTGACCACTTCTCTCACCTCCTCTATCATCCTCCTTCTCCACCGTAATCTCTTGCCTGGATTATTTCAACAGCCTCCTAGCTTGCTTCTCTGCTTCTGCCATGGCCACCTCCCAACCACCCTCCCCCACCCCCCATCTGTTTTCCACACAGTGGCCAGTGTGACCCTTTTAAGACTAATTCAGATCACATCACTCCTTTCTTTTGAACCTTACAAATCATTTCAGTCTTCACCCCAGCCTACGTGATCCACCCTCCCTCCCCACCCCAGCCCTCTCTGATCTCATCTCCCATCCCTCTCCCGTCACCACTCCGTTTTGGCCACATTGCCTCCTTCCCGTTCCTGTAAAGAGTGAGCGTGCTTCTGTCTCAGGGCCCTTGAACTGGCTGTTCCCTCTACCTAGAACCCGCTTCTCTAAGATGTCAGCAGTGTTCACCCACCCACTTCACTCAAGTTTCTGCTGGAACTCAAGATAAGATAGAGCTCTACCTCGCTCCCTTAATAGCCCCTTCACTCATCTTTTTTCCCGTCATATCCCTTATGAACACCCAATATAATATATTATATACTTATTTGTTTATGGACTATCTCTTCCCAGTTGGAATTTTGTCTGTTTGTTCACTGCTGTGTCCTTAGCAATTATAATAGAGCTTGGCACATAGTAAGCAGCCCCTCAATGAACGTTATTAAAGAAATTAATTAGTGAACAAAGGCATGCATGCATGCATTTTAAGATTCTTTTACCAATTTCTCAAAGAGCATACATGTTGACCCATTCTATAGTTTCCTAGCTTATTTTTCTTTATAGTTTTTAGCATTTTTAGGATGTTAAGAGTTCTTTCTTCAGAGTTTCATGTTTGTGGTTAATGTATACCCTGCTGAAAATGACTCACACAGTTCATTGTGAAATCCCCCCGGGGTTCTTCTTTCCCCTTCCATTGCTTTAATTATTGTTATTATATTTTTAACAATTTCATGAAATCTTTAAAAGCTACTAAAACCTTCCCATCGATACTGATTGCTATAAACTTTTTACTTAAAGGCAACTTTTTTGGGTGGAGGTGAGTTTGGTAAATTTGCAAAATTCGGCATTCGGGAGGCTGGCTTGCTTCCTCCTCTCCAGCTACCCTGGGGCTGCCCTCGGCTGTGAGCGTCTCCCTCTGCCCCTGCTGCTGGCGGCTGATTTGCACTTGCTCCTGCAGGTCAACAGCAGTACAGAGAGACACTGGCTCTACGTCAGCTCAGACGCGTGCCGCCTGGCGGTCATCTGGAAGTACGGCGGCGTCTACATGGACACCGACGTCATCTCCATCAGGCCCATCCCTGACGAGAACTTTTTGGCTGCGCAGTCTTCTAAGATCTCTAGTAACGGGGTGTTTGGATTCCTCCCCCGCCACCCCTTCCTGTGGGGGTGCATGGAAAACTTTGTTGAACACTACAATTCAGCCATTTGGGGCCACCAGGGTCCCGATTTGATGACGAGGATGTTGAGAGTATGGTGCAAACTCGGAGACTTCCAAGAGGTGAGCGACCTCAGGTGTTTGAACCTGTCCTTCTTACACCCCCAAAGATTTTACCCCATCCCCTTTCGACAGTGGAGGCGCTACTATGAAGTCTGGGACACAGACCCGAGCTTCAACGACTCCTACGCCCTGCATCTGTGGAACTACATGAACAAGGAAGGGAGGACCGTGGTTCAAGGAAGCAACACGCTGGCGGAGAATCTCTACCGGAAGCACTGTCCCAGGACGCACAGGGTCCTGATTCAAGGCTCAGAGGGGTCGGTCACCCAGGAGCTGGGTCCAGGTGATACGTAGAGCCGAGGCTGGGTTGCTCCTGCTATGTCGTGGAACTGGGCAATTTCTGGAGTGCCAGGCTCTCACTGGATCTCCACTTCCCCAGGGGTGTGGGGGTTTACTCACGATATCAGTTAGGATTAGCTTTCTCTGTCTATAATAGAAAAGTCCCAAAGACCATTGGTATATAACATATGGAGGTTTATTTCTCTCTCATGTAGAAGAAGTCTGAAGGCAGGCAATTCAGGACAGGTGTGGTCACTACAGTGCTCAGGGACCTAGGCTTCTTGCATCTTTCTGTTTATCATCCTTCATGTCCACAGCCCGTGGTCCATATGGCTGCTTGATCTCCAGCCCCTCATGTCTGCATTTCAGGCAGCAGGATGAAAGAAGGACGAAGGGAATACCTCCTCTGTTTTATGAAGACTTCCTGCACCTACCATACAGCACTTCCCTTTACATCTCACTGGTCAGAATGTAGCTGCAAGAGAGGCTGGGAAGTTTAAGGAGGAAGAAGAAATGGGGTGTTGGGATAGGCAGCTACATGTTACATTTACTTCTGCAAGATTAATTCCAGCACCTGTTAGAGAATTGACTGGGGAAAAAAGAGACTTGATTTCTAGTACTGATTTTGACAGTCATTAATGCATTCAGTCAATAAATATTACTTGAGCCTCTTCTGTGTGCCAAGTGCTAACTTAAGAGCTGAACATACAGCTGGATCAAGCAGACAAGGTCCTGTCTTAGTTCTGGCTGCAATAACAAAGTACCATAGACCAGGTGGCTTATAAACAACAGAAATTTATTTCTCACAGTTGTGGATGCTGGAAGTCCAACATCAGGATGCCATGATGGTCTTATTCTAGTGAGGATCCTCTGCTGGGTGACAGCACACTTCTTGTTGAATCTTCTTATGGTGAAAGGAGGCAGGGGAGCTCTCTAGGGTCCCTTTTATAGGAGAACTAATCCCACACGTAACAGCTCCACCCTCATGACCTAATTTCCTTCCCAAAGGCCCTGCCTCCTAGTATCATCACATCAGGAGTTAGGATTTCAACACGGGGAGTTTTGGGGACACAAACATTCAGTCCATTGCAGGTCTCTAGTACTTATATTCTGTGACTGTCCACATCCCCCTGGGATAGTCTCCTCCCCTCCTCAGGGGGTCTGCTATTCCCTACCACACCCCAACTGGCTCAAAAAAACAAATTACAAATTCAAAAATTTAAAAACTGCTGCCCCTTTTACAGTCACATAAAACTTCACCTCCTCTTTCCAGGAGGTATGAGAATTAATATTTCTTCTACAAATACTCATCAGCCAAGATTTTCTAGAACTTTCCTTTTGGTAGTTTGCTTTATGGGAAAAAATAGTTTATATTTTTTTCCAAATATAAAATTATGATGCTTTTTCAAGCTATAGCCACCCATCCCCTTTCATTCTGGTATTTCCCCCTTTGAGAATCACTGCTCTGACAGTCTTTGTAAAAATACTCACAAATCATGTCTCCTGCCCCAGCTTTATTTATTCCCAGCTGCTGGCTCTGGAGTCTTAGCTATCTGACACCACAGTTAGGTTTTGAGGCCTGCTGCTACTCCCCATGGCTGCCCTCTGAGTTGTGTCACCAGAAACCCTGCTGGTTTTCAGCTCTCCGATGGTCTCCCCAGGGGAGCATTCCTAGGGCTAGCCCTCTCGGGGAGGGGTAGGGTCCCACACACTGGATCTCATTTCCCCATCTGGAGAACGCACGACAAGGGGTTCTCCAACTAACGTTCTCAACCCCTGGGGTCCTGAAGCATTTGGTTAGAAATATTTCAATATTTCAAAAGTGTATCAACTGTTTCATGATGGGAGCAACTAGGTCAACCTGAATGTCCCATTTCTATGTGCTGGGCTGTGATTATATGAATTCAGTATTGATAATTTGACATTTATAGGGAGCTTTAACTGTCAGTAAAATGTTTTTGATTAATAAAATATAGGAAATAATGATGCATTAATTAATAAATGTAGTTTATTTAGTAGAAAAGAATACTCAAAACACGGCGATGAGGGGGGATTGGGCAAAGTAAGGAGCAGAGGTGGTAGAAGGATGGGATTTCTGGGGCTCTGGATGAGCCTGGATTCCTTCTGGCCTTTTGTGTGTCTGGGCCGCTTGTTTATGTCATGATACATTTTGAAAATAGGCCATGCTGGTGTTTCCCCCATATTAATTTTTTTCAAATCCTGCATTCCTTCTTTGACTTTCAAACTAACAAGATTTTACGGAGAAAAAAATTGGCTATAGAGTGTTTCGTTGTAGGGTATGTCATAAACTATTTGAATCAATACCCAACTGGTGGAAATTTAAGTTGATTCGAATTTTAGTAGTACATGCAATGCTGTAGCAAAAGTCCTGGTTACCACATTTTTGAAAACTTTAGGTTTTGATATGTGCTGCCAAATTGTTTTAAAAAAGGCTATTTGAAATTGCCCATTTCCCATCCTTCACCAATGCCAAAAATCTATTTAATTTTGACCAATATAATAGTTCAAAAAGTGTATCTCATTGTCATGTTAATTTTGGTGGGGTTGAGTGTTTCACATGTTTAATTCGTAATTTATATTTTCTTTCTTTCTTTCTTTCTTTTTTTTGAGGAAGGTTAGCCCTGAACTAACATCTGCCGCCAATCCTTCTCTTTTTGCTGAGGAAGCCTGGCCCTGAGCTAACATCATGCCCATCTTCCTCTACTTTATATGTGGACGCCTGCCACAGCATGGCTTGATGAGAAAGGTGCATAGATCCGCACTTGGGATCCGAACTGGTGAACCCTGGGCCACTGAAGCAGAACATGTGAACTTAACCACTGCGCCCCCCGGTGGCCCCTATATTTTCTTATTCTGTGAATTGCCCAATACCTTTTGTCTACTTTTCTGTTGGGTTGTTTTTCTATTTCTTGATTTGTAACCACTTTTTCTGTACCAAGGACACAAACGTTTCATTATTTTGTTGCAGTTTTGCAGTCTGTCCTAGCCCGCCAGGCCTTGGGTTTGTTTCCAGACCGAGAGAGCAGGTCCTGGTTCTGCTCACTCTGCATTTTCATTTTGCAGGCGAGGAGATCGTTTTCCTGAGAAACGTCTCTTCTTTAAGTGCACAGACTTCCTCGGAAGTGAGTTTTTCAGGGACTGGGCTAGAGCGTAGGCTCTGCTTACAGAAGAGGTCCCCCGTCAGCTCCAGCCTTTTTTTTTTTTTAAAGATTGGCACCTGAGCTAACGTCTGTTGCCAATCTTCTTTGTTTTCTTCTTCTTCTCCCCAAGTCCCTGCACGCCCCAGTACACAGTTGTGTATTCTAGTTGTAGGTCCTTCTGGTTGTGCTGTGTGGGACGCCACCTCAGCATGGCCTGATGAACGGTGCCATGTCCACGCCCAGGATCCAAACCAGCAAAACCCTGGGCCGCTGAAGCTGAGCACACGAACTTAACTACTTGGCCCCGGGGCCGGCCCCCAGCCCATTTTTTGATATGTGAGAGGGCAAGCCTTCTTCTGTTGCCAGATCCTCAGATTTTTCCAAAGAAACCAGCAAAACGGATTTTTATGTAAAATCCCCCTCTGCCTATATGCCTATGTATACATCAAAGCTGTGAAAGCCCAACAATATACCCTTGACCTAACCTCACCTCAGGGACCGTTAGTGGCCAGCATCCTAGCCCTGGGGGACCTGTCTGTACACCTCAGATGCCCTTCAGGAAAGTGGGATCCGGAGCTGGCTTCCATGGTGTGATGCCAGCAGTTGACAGCAGAGGGCACTCCTGCTGTGGGCTGCCTAGAGTCCCAGTCCACCTCTAGTCAGCAGACATGTCTCACTGTTTCCTGACAGTCCCTAAATTTAGGAGGGAGACCAGCCGTGCCGGGCCTGTGCTGGGTCAGAGAGCAAGGGTCTGGCCCTGGCCTGAGGGAGGGGTGAGGGTCTACGGGGCAAGATGGAAACTGCAGGTATTGGGAAGTCACCCTCCTGCCCTCCCACCCAATAGATTCTGCCCAGACGCTCAGGGCGAAAGGACTGTCTCCTGGACTAGCCATCTAGGGCCAGTCTCCTTTGGCCTGTTACTGTGTTACGGGCTAGATGCCTGCCCCCATTGGTGCCAAATCTTGTGTGTGCTGTAGCAGAGGTGGCGCAGCACAGGGTGACAGCTTCCCAGTGTCCTCCAAAAACGCTTGGTATCCTCGGGCCCTAGAACAGAGCCTGGTGCATAGAAGGCACTCTGCAAGCCTTGGCTGTATTGCAAGTTGAATTGCGGCCCAGAAAGGGAGGGTGTGAGGGCTCTGCCCATAGGAGGTCTTGGTCAGCCGAAGATGGAGTCGTTCGCTTTTGGCATTAGCAACAAGGTGGGTGCAGGTCAAGTCCACTTTCTCACAACCACCCCGGAAAGAGGGCACCCCATTTACATATGGGGAAATTGAGGTGAGTGGAAATGACACAGATAAACACATACGGGTCCCTCAGAGCTGCTTTCTGTACACTTCGGGGACACGGTGGGAAGAGAGCTGACGAGCGCATGCTCCAAGCCCCCACAGCTTTCACACTTGACTGAGCTCTAGAGGACACCCCACTGACAGCCGGGCCCCAGGCTGAGCCTGGAGATGCTTTAGCTAATTTGGTTCTCATAATGACCCTGCTAGGTACAGTTTCTTTTTCCCATTTTACGGAGAGGTTAAGTGACTTTCCCAGGGTTACACAGCTTGGGAATGTGGAATGTAAATGTGTCTTTGACTCCAAAACTTGGACTCTTCTCTCCCTTCCAGTGGGCAGCAGGAACCCCTGGAGTGAAAAGGGTGCCCTGACCAGGAGAGGAGAGGAGGAACAAGGTTCCCCATCAGGGTGGATGGCTCACAGACATCCTTACTTGATCCTGGTTACTGTCCCAGCCACTTTTATTTTAAATTTTAAAAATTGTGGTAAAATATACATACCATAAAATTTACCACGTCAACCATTTTCAAGTGTACAATTCAGTGGCATTAAATACATTCGCATTGTTGTACAACCAATACCCCTAGCTATCTCTGGGAACTTTTCACCATCCCAAATTGAAACTCTGTATCCCTTAAACAATAACTCTCTATTCCCTAAACCAGCTCTCCCACTCCTCCCACCCCCAGCCCCAGGGTAAACACTATTATACTTTCTGGAACATCTCTATGAATTTGACTATTCTAGGTACCTTGTATAAGTGGAATCATATAATATTTGCCCTTTTGTGTCTGGTTTACTTTACTTAGTGTAATATTTTCAAGGTTTCTTCATGTTGTAGCATGCATGCATCAGAATTTCATTCCTTTTTAAGGCTGAGTAATATTCTTTTGTATGTATGCACCACATTTTTTTTATCCATTCAGATGTTGATGGACACTTAGGTTGGGGTGTTTCCACCTTTTGGCTGTCGTGAATAATGCTGTTATGAACATGTGTGTACAGACATGTGTTTGAGGCCCTGCTTTCAGTTCCTTTGAGAATATACCCAGAAATGGAACTGCTGGATCATATGGTAATTCTATGTTGAAGTTTGTGTGGAATCACCACTCCCTTTTCCACAAGCAGCTGTACCATTTTATATTCCCACCAGCAATGCACAGTTTCTCCACATCCTTGCCATCACTTGTTCCCATACGCTTTTGCTTTGGCTGCCCCAAGATACAGAGTTTGGCAGATTGAGGTTGGGGTGGGAGGAAGACCTTAAAAAAATTTCCCAAAAATCTGAATCTAACAAAAGCCTTGACTGGCTATAGGAAGGGATCAGGGACTGATTATCAGGGAAGAATTCTCTGGTCCTGGGTTTCACAGCTGGATCCACAGGGCAAGCCAGAAGGTTAGGGGGTCGGAGGGTGGTTACCATTTGACCAGGCCTGGGACTCACCCAAAGGACTAGCTCTGGCTGGGTTGGAAACCAAGAATCTCCCTTCAGCTTAAGCAGGTGGGCTGGGCTGTCTGCCTGGGAGGCTGCAGCTTCCCCAGCTTTCAGCAGGCCAGCGGCTGAACTGCGGGCAGTGTGTTTGTGTGTGTGTGTGTGTCTAGACAGAACCACGTCCAGCCTCCCTGGGCTCCACGCGGCCCGGCCTGTCAGCAAGGCCTGGGAGCCATTCACTTGGATCCTAGATTTTCCTAACGGATTAAACGTGGCATTCCCTCCTCCTCCCTCCGTAACAGACCTAAAAATAGCTCCTCCCAGGGGGCTGGGGAGAGGCTCCACCCTCGCCGGGGCGGGGTGGACCGGCTCTCGTCGGGGCGGGAGGCGTCGGAGACCCCAGGCCGAGCCGCGGGCGCTGAGGGGTCCTCTTGCCCGTCCCCAGGGCGGCAGCGCCGGGGGGCCGGCCGGCCTGCTCCCCGCGCCCGCGGCGTCCGGGTGCCCGAGGCTGGGAAGCATCCCCGGGCCGCGCGGCGGGGCGGGTTCCGGGAAGGGCTGTGGCGGCGCGGGGCGCTGGGGCGAGCCGGGAGGCCGGGCCGGGCGAGAGGGGGGCACCTCCGGACCTCTGCCGCCTCCCGGCTCCGGACCCCCAGGTGAGCCGGGCCGCTGGGAAACTATGCCAGGAATTCGGCCCGGGAGGGGCGCGGGCGGGCGGTGCGAGGGCCCCGTGGATCGGGCCACGGGCGCGGGGGTTAAACATTAGCGGCTCCAGCCCGGGAGTTGCGGCCGCCGCGCCCCGGCTCGGCCTCCAGACGCGCCGCTTCCCGCGCCCCGGCTCGGCCCTGCGCCGCGGCTCCTTGGCCCGCTCTGGAGCGGGGTACCCCGGGAGGGGAGCAGCACTGGCTGAACCCTAGGTCTGGGCTTCGCTGGGAAGACAGCCCTGGATTTCTACTTGCTGAAAAAAGTAAAATGATTTGGGGGCTTGATGCTTTGAGTTCTGCAGGTAAAGGGGGATCTTTTGCTAACAAGATGGTTTAAAAAGCAAACACATTGGCATCCCGTTTCTTCTCCTTGTACTCCTGGGCTGGAGTTTGGGGGGAGGCAGCAATGGTGTTTTCCCCAGGTACAAGTTCACGGGAGACTTGCTGTGCACAGGACAAGGGGCCAGAAGGCGGGCAGAGGTGTGGGTCTGGAGGGCTGGGCAGGGGCTGCCATCCAGCCAGCGCTCCTAAGGGCCGGGCTGTCTGCACCTGCCTTATCTCCTGGAGTTTGATTTCTAGCAGGACTTTTGAGAGTGGTGAGTGTGAGGTGCTCTGTCTGTGGCCTCTTACACTCGTGTCTGCAGACAGCTGGCGGGGGGAGTGTCATCCTTCTTGGTCACAGTGCCTAACACCTCCTCCTGGAGCTGAGGACCCTCCAGTGAGAACAACTCCACCTAGAGAAGGCTAGTCCTCCAGTCAAGTGTTTGAGAAGTGGTCTTTTGTCTGTCTTGTCAGCACCCAGGGTCTGGAGACATCTCCCTCATATGGAAATGTTTTTGGACACCATCCACCTTGATAAAATGATCCCGTGAAGTTATATGCTTCTGGTTGCGAACAGAAACCTGAATTCACTTGTGGAGCATAACCGGCTCCTGCCACAGAGCTGGAATTTGGTGAAAAGGCTTGCTGTTCAGCTGAAACTGACAGGAGTGGGGAACGGCACAGTTTGGTGGGCTCTTGTGAACCTCCTTGTGGGCCCCTTCGCTGGGAAGACAGCCCTGGATTTCTACTTGCTGAAAAAAGTAAGGGCAGTCCTGGTTAGCAGGGTTAACCGCCTGCCGTGCCACTTGTCCCTGGCCTTGCACCTGTAGCGAGGATTTTGTGAGATTCTGATGGCTCAGGCACTAGAGATGAAGAAACTCTACCAAGAGGCAATGGCTCCTCCAGAGGAAAGAAAATGCCAGAATATTCTAAGCTGGTTTTGTTTGAGATGTGAAAAGTGGTGTTGGTCTTTGACCGTCCTGCACCTGGGAGGATCGGTCCTGTCAGTACGTAGTCTCCTTCTCTAAAGTACTCCTGAGCGATGTCGATCAAATTCCTGCTCCCAGTTTTTTATTTTGAAGAAAATCCTCTTGTGGCAAAAACTTAGAATAGGTTCCTGACAAAACCGTGGACGATTTCTTTTAAAAATATCTCCTTAAGGTTGCTAGGAATGGAGGCCAGCTGTCGGGGTGGAGTGTCTCTCTCTCTTGATACTTGATGGTTCTGGGAGTGCGTGAAGGCAAGAGTGGAGAGGGGGACTTCTTTCTTTGGAAAACAACAGAATCAGAGAACAAAGCTAAGGTCTGTGATGGCGCGCTCCGGAAGAGCTCCTGGGTCACTCACCTCCGTTGGGGTCTCTAGCGCTCTCTTGACTACCATGTGTGCACAGCCTGTTTGCAAACTATGTGCAGGTTTCCTTGGCAGCCACCACAATTAGCACTAATGACACGCCTGAGCTCCCGGGGCAGGTCCCGCTGCCTTTGGCTCAGAGCCAGGGCGGGCTGGTAAATGATTGCCTGGCAGCCGCCTCAGAAGCCTGGCTCCTCCAAGTGCTCCTCTTGGCTGCCTTCTTGAGGAAGCAGCAGAGACAGTAAGGTGGCAGCAGCGGTGGTATAGACTAGCTGCCAAGTTACATTAAATCAGTCAGAATTTTATTTAAAAAAATCAGCTCTTTGGTTGATTTTGTGGAAGTTATCTTTAACAGATCATAGGTGGGCAGCTTTCAGTACCATAAAGTCTCGGGGAATTGTTTCACAGTGGATGGCTGCCTTGTGAGGTGGTGAACACCTCATGGCCAGGGGTATGCAAAGCAAGGGTGGTAGACGGGCTTTCGTTCTTGGCTGTGGGACTGTCCAGGTAGAAACCATCTCTGTGACAATGAAGTGAGTTTGGAATGCTGGCATAAATATCATTCTTTTGTGTCCCACTAATTGTGACATTGGTTTAGGATTGGGAAGTTTCCGAGGACTCCATCAAAACATCTAGAGATGGTTAACACAGCTTCAGGTTTCCTGATGACAGAGAGTCATTTCTGCCTTGTGTTTCTATTCCCAGATGTGGGAGAAGCAGTCTGCTGATAATTCGGTCTGGAGAGAGCGTGGTGTTCCTGCCCCCGGGGGTGTGGTCTCCAGGTAACCCGCAGCACTCTCCTTTGGCTTTGTCTTCAAAACTGAGTCGCATTTGGCTAAGCTCTGCCAACATACAGGGAGAATTAGGGTTTCCAGTGCCGACCCTCTTGTGATTTGCTGTCAGCTCTTTCAGTCCTTGAAGTTTAGTCAAGAAATCTCAGGTACTGTAATTTCCGTAATGGGAAATAATCTATGTATCGTCATCATCATCATTAGGAGGTAGTTTGGCATAATTTGAAAGCTTTGGTGTCAGACAGAACTTGATTGAATCTTGGCTTCTTTACGTGGTAGCTGAGTGAGTTGGGGCAGGTCCCTTAGCTTTTCTGAGCCTCAGTTTCTACATTTGTCAGATGAGGCAAATCGTAGCTACATACAAAGCCAGAAATAGCACTTTCACAGCCTGGCACAGTGCCTGGCACACAGATACTTAGTAAACGATGGCTGCTATCGTCATCATCATCATCTTCAAATTCCCACAGTTCTGCTCACCTTTTGATGTCCGAGCCCTGGGCCTTCTGAGAATTGGCCCCTTGGGGTTCTAGTAGAAGACAGCAGGGATACTTTTGGGGTTCAGTGAGTCCTCATGAACTCAGAGCCCTAATTCAGAATTGCATATAACTGGGAGTGGGGCTGCCATCCTCAGTGCTATCAGAGTGTGCTCAGAGTGTAAACGTGCGGGTTTCAGAGCTGCTCAGGAAGCAAGCTCGACACTGCAGCCAGGTCCTCACAGGGGATGTGGGCGCTGGGGCTCCTCGCGAATCGGCCTGAGCCGACCCCCGAGGGCTCCCACGCTCCAAGCTTTCGTTAGTGGCCAGTGGGATTGAGCTATGGACACAGATGGTCAACAACCCAGCATTTTACTAAGGCTGAATGGCATTTCTCTCCAGCGAGTCCAAATTAAGGACTCCTAACTCATTCGTACTCTATCCTAATTCTCACTGGTCCATAGCCTCATTTCTCCAAGACCCCAAGAAGGTAGACTTTTGAGGCAATATTCTAAGATTTTGACAAACCTGCTCAGTTCAGTAGCAGTCTGGGCTGCAGGTAATATGCTAGGAGTGGAAATACAACAGATAGGTATAAGCCGTGGTCTCAGCCCTTGTGGAGCTCAGGGCTGGGGGAGTCGGTGGGAGAAGGGAGACAGAAACATCCTGGTGTGGCCCTCCTTGGTGCTCCCACAGCACCCGGCCTGGCTCCTACCCTGGCACTTACCACTCTGTAGGGTCATTTCTGTCTTTGTGGAGAACAAACTCTGGAGCCAGATGCCACCACTTACTGGTTGTGTGACTTGGCTCTCCTCGTTCACCTCGAAGCTTCTTCATCTGCCTACTGGGCTGTGGTGAGAATTAGATGGGGTGATACACGTAAAGCCTCCTGACTGTGTGTGGAGTACACAGTGCCAGACTGTTAACTGTTTTTATTAACAATGGCAGGGACAGTTGCCTGGGTCACCGTCAATTCTGAGTGCCAATCATGGTGCCTGGCACTTAGTAGGGGCTCAGGACTCATTTGTTGATGGGATGGATGGATGAATGTTGCACAGCTGCTCCAACCCCGACCAGAGTGTGGTGAGGGCAACCGGAGGAGTGCGTGCCTGTGCTCTGGGAGCCTAGGGGAGGGGCAGGGAGTTCTGATTGTGGGCCTGGGAGGGATTTATGGGGGCAATCATGTATGAGCAAGGCCTTGGAGCACGCATTCCCCTGCAGTAGGAGCAGAAGGAGGTGGTGGAGGGCCATCTCTACCAAGAGGCAGCATGCACAGTGGGGAAGAGCTCGGATTCTGTCACCCGGCTGTGTGGGTTTGGATCCTGCCTCCTGCACCTGAGGCAAGCTTCTTCACTTCCTTGTGGGTTAGATAATAATAGTCTCTCCTCAGCGCCGGCCTGGTGGCGCAGTGATAAAGTTTGCACATTCTGCTTCTTGGCGGCCCAGGGTTTGCCGGTTCGAATCCCGGGTGCGGACATGGCACCACTTGGTATGCCATGCTGTGGTAGGCGTCCCACGTATAAAGTAGAGGAAGATGGGCACAGATATTAGCTCAGGGCCAGGTTTCCTCAGCAAAAAGAGGAGGACTGGCAGTAGTTAGCTCAGGGCTAATCTTCCTCAAAAAAAAAAAAAAAGTATCTCCTCCAGAGGTGTTGTGAGGAGTACATGAGTTACTCGTTATAAAGTGCTTAAAGACAGGGCCTATAAATAAATAGTTCAGAGATATGAAAGTATGGACAGCGAGGAATATGGTTAAGTGAGAGACGCAGCTAGAGAGGTAGTTTGGAAACAGTTCTTAGAGGTCTTTGAATACCTTCTTAATGAATTTGGAATTAGCCCATAAGAACACATAAAATCCATTCCCATATGGCTGAAGCTCAGTGGCGGCTGCCGCTTTTAAACAGGGCATGGACTCCCCATTTTGCCACAATCCCCAGCACTCCCTACCCCACACTCCCTCCTGCAGTGCTCCTGAATCCGTAAGTCTGGGGATCTGCATTTCTAACAAGTTCCCAGTTGATGCTGATGCTGCTGGTCCAGGCACCACACTGCCTAATTGTGTCTGGGACACTAAGATGGGGAATCAGTTGCCATTTGTCATCAATTTGTACTGTGGTTTCTCTTATAGCTGCTGTGTCCTGCATTTAACACACCTTCCTGGCCCTGGTGGAATTTGGATTTACAATTTCTGGCATAAACAGTGTTGGAAGGTTGGGTCTAAGTCCCAAGAGACATATGGGCCGGTGAGAAAGAGATTTGGGAGTGGCTGCGGCTCAGCCTAAAGCAGGACTGTGTAGCTGAAGCTGTGGTGTGTGTGAGCTCATCCCCAGGGAGAGCGTGCGGGGAGAGACGGGTTGTGGGTGAATGGCAGAATGACGCGGGGGCACTGGCACACCCTGCCTTGCAGGAAGGGAGAAAGGATAGTAACTGTTCAAGGAAGAGGATGGAGGGAGCATTCGGAGCGGAGGGAGGAGAGTGAGAGAGCTGCTGATGGAGCGTCCTTGGCCTTGTTGTTAGAGACAGGACTGTGGGCAAACACCTGAGGCCAAAGTTTTAATAGTTAAACAGTGAGTTGTCAGGTGAGCTCCGGGCTGTGGGAGCACAGGGAGCGGGTGTCCTGTTACCCCTGCCCACGGCATGCCTGGTAACCTGCTGTTGCTCCAAGGCACGGCTTGTTGTGACAATTGTCTCTGAGGCTCCGGGGACGTGGTTGCAGCTTGGAGCTGAGCATGGTGAGTATCACGTCGTTCACCTCCTCCTTTTTGATAATGCGACACTTTGAGTAGAATTGTGCTGATCTTCTCCTCATGGCCATGGAGGGCATGCTTGTGGTTGGATGGTTTTGTTTTTGGAGCACATGTTGGGAAAGAGTCTGAGAAAGGGAAGCGTGGTTGCTGAAACTGAAAAGGGAGGTCAGTGGCCTCCTGTGGGCAGTCTTCGAGGCCTGGCTGCGGGGTTTGGACTTGGTACTGTGGCAACAAGAAGCCATGCTGAGCTCCTGTGTTGGGGGCAGACATGTGATTAATACACCTCGGTAACCTGGGCTGACCCAGGTAGGCATCCTGTAAATGAGGGGGGAGTGAGTGAATGAATGAATGAGTTTGAGGGATAAGCGGTGATGAGCTGATCAAAGCAGAGTTTTAGGACAAATAGCCTCAAGAATCGTGCTGGGTGGTTCAAAGTCCACAAGCTTTGGAGCCAGATGCACCTCCGGTTGTCCTTCAACGCTGACCTCCCTACCTGGGGCAAGCCACTTCCCCTCTCCACACATCAGTTTCCTTGTCGGTAAAATGAAAGAGTGGTACCTGTTTGTAGGTTTGTGTTTGGTTTGTGTCTGGCGCAGAGGCTGGCACACCTTGCACTGTGGCCGGTATTGTTACTGAGGGCTTCCCTCGCTTCTCCTTGGGTTCTTACAGCGCCCCAGGGGTAGGTGGGGGGATCCTATCACGGGTACCACAGCCTTTCATCCATGAGAGGCTTGGGGGGGTGGAGCCTTTCCTGCAGGCCCTTCCCCTCTGCAGACCTGGCCCCACCGCTTCCTCAAGGCCTTTCTCCATCCTGAGGCCAAGGACCTTTCTCTCCTCTGATTTTCTATTGCACGTAAAAGTCGGAATCACGTAATCTAGAAAGAACTTGATTAAATAGGGTCACATATACTTCTTGTTGCCCCAGTCGGATTCTGAGTTCCTCAAGAGCAGGAATTGTATTTTTTTCTTTAAAAAATTATAAAAGTAATAGATGATGATGCAGAGAACTTTGGATAGTCTAGAGAGGTGGAAAGGGGAAAATAAAAGTCCTCAAACCTCCATTCCCACTTCCCAGAGGTAACCATAAACAGCTAACAGCTTGTTTATTTTTCTAGAAATAGTCTGTGCTTATGAAATAATACAGATAATGAATCATATAGGAATCTAAATTAGTATATTTTATTTAATTATGACTATATATGAATAACAAATACAGATCACTCGTGTATGTGTATATATATGTATATATACTGTATATATGTATCATTATCATCATTGGTAAATGTAAGTCCTGTCTATCTGTCTGTCTGTCCGTCTATCTATCCATCTCTTATCCATGCACTATCCGTCTATTCATTTATTTATCCCCGTTTCTCATTCCCATTTTCCTCATCCCTCATAGGTAACTATTCTAAAGTGAGATAGATATATATATTCAGATATATATAGATATAGATGAGATATACATATCTCCTTTATTTTTGCAAATTATTACTAAATGTGACTATATTAATATTTCATTTAAACAGAAATGGAAGCATGTGTGTCTGTATATGTGTATGTGTGGTCGTTATTCCATATCAGTACATGAAAAGTGGCTTTGTTTTGAATAACTGCGTAGTATTTCATTGTATAGAGATGGTCTGTGTCATCCCCTACTGTACTTTGCCTTCTTGGACTTTGCTATTACAGACAACACTACAATGAGAATTTTTGCACAAGCACCTTTGCACACTTGTATGAGTTTATCTGTAGGATAAATTGTAATTCCTAGTAGTGAAATGTTCATTTTAAATTCCTGTTGCTCTTGTCAAATTACTCTCCAAAGAGAGAGAACAGTTTCTGTGTCTACCAAGAGAGTGGAGAGTAGAAGCTGAGTCTTTTGATAACAAACTGGAGCTCTTTTCTAAACCATTAGGTTTGAAAAAAAAAAAGACCATCATGGGCTGGGCACAATCTGTGTGTAGGGTCGCAGGCGCTCTCCTAAGCACCCCCTGGGCAGTGGCGGACATCAGTTCACTCACATCCCACTAGGGAGGACATAGTCACATGACCACACCTTATAGCCGAGGAAACTGGGAAATGTAGCCCACCACTATTCCACCCTGACCTTGTAATAATGGGAGGAGAGGATGGGCTGTGGTAGACATTAGGCAGCTCTGCCACCCAAGGTGAGTTCTTGGACTTTATCCTGAGGTCAATGTCAGGCTGCAGAAGGACCTACTTAAACATCTGACAGCTCCGCCCAACAAGGAGCTCGGGCAGGCACTCTTGCAGTGGACTGGGGCACAGGGATGTTCACTGAGGACCTACTATGTGCCAGACTCTATGCTGAGTGCTTCACCTGCCTCATTCCTAACCACAGGCTTGCAAAGTGGGCCCCGTGATCCCCAGTATACACAGGAGGCTTAAAGCTGTGAAGGGACTTGCCCAGGGCTGAGGTTCTGAGTCCACATCTGTGAGACTGGAAAGCCCACACCCTTGCTTGCTGGAGCTCTGGCTGTGTCAGGGCAGAGCAGCCTACTGCAGCTGTTGTTTAGTTCCCTTAGGCTCTTGCTGGCCACCTGTATGGTACATGCAGCCACACGCACCTTGCCTAACTTGGACTCACTTCTCATTTTCCAGGCCCTCTCTCAGCTCCTTTGTCTGCTGCCGTGGCCCTGGTGGCATCCTCCCTCGGTGATCAGCCCAGGGCTTTCCCTGCCCATGCAGTCTCCTGCAACCACTGCTGAGGGCCTCAGTGGCCCCCTCTTTGGGGCCTACATGCTCCCTACCTTCAAGTTCCAGCCTCGCCATGAAAGCATGGACTGGAGGCGTATTAGTGCCCTGGATGTGGACCGCGTGGCCCGGGAGCTGGACGTGGCCACCCTGCAGGAGAACATCGCTGGCGTCACCTTCTGCAATTTGGACCGGGAGGCGTGCAGCCGCTGTGGGCAGCCTGTGGACCCAGCGCTGCTCAAGGTGCTGCGCTTGGCGCAGCTCATCATCGAGTACCTGCTGCACTGCCAGGATTGCCTGAGTGCCAGCGTGGCCCAGCTGGAGGCGCGGCTGCAGGCCAGCCTGGGCCAGCAGGAGCGTGGCCAGCAGGAGCTGGGCCGCCAGGCTGATGAGCTCAAGGGTGTGCGGGAGGAGAGCCGCCGGCGTCGCAAGATGATCAGCACCTTGCAGCAGCTGCTCCTGCAGACAGGCGCCCACAGCTACCACACGGTAAGGGATCTCTGCAGGGTGGGGGGGTGGGAGGGCTGTGCGCCCAGCCACCAGGCCACCTGGGCAGCACCACTGCCGTGGGTCCCAAGGCCCTGTGGGCCATTTCACTGGTTAGGAGCAGATTTTAGAGACGCTGCTTGCGGTCAGAGAGCTCAAGGGTGTCTGACCAGGTTCTACAGTGTGTGTGTGAGAATGAAATTATGCATTTGTGGCAGGTATGTGTAGGAAGGATGTGTGTGCACAGGGTGTGTATGTGTTTATGGAGAGGGTGCGTGTCTAGCGTGTGCATGTGTGAATGCACGGAGGGTATCTGTGTTTATGGATGGTGTGAATATGTGTGTGTCTAATCTGTGTATGTGAGTGTTTGGAGGGCACATGTGTGTATGGTATGTGTGCATGTGTGTAGAAGTGTGCATATAAAGGTGTATTTATGGTGTGGTGGTATGAATGGTGGATATGTGTCGAAGGGTTATGGAGGGCATACGTGTGTATGTATGAAGGGTTTGTGTGTGCATGTCGAGAGTGTGATATGTAAAGGGATGTGTAAGAGGGTGTATGTATGTGTGGAATCAGTGTGTGACAAGGGACTGGTGGAGCCAGGCCCATTCTGGAAAAGTGACTCCATTATTCAACTAAGTGACAGTTCATTCCCCACAGTGGCATTTGAGTATTTGCATGTATTTCCATAGAAAGTGTGGACTGGGGACAGTTGCCCTTTAATGAATTGTCGTGGTGGCCAGGCCCTGGGCCAGGCTCTGAGGATGAAGGCACAAGTCATGCTGGTTCAGGTTTTCAAGAAATTCATAGTTTGGGGGTGCGTGGGACAGCAGGAATCATTATGATCCAATGTCAATTGATAGAATGATAGTTTATATAGTTGATATAATGTTGATTATGATAAAAAGGGTCAGAACCCTTTCAGTAGTAAGTGACAAAGCAGCAATCCAACCTCGCTTAGGCCAGTCAGGAATTTTTTGGCTGATTTAACTTAAAAATCCAGGGTTATGGATTTTTTGTGTGTGATTCTGTGTATGGATTCAGGTGTGATTTGCCCCAGGAATCAGACGATGGCACCAGAATCTAGTTTCTCTCCCTGCAGCTCTTGGCAATTCTTCCTTAGTGTGGGTTCCATTTCTAGAAAGATTCTGTCCCTGTGGCAGCAGTTGGGCTACTCTAGTGGCAGCTTCTCATTTTCTCAGATTCAAGGCTGGCATGGTGGGGGCCTCCTTTGGTGTCAGCAGCCCAGCCGGTGCTTCACCATCTCTCCTATGTTTGGCCGTGCATGGGTCTCCGACCCATCTCTGAACCAATCACAGGTCCCGAGAATGTGGAGTTCAGAGTGGCTTTGGTCTGGGTCACATGTTCATCCATGGAGCTGGGGGTGGACTGGAGCCCGTGGATTCTCAATCCTCTGGGAAGAGGGTAATCGCCCAGCAGGAAGCTGTACTGTCAAAAGTGAACACATGTCCTTAACCAGTGGAGAAAGTGTTGAGTACAATAAAGATGTGGCTGAGAAGCTGTAGGAGCACAGAGGAGGGAGGGGGGTGTCTTCTGGAGGTGGTGTTTAAACTGAGCCTTGAATGCTGAGCACAGTTTTGTAAAGGAGTGTTGCAGGCAGAGGCAGCGTGGGTGCCAAGGAGAGAAGGGCGCTCAGTGCGATGGCTTCGGAGTGGCCTGAGGTGGGGTTGGTGAGGGGCTGTGGGCAGAGAGGTGGCAGGAGATGATAGCAGAGCCAGGTTCTGGTAGCCTTGAATGCCATGGTGAAGAGTGTGGACCTAGTCTGAAGGCAGTGGTGGTGTCCAGCATCAGGAGCCTGGTTTGTGAGTGTGCTGAGAGGTGAGAACAGGGAAACGGGGAAGGGTGGGATGAAGGAGGGGCTTACGATTTGGAATAAGATGCCTCATAAAATATTCCCCACCCACCCAACTCATATTCCTTCCGACAACTAGAAATTCATTTGTGTCCCTTTGGAACTCCAGAGTGGACCAAGTCTGTCAATGTCGTGTGTATCTCTTTGGATTAGGTTTGACTATGGGTGACAGAAAACCTCAAATCATAGCTGTGTGACTGGGTAGAAGTTTATTTCTCTCTCATGAATAAAGTCTAGAAGTAAGTGATCCAGGGGTGGTATGGAATGCCACAACCATTGTGGACCCAGTTCTTTATGTGTTGCTCTGCCAGCCTTGTCATGTGGCTTTTGCCTCATGGTCCAAGATGGCTGCCTGAGTTCCACCTCTCAGGTCTACATACTATTCAGCAGGAGGAGGAAGGGTGAGGAATGTCATGACTCTTTCTTTAGCGGCACCTCCCAAAAGTTACATATCCACTTCTGCTTACATGTCATTGCCCAGAATTTAGTCACATGGCCACACCTGGTTACAAGGGAGGCTGGGACATATAGTGTTTATTCTCAGTAGCCTCATGACCAGCTAAAACTGAGGGTTTCTATTGCAAAGGAAAAAGGGAAAATGGGGATTGGGTAACAACTGGCAATTTCTGTCACATTTGCCCGTCTGTAAAGATAGCAAATAATCTGCCCTCTTACTCTGATTGACTAGTCATGGCAGCCTGCAAAGCCGTGTTGGAAGGATTTTGAAGTTTTACAGTGAAAAGATGATAGGATAGATTGGCAGCGTCTGAAATGCCTGAGGAGAGTGAAGTGGAGATGCAGGGGCTGTTATTTGCTGTCCTCTACTCCGGTGGTTCTCAGCCCTGGGGTGGGACCTGGACATTTGCATTTTTAAAAAAGCTTTTTATTCTGGAAAATTTCAAACATATACAGAAGCAGAGAGAGTACTATAATGAAGCTTCTTCTGCACGTTACCCAGCCCAGTAGTTGTCAGCTGATGGCCAATGTTCCTAACCATTTCTCCCACCCCTGGGTTATTTTGAAGTGTATATGATTTTGTCTGTAAATGTTTTAGTACGTATCTGTAAGAGGCAAGGATTCCCATTTTTAAACATAAACATGATACCATCATCATGCCCAGAAAAACCAACTAAAATTCCCCAACATGGTCAAATACCCAGTCAGAGTTCACAGTTCCCCAGCACTGGTCGTGTTTTAAAGCTCGGAATACATAATATATGTATATTTTTTGGGTTGATGTTCTTGCTCACTCAGTTAGTCAAATTCTTCATTTCTGAAGCAGCCCAGGGGGCCGAAGGAAATGGGCGTTGCGATGTCGGGAGAATCCCAGGCTGACTCAGGTGATCTAATCCTGCTCTCTCACTGCTTCCCCTTTGTGTAGTGCCACCTGTGTGACAAGACGTTCATGAATGCCACCTTCCTCCGAGGCCACATCCAGCGCAGACATGCGGGCACGGCAGAGGGCATGGCAGAAGGTAGTGAGTCCAGGCAGCAGCCCGGGGCCCTCCTGGGACTGTGGAGGGACCTGGGCTGGTGTTCAGAGGGTGGGGGGCACGTACACCACCAAAGCTGCCCTCAGAACCTCATCATCCAGTTGAGGATGGGATGATCCCACCATCCATCATGGGGGGTTTCACCTGGGGCCCGGAGCGTTTCTGACCACGTGTGTAGGGAAGAAGGGCTGGGAGTCAGACAGGTAGGTTCCAGTCTTAGCTTTGTCTCTTTCTACGAGGTGACCATGGTCAGTGCTCCCCTGTCTGAGTCTCAGTGGCCTTCACTGTGAAGGGGGCAGTCAGACGGAGTGACTTTGAAGGGCCTTTCCCTCCTGGCCTTCTGTGAATCTGCTCTTCTCTGATGCTAACTAGGAATAAGCTTAAATGGGGTTAAGGAGCAGCCAGACCAGTTTTTTGACTTTTTTATGTATGTATGTATGTGAGCTTATTATGACTCAATCACTTTAATTTCGTTGTTTCAAATTCCAAAACAAGTAGCAAGGTTGTATGTTTTCCCCACAAAGAGATTTGCGTACTTTATATCCATTTTTTGAGGTTCAATAAGAAATAGCTGTTAAAACATAAAACATAGATATGAAAATATAAATATAATGTAAATATAAAAATACCATTAAATAAAAATTTTTTCTTATTTTCCTTTATTTTAATTTCCTTTTCAAAGAACAGACTTAGACTTTGAAATAGCACCATTTACCTAGTTACTATGCATTTATTATATATCTAATTCTTCTTGGTTCTGAATTGGAGGCTGCTAAAGAAAAACAGATTTTCTACTTCTTAAATAGTTTTTTTTCTGATAAAAATATATGTCTTTGAAGAGATATTTGTATACCCATGTTCATAGCAGTGTTATTCACAGTAGCTAAGATGTGGAAGCAACCCAAATGTCCATTTGATGGATGGATAAGCAAATGAATGGATAAGCAAAATGTGGTATATACATACTAAGGAATATTATTCAGCCTTAAACAAAATGGAAATTCTGCAATATGATACAACATGGATGAATCTTGAGGACATTATGCTAAATGAAATAACTCACAAAAGGACAAATACTGTATGATTTCACATATATGAGGTGTCTAGAGTAGTCAAATTCATAGAAACAGAAAGTAGAATGGTGGTTGCCAGGGGCTGGGGGTAAGGGGGTGGGGGGTCATTGTTTAATGGGTACAGAGTTTCTGTCTTACAAGATGAAAAGAGTTATGGAGATAGATGGTGGTGATGGTTGCACGACTTTATGAATGTATTTAATACTGCTGAACTGTACATTTAAAAATGATTAAGATGGAAAATTTTGTGTTGTGTGTATTTTAATACAATAAAAAAATTGGGAAAAATGCCTTTGATATAGAAAATTTAAATACAGGAATGTAGAAAACCAAAAATAAAAACCATGGGCAATATCACCTGCAGTTAATATTTTGGTATATTCTCTGTCACTGCTCTTCCGTGTACATATATAATTGTATAGCACGCAGTTTTGACTATCGCTTTTTTCCAATTAAGAATATATCACATTTTCCAATGTCATTAAATTATCTTTGAAAACATGATTTTTTAAATGGCTGAATAGTATTCCATCATGTGGCTATCATGATTTATTTCACAATTGAATTATTTCATAATTTGTATGGGTTACTCAAAAATTTCCCTATTATAAATCACATGATGATCACCAATCTTGTGTATAAATCCTTGTGCAGATTCCTTACCATTTCCTTAATGTAAAGGGCTGTAAGGAGAGAGGGAAGATGGTCTTCAGGCAACTTTTGGGACATTTCTGTTCATGACCTTTTTATTCTCGGGCAGCTGGCTCTCGGATACCCCAGCTCTGCTGTTCCATACTCACCTCAAATCACTTTATTAACCCAAATTAATTTTGACTGCATCTAAACATTGCTTGTTTCCAAAAAGTCCAATCTGAAAAAAGCCTTTTCAAAGAAATGCTTAGAGTTTAATAACAGTACCGTCTATCTAATGATCACTAAATGTACTTTAAAGAGTAACGTGTTCGTGTACAGCTGGTGTCTTTTTCATTAACCCTTGGATCTTGGTTTATCAGTATGTGTTTTAGTTAAGAGTATTCTTTTATAATTCATTCTTTGTTTAAAATCTTAAAAAATTTAAAGTCTACAGTTTAAGCAAGCTTGGCTGAAAGTTTCCTTCATAATTCATGCTGCCTTTTTTCGTTTTGTACAACTATGCATTTAGACTATATTATGGAAAAAAGTGAACTTAAAACTAGAATTATTTTCCTTACTTGAAGCTCCTCGCTGATAGCTGTCGGGATGCATAGACCTGTTCTTTGGGGTCCTAACCAGTGTGTGCGTGCTATTTGCTATTCTGCCTCTGTTACTCTACTAATTTTGCGTCCACATTTCCGTGTGTCAGTACGGTCAAAACAGGTATTTTAAAGGACAATAATAGTAACATTTATTGAGCTGTCATGCCAGGCACAACGCTGACAACTTTGCTTTGTCACGTTTCGTCCTCATAACAGCCCTCTGAGGTAGGTGCTATTTTCCATTTTCCAGTTTGGGGAAACAGTTATGTCGTCTGCCCGAGGTCAGTGTGCAGTGGAAGTGGCGAAGCTAGCCTCAGACTAAGGTGGGACTGATTGCATAGGTGAGGAATGGACTGACTTTTGGACTTAAATTGGTCCCCCTCTTTTTGCATGGACTCCACAGGAAAACAGAAGAAGCAGGAACAGCCAGTGGAGGAGGTGTTAGAAGAGCTGCGGGCCAAGCTAAAGTGGACCCAAGGGGAGCTGGAAGCCCAGCGTGAGGCTGAGAGGCGGCGGCAGCTCCAGGTGGGCACGGAGGGCAGAGGTCAGGGAGGCTCGGACGTGGGCGACCTGGGAGACCCATGATGCTCCTTATCGACAGGGCCCAAATGCTGGCTGGTTTCCCAGAGCCGGGTGTCAGAGCTAGGATCGCAGGTTCCTGGATGTGGCAGATGATTTTAGGTCGTCTGGAAAGGAAAATCCAGTTATTTTGGCAGACCTGTGTGGTCAAAAGTAGGGCAGAGAGTTGCAGTTTCCTGCGTTATTCAGCGCCCTCTGAGGGCGTTTGAACCTGAATTTTCACTTCTTACACCGTGCTCTTAGCTTTTTGAGGACAAAGACTGGATAAGCTCCAGAATCCAGCCCAGAGGAGGTACTCAGGAAATACCTGTAGAATGAAAATACATAAACTTGCCTCCCTCGTTCCTTCATTTATTCATTCATCACTCATTCCCTCAGCATGCATTTATTGAGCACCACCTATGCCAGGCATTGTGAGGAACATAAAGAGAGAAAAGACATTATCCCCATCCTCAAGGGACTTTACACTTCAGAAAAGCCTTGTTCCATTCCATGTCCGGACAGTGGGGACCGTGGGACGAGTGTCCTTTGGGTCTCCATAGTGACTTGCGTGGACAAGGGGCCCTAGCAGTTTCTCAGTAAATATTTGTCATAATGTGGAATTAATGATTCTGTTGTTTTGCTTTTCTTTGTAGGAAGCAGAGATCACTCGTCAGAGGGAAATGGAAGCTAAGAAAGACTTTGATGAGTGGAAAGAAAAAGAGCGGGCCAAGCTCTATGGGGAAATAGACAAGCTAAAAAAATTATTTTGGGATGAATTTAAAACTGTTGCCAACCATAACTCTACGCTAGAAGAGGTACCCAATATGAAAGCCTTCTCAATGTTCTTTGGTGAAAATCTGCTTATTTGTTCTCATAATTCAGTTCTTAGTTTGTACTGGTTTTATTTCATCTGCCATTGGGAGCTAATATGCTATGAGGCCAGATACTAGAGGGCGGTGCCTGAGATTGAATACCTGCTCTATCATATACTGGCTGTGTGACCTTGGGCAAGTTACTTAACCTTCCTGTGCCTCAGCTTCTTTTCTGTAAGATAGGTTGCTGGAAGGGTTAAATTAGCACAGAGACAGCACTAAACGTTATCTGGCACACAGTAAGAATTGCCTAGATATCATGCTTATTTTTGCAAAGGGCTTTCATCACTGGACAAGAAATGAGGCAAAATTTAAATTAATGCATTTTTCTTCCAACAAATATTTGCTGAGCGCTGGTCACCTGCCAGGCAGTCTGCTGGGGTCTGTGGAGGTCACACTTGGTAGCTAACATTCACTGCCTGTGTTTACTGTTTTCCAGCCACACTGCAGAGCGCTTTACACACCCTCACTTCCGATCGTCGTAACAACCAAACAACCATAACATTCTCAAAGTCGGTACCTCCTTAGTTTATTAATTTATTTGTTAAAATTCTTTGTTTTGTTAAAAGCTTTTTATCATTCCTCCTTTACGGGTGAAGACAGTGAGGCCACATAGCTTGCCCAAGGTCACACAGCTTTAAGAGGCAGAGCTGGGTTCCGGTCCCAGCTCCTGAAACTTTGAAGCCCCTGCTGTTCTTCCGAAGGTGCTATCAAGTTTATTCAGGGAAACCTTATTAAACTGATCCCTGGACAGCATCTTCCCGTAGAAGCCTGGATGACTACAACTGTCTAAGGGAAAAAGTTTTGGGGAGGAATATTTTCGGAATGTGTGTAGCTCTAATTGGTCCTCCTAACATCAAGGAGAATCTTTCTTGTTTTTCAAAATGAACTGTCAAAGAGTGTTTCTCATAATCGTTTCATGTTTTTTCTAAAGAAACATCTAGACAACTTTTCCAGAAGGGGATTGTCATAGGATGCGCTTGGAGTCTTCAGTGATCCAGCGTCTTAATCTGAGATGGGAAGCTGAGGATGGAAGGCGGAGGGGTTGAAATGAGAGTCGTGTGTGTGCGTGTGTGTGCACCTGTGATTATCTGTAGTGACCTGAGCCCTCCTGTCCTAAATGTGCCCCCCGTGTGGTCAGGGATGATCTGTGGAAGACAAGATGTTGCTCTGCCGTGTGAACCTCATGCTCCTAACCCCCAGCTCCATACCCACCATTCCTGAGCTCGTCTACACCTCTCCCGACTCCCACACTTCCCTGACAAGGTGCCAGCTGATGAGACATTTGATAAATAGGTATTGATTTGATTTTGGAGTTGTTCAGAAACCACCTCATCAAGAGTCAAAGGGTTGCTTTTGGTTAGAAATTCTGAGTTTTGGTAGATGAGGACATGATTCTTACCATCCATGGTTTCCTTCTGACTTGATCTCATTCTCCTAAACTGGAACATCCATTTCTTTGTGTGTTTCTCCTATCGGACTGCTTATGTTGTGTTTTTGTGTTTGTGTGTCTCCCCCGTCTCCTCTCACCTGACATTTTATTATTTTACTTTTATTACAGTTAGGAACCAAACTGGATACAAAATTCTCAGTGTAGTTGGATAATTATTTTGTTAATTTATTTTTAAAATTTTGGGGGTAAAAACATAAGATTCTATTTAGAGTGATTGTGAAACTCTGTAAGACAGGCCATTTTCAAAATGCAGGAGAAGATTCTCCTTGATGTTAAGAGGGCCAATGAGAGCTAAATATGTTTTCAAAATATTTCTTCTCAAAACTTTCTCCCGTTACAGAAATCTGAGTTTCCTTTGGCTCAGTTACCTGACTGAAGAGAAAACTTTAGATTAGATGTAGGGTAAATCCAGGAGTCCCCAGTTCAGGGAAGATACCATGAGGGTTTGTAATGCCAAGACAGCCAGCTCTCTGGTTGTCACGAGCAGCAGTGTGTAGACAGAAGTGACCCACTAGAGGCTGAGAGTTGGGCATACATCTGATAAAGCATTCGACTGTGAAAGTATTCGAGGGGTTCAGAAGGTGAACATTTGGACCTAATATTGCTTGAGCAGTAATCGAGAAGAGTTAAAGATTAGCAACAACAATGCCAAGTTAAACTCAGGGACTTGCAGTTCATTGAGGCTTCGATAGGGCTTCTGAGATTTATTCAGAAACAGAGATGGAGTTATTTGCTTTGTTACTGCAGGAGTGATATATTGAAAAATATAACCCTAGTTGGGTGTACAGGCGCCTTCTCTTGGATCCACTTTTCCTTCAGATCACATGCTGCTAGCTCAGGAATCACTAGGCATTGGTGACGGCTCCAAGTCGGGCAAAGCCAGGCCTTCTTGGTGACAGCCAGGATGTTTCTGTGGGAGGAGGGGCAGGAGTCCTCAGGGAACGGTCTGGGGTGCCTGAGACGCTTCCAGAGGCTTACAAATCTGATTCTCTTCAGCCTTTTCAAGACTGAGGAGGAAATGGGGCAGCTGTCAGGCGAGCTTTGGGTTTGAATACAGCAGAATTTCAGTGCAATTGAAATCCCACTCTTGAATTCTGTTCTTCCATGGGAATTTGCTTCTCCTCTGCAAGGACTGAGCTCTCAGGAGAACTCTAGTGAAGGGGAGTGTGGACTTGTGTGATTAGCAGGTGTGCAGCTATCTAGTGGGGACAAGTTTGGGGTTTGTCGTTGGGGTAAGGTGTGCTCTTCTGACACTGCTCAAGGGCCAAAGACACCATCGTGATCAGATCTTCATCCAAATAAAACTATGCCCTGGCCTTTGCAGAAACTGCAGGCACTGCAGTCCCACAGTGTGATCGAGTCCCATCTGGGGTCGTTGCGGGATGAGGAGTCGGAGGAGCGACTCAGGCAGGCGCAGGAGCTCCAGGCACTGAAGGAGAAGATGGATGTTCAGGTGAGCAGACACCCATGCCTTTCTTCCCCAAGCCAGCCAAGAGGCATGTTGTCTTCCAACAAAGATTCCTGTTCTGCCAGGATGTGAAAGCACAGAATAGGGTTCTTTGGCTTCTCAGGTGAGGCTGGTGATGTACATGTGTGCAATATCAGAATATGTACAGCTGTGTCTCTTATTTTGCACTTTTATCTTCATTTTGAGTCCAACCCAGTTGAAAACAACTCTTAGAAAGTGTGACTATCGCTTGGATTTGAAAATATTTGGAATGAATGGTGTGATGATAAATATTTAACAACTGGCTCTCTGTAACTAAAAAAGCTTTGATTTGTAGCGCTTGTCATTTTCCATGGTATAAATATTCCCACCATGGCTGATTTCGTGCCACCAATGTAAGGTCACTGCATATGGAATTGGGACAACTTGTGCACAATCCTCTCTCGTGAACTGGTAGGAGGTGGCCCTGGCCACTGCTGGATGAATCTTACAACAGTCCGGTTATACATGGTCTGTATCATGGTGATTCCATGATGAGAAACGGCAGTTGGCACAGTCATTAGATGATGTTGTGCTTCTGTTCCTGTCTTCCAAGAATGTTAACAAAGAGCTTAATGTCTAACAGTCAGCAGTAAAACGTTTCCACTGGTGGATGTTTCACAAGTTTCACATTAAAGAAAGCCATTCTTCTTCTATGAACTCTGTTTACATCCTTTCTTATTTTTCTGTTGACTTCCGTCCCAACTTGTGAGTTTGTATAATGTATGGAAATTAAGCCAGTCCTTTGTTCTTGTTGTGGCTATTTTCTCCAATTTTCTGTTGGTCCTTCAACTTTGTTTATTGTGGCTTTGGCCATACAAAATCAATACTATTTATGTGGTTAAAATGATCAATCTTGTTTATGGCCACTGTGAGATTTAAAAAGAAAATATTCTTCCGTTTTCTTTTAGTGCTTTTGTGGCCTTATTTATTTATTCATTCGTACATACATACCACTTTACTGAGGTACGATTGACATGTAAAAAGCTGTATATGTTTAATGTATATGACTCAATGAGTTTGGGGATAAGTATACACCCTTGAAACCATCACCACCATCAGGCCGTAGACACATCCATGACCTCCCAAGGTTTCCTCCCATCCTTATTATTGTTATTATTTTTGTGTGTGTGGTAATAACACTTAACATGAGATCTACTTCCTTAGCAAATTTTAAGTATACAATACAGTGTATATATATATATCTTGCATAAAAAACTTTGTACTCTTTGACCATAAGCTCCCCATTTTCTCCTCACCTTAGCCCCTGGCAATCACCATTCTACTCTCTGTTTCTATGAGTTTTACTATTTTAAATTCCACATATAAGTGAGATCATGTAGTATTGTCTTTCTGTATCTGGCTTATTTCACTTAGCATGCTGTCCTCTAGGTCCACTCATGTTGATGCAAATGGCAAGATTTCCTTCTTTTTTAAGGCTGAGTAATATTCCAGTGTATTTATATACTAGATTTTCTTTATTCATTAATTCGTTGATGGATTATTAGGTTTCCATATTTTGGCTGTTGTGAATAATGCTGCAATGAACATGGAATTGTGGGTATCTCTTTGAGATCATGATTTCAATTCTTTTGGATCAACACCAAGAAGTGGAATTGCTGGATTATATGGTAGTTCTATTTTTAATTTATCTTAACAAAGAGAAAAATAAACAAGTTTATTAACATGTATACCTCATATATACTTGGGAGATACCCAGAGAAAATGAGTAACTCTCGGTGTTTAATGTTTTGAGGAGCCTCTGTACTGTTTTCCATAATTGCTGTGCCAATTTACATTCCCACCAACAGTGTGCAAGAGTTTCCTTTTCTTCACATCCTCGCCAACACTTATCTTCTTGTTTTTTTAAAATAATAGCCATCTCAGCAGGTGTGAGGTGATAGCTCACTGTGGTTTTATTTGCATTTCTCTTCTGAGTGATGATGTTGAGCACCTTTTCATATTCCTCTTGGCCATTTGTAGGTCTTTGGGGAAATGTCTGTTCAAGTCCTTTGATCATTTTTTAATTGTTGTTTGTTTTTTGCTATTGAGTTGTATGAATTCCTTATATTTTGGATATTAACTTCTTATCAAATATATGGTTTGCAAGTATTGTCTGTCGTTCCGTAGCTTGCCTTTTCATTTTGTTGATTATTTCTTTTGCTGTGCAGAAACTTTTAGTTTGAGGTAATCCCACTTGTTTAGCTTTGCTTTTGTTGCCTGTGCTTTTGATGTCACATCCAAAAATATATTGCCAAGACCAATGTCAAGGAGCTTTTCCTCTATGTTTTCTTCTAGGAGTTTTATGGTTTCAGATCTTACATTTAAATCTTTAATCCATTTTGAGTTATTTTTGTGTATGGTGTAAGATATTGGTCCAAATTCATTCTTTTGCATGTGTATATCCATTTTCCCCAGCACTATTTATTGAAAAGGCTATCCTTTCCGTATTTTGTATGCTGGGTGTCCGTGTTGAAGATTAGTTGACTGTATATGTGTGAGTTTATTTCTGGGTTCCATAGTCTATTCCATTGGTCTATGTGTCTGCTTTTATGCCAATACCATACTGTTTTGATGACTATAGCTTTATAATATAATTTGAAATCAGGAAGTGATGCCTCTAGTTTTGTCTTTTTGCTCAAGATTTCTCTGGGTATTTGGGGTCTTTTGTGGTTCCATATGAGTTTTAGGATTTTTTTTTCTATTTCTGAGAAAAATGCCATTAGAAATTTGATAGGAATTACATTGACTCTGTAAATTGTTTTGGGTAGTATGGACATTTTAACAATATTCTTCCAGTCCGTGAGCACAGAATATCTTTCCATTTATTTGTGTCTTCTACTTCATTCATTGGTGTTTTATAGTTTTCAGTGGATAGATCTTTATATCCTTGGTTAAATTTGTTCCTATGTATTTTGTTGTTTCTGATGCTGCTGTAAATGGGATTGTTTTCCTAATTTCTTTTTTGGGTAGTTTGTTGTTAATGTATAGAAATGCAACTGATTTTTACATGCTGATTTTGTATCTTACAACTTTATTGAATTTTTATTCTAACAGTTTTTATTTGGGTGGAGTCTTTAGGGTTTTCTATGTATAAGATCATGTCATGTGCAAATAGAGGGAATTTTACTTCTTCCTTTCCAATTTGAATGCCTTTTATTGCTTTTTCTTGCCTGATTGCTCTTTCTAGGATTTCGCGTACTATGCTGAATAGATGTGGTGAGAGTGGGCATGCTTGTCTTGTTGCTGGTCTTAGGGGAAAAGTGTTCAGCTTTTCACTGTTGAATGTGTTACTCATATATGGCCTTTATTGTGTTGAGATACATTCCTTCTATACCTAATTTGTTGAGAGTTTTTGTACTGAAAGGATATTGGATTTTGTCACATGCTTCTTCCACATCTGTTGAGATGATCATATGATTTTGTCCTTCATTCTGTTAATGTGTTTTACTACATTTATTGATTTGTGTGTGTTGAACCATCCTTGCATCCTGGAATAAATCCCACTTAATAATGATGTATGTTCTTTTAATGTGCTGTTGAATTTGGTTTGCTTGTATTTTGTGAGGATTTTTGATCCATGTACATTAGGGATATTGGCCTGTAATTTTTTTCCCTGTAGATCCCTGGTCTGACTTTTGATAAGAGTATGCTGACCTCATAAGATGAGTTTGGAAGTGTTCCTTCTTCAATTTTTCAGAAGAATTTAGGAATAATTTGCATTAATTCTTTAAATGTTTGATAGAATTCACCAGTGAAGCCATCTGGTTCTAGGCTTTTCTTTATTGGGAGATTTTTGATTACTGATTCAATCTCCTTACTCTTTATTGATCTGTTCAGATATTTTGTTTCTTTATGACTCAGTCTTGGTAGGTTGTATGTTTCTAGGAATTTGTCCATGTCTTCCATATTATCCAATTTATTGGTGTATAATTGTTTGTAGTAGTCTCTTGTGATCCTTTGCATTTTTGTGGAATCAGTTGTAACATCTCTGCTTTCATTTCTGATTTTATTTATTTGAGACTTATCTTTTCTTTTTGCCTAGCTAAGTATTTGTCAATTTCATCTTTTCAGAAAACCAACTCTGTTTTGTTGATCTTTTCTATTCTCTATTTCATTTATATCTACTCTAATCTTTATTATTTTCTTCCTTTTGCTAACTTTGGGCTTAGTTTGTTGTTTTTCTAGTTCCTTGAGGTGCAAAAGTAGGTTGCTAATTTGACATCTTTCTGTTTTCTTAATGTGGAAGTTTATCAATATAAACTTCCTTCTTAGAACTGCTTTTTCTGCATCCCATAAGTTTTGATATTTGTGTTTCCACTTTTGTTTGTCACAAGATATGTTTTGTTCCCCCTTTGATTTCTTCTTTGACCGTTGGTTGTTCAGGAGTGTGTAGTTTAATTTCCACTTATTTGTGAATTTTCCTATTCTTTCCTGCTATTGATTTCTAGTTTCATAGTATTATGGTTGGAAAAGATTAACTTGATCTGATTTCAAGCTTAAATTGGTAAGACTTGTTGCGTGGGCTGCCATATGATCTATCCTGGAGAATGTTCGTTGGGCGCTTGAGAAGAATGTGTATTCTGCTACTTTTGGATGGAGTGTTCTGTATATGTCTGTTTAGTCCATTTGGTCTATGGTGCTGTTCAAGTCCACTGTTTCACTGTTGATTTTCTGTCTGGATGATATATCTGTTGTTGAAAGTGGGTATTGAAGTCTCCTACTATTATTGTATTGCTGTTTATTTCTCCCTTCAGTTCTGTTAATATTTGCTTTATATGTTTAGGTGCTCTGATGTTGGGTGCATATGTATTTACAATTGTTATATCCTCCTGATGAATTGACCCCTTCATCATTATATATAGACCTTCTTTATCTCTTGTAATAGTTTTTGACTTAAAGTCTATGTTGTCTGATATAAGTGTCATTGCTCTTGTTTTCTTTTGGTTACCATTGGCATGAAATACCTTTTTCCATCCCTTCAGTTTTAGCCTATGTGTGTACTTAAAGCTGAAGTGAGTCTCTTGCAGGCAGCATATAATTGGATCTTGTTTTTTGTTTTTTTTTTTGTGGTGAGAAAGATTGGCTTTGAGCTAATGTATGTTGCCAATACTCTTTTTGCCTGAGGAAGATTATTGCTGAGCTAACATCTGTGCCAATCTTCCTCTATTTTGTATGTGGGATGCTACCACAGCATGGCTTGATGAACAGTATGTAGGTAACTGGCTGGGATCTGAACCTGCAAACCCTGGGCTGATGAAGCACAGTGCACAAACTTAACCACTATGACACTGGGCTGGCCCCTGGATCTTGTTTTTTTTATCCGTTCAGTTGCTCTTCATCTTTTGATTGGAGAATTTAATCTGTTTAAATTTGAAATAATTATTGATAGGTAAGTACATACCGTTGCTATTTTGTTAATTTTCAGACTGTTTTGTGGTTCCTTTGTCCCTTTCTTCCTCTCTTGCTGTCTTCCTTTGTGATTTGATGATTTTTTTTGTAGTGGAATGCTTTGATTTCTTTCTCTTTCTCTTTTACGTATCTGCTACAGGTTTTTTCTTTGTGATCATATGAGGCTTGCATAAATGTCTTGTAGTTACAGCAGCTTATTTTCAGTTGATAACAACTTAACTCTGATTGCATACAATACTCTACACTTTACTTCTCCTCTTCCGTACCTACTGGTGTCCACAAGCCAGCCAGCAGCATCTGCGGCCAGTTGTTGAGATCCATCTGCCAGCACCAAGAGCCAGTTCAGCTGTGCCGATTCCTTTAGTCCTGGGCGGGGTGAGACAGAGTGGGCCCCCTGGGCAGTGTTCCTCAGGCTGGGCACTCTCTCTCACTTTCCCCCATGGGAGAAATTGCAGGCTGAGGGGCTCTCTCTTACCACTGAGCTGGCTGCCTTGGGGAAAGGCTGATGGTAAGGTGATCTTCTTACCTCTGCAATGCATCTGTTCTTGGGTTTTTTGCTCCACTGTGGTGCTGACACTCTGGGCTGGGTTCCTGGGCTCCCATAAAGGTATTGTCATCTGCCGGTGGTTCAAGGGCTGGAGCATCCTATTCTGCCATCTTGCTGATGTCACTTCTATTTTAAGTCTTTGACCCACCTAGAATTTATTTTGGGTAAGATATGAAATAAGGATCCAAGTTCATATTTTTTTCCAGACAGTTAGCTATTTGTTTGAACATCACCTGTCAGTAACCCATCTTCCCCCAGACTAAGATTCTGTTTTTCCCCCCATCTTTGTCTGGGCTTTCTGTCCTCTTCACTGCTCTGTCTGCCTCATCATGAGCCAGCACTTTTTCATTCCTGTAGCTTTGTATTGTATTTTAATATCTAGAGAGGCCCGTTTGATAAACCTGTTCTCTTTTCAGAAAACAGAATGGAAGAGGAGAATGAAGGAACTGCAGGAACAGCATGCAGCTCAGAAGAAAGAGGTAGGTGTCGCTGGCTGGTCTGGGGGAGCTTGGTTTCCCGTGACCTCCTCGCATCCTTCGGCACCCCCATCCTTCACACCAACCTGAAACTGGTGGGCGGATACTTTATCGTTGATACTGTTCCTGGCTGCTGGCCCCCATCAATACACAGAAGGAGTCAGTGGCCCAGAGAGCAGCTTCCCTGGCCAGGAGCAGCGGCCTCCAGGCCTTCCCTCTGAACCCACCACATCCTTTACTCTGTGGCCCCCTCTGTAGCGACCCCTTCAGCCCTCCAAGGAGGGTTATGCGGTAAACTCAGATGAATTGCCTGGTCTTTTGTGTTTGGGCTCTTCTTTGAAATCCCACCCAGGAGGGAACCAGGAGGCTGTGGCCCTCGGTGGGAGTTCAGGCGGAGCCCACATGGGAGAGCTCAGATACTGAGATCCGTGAACAGAGAGTGGCAGGCCTCAGGGCAGGGCAAACAGCCTCTGTAAAAATGTCCCTGAGGAGGTGGCAAAATGAGGAGGAAGCCGATGACCAAGAGCCCAGGTTCTGCCAGCAGAAACCTCACATGAAGGGGCTTGATCAGAGGCTGGCATGTGGTAGACACCCCGTGCCCGTAATTCCCACCTGGTGGGCTTATTTTATTTGAAATACTTAAAAATGGGAAATACATTCAAATTTGTTCCAAAAGCAGAAAAAATATATTAAGGTACACTGAGTAAAGTCTGACTTCCACCCTGTCTCCATCTACCTGTCCCCGACTCCCACCCCACAGGTGACCACTTGTATTGCTTTCCTGTGCATTCTTCTAGAGTTTCTTTATGCAAATATACATAGATAGTCTCATTTTCTCTCGGCTCTTACACCGGAGGCAGCATGTTACCACATTTTCTTCACCTTTTGTTTTCACCTAAAATCATCTATGTGATGATTTTTAAATGGCCTCCATTTACCTGCCGTCCTTCAGTGGGGCCACCCCTGGCAGAGAGCGTTTTTGCCCTGATCCTGGGTGCTTGCATTCAGTTCTGACTTCTCCTCAGGCACAGCTTGAAAATGTCCCCTGGAAGGTGGTCAGTCTTGTTAGGAAGCCACCTGCCCGGGTCTGGAAACGCTGTACCCTGCTTTAGGTGGAACCCGGACCAGCGTTTGCCCGCAGGTGCAGGCACGGCCAACTCTGGGCTCTCACAGATCCCTGCAGACATGTGACTGACTGACTGCCCTGTGCCCACCAGCTGCAGGAACAGAACGAGAGGCTCCAGGCCTCCCTGTCTCAGGATCAGAGGAAAGCAGCGGCCCAGGCCCAGCGCCAGATCAGCACCCTCCACGCCCAGCTCCAGGAACAAGCCAGGCTCATCGCCTCCCAGGAGGAGATGGTAGGTCTGTCCCTCCTCCCAGCCAGGCCCTGGTCCCCTAGGCCTCTTCCTGGGAGGATCTCAGATTCTCTGGACTCATCGGCGCTAGTTCCGTTAGTCAGGCTCTTTAAGGAACCAGAAGAGTCCTCAGGCTGGAGGGGCACAAAGTGGAGAGGATTGGCCTGCCTCCCTCCAGGCTGCAGATGTGCTGTTGTCCTTGGGGTTGTGTAGTGGCTTCACAGTGACACCAGAGACCATATATGTGCCAGCACTTGGTCGATACTTTGCTTTTACTTCATGATCTTCAAGGTGGACATCACCTTCTCCCCATCTTCAACTGACAGATGACAAGGCAGGCTGGAGAAGTCAAGCGCTCGCTTAAGTCCACACAGGGCTTAAGTGACAGGGGTGAGAGTCACCCCTAGCCAGGCAGGTGGAACGCAAAGCTTGTGCTCTTTTCACTTTGTTCTCAGACATAGCTTCTCAACCAACACCTTTTTCATAAGTGAACAGCCTCTGATGAGGTTGTCAGGTAAACCAGTGTGATGGAAAGGCACTTACTCACTGAGCAGCCTCTCCTGGAATTGGGCCCTGTGACTCTTCACCTGTTGCTGGTAATTCTCTGCCCAGCCCGGGCTCAGCTCCCCATTCTGAGCCCCAGCTTGGTGGAGAAGTGTATCTCTCCCCAACTGGGCCCCTCCTGTGGTCTCAGGTCCTTGTCATGGTTCTGACACCACCTCCCACACAGCTTCCCTGGGCTGAGAACCCACTGCCCCATCTAGTCCATTCTTCCTGCACCCCAGCCATAGTGCACCCAGTCAACGTATCTAACCCACTCCCTTGCTGCTTTTCTTTTTACTGTTCCCCTTAAAACACTTAGCTCCTCACTGCTGGGGCCACCTCAGGTCCAGACTGGAGGTTTCCTCCTTACGTTACCCAGAGCTCTTGTTTGCAGATGTTTCTGTTAGGAAGCCGCTGGCTAAACATAACAAAATAGGTTAATAGAGGTTTATTTTTATTGTAACACCAAAAGAGGTGACAGTTGTTGGCCTTAGTTTGGTAGCAAAATTATGCCATTGGAAATACAGACTGTGTTTTTTTTTTTTAACCATCTTTAGCATGTTGATTTTTGCTCTCATGCTTGACTCTGATAGTTGCAAGATGGCTGCCGTAGCCCCATCCATCACGACCATATTCAATGGAAGAAGTTGATGAAAAGGCCCCTTCCCAAGACTTCTTGTGTTTTATCAGTTAAACCTGTGTTACATGGGCAACTGTAGCTGCCAGGAAGGTTAGAAACTGAATAATTAGTTTTACAGTCTCTAGAATAGAGGTGGGCAAAGGAGGAAACAGTTGGAAATGGACATTAGATGAGTCATTCATCAGCAGGTAATAAAAACGAGTCAAGCTTAAGCAGAAGAAGGAATTTGTTTTAAGGTAGACAGGGTATCTCACAGAGCTCAAGGCAGGGGAGCAGCTGAGTCCTGGAGTAAACTGGAACTGGAGGCATGAATGTGGTCAGGATTTTCCTCTGCTCTGTGTCTCTGTTCCTTTCCCTGTATCTGCTTCAAGTTTTTCTTTTACTCTGAAGATCAGCTTCCACTCCATATCTGTCCCACATGGCGAAACAAACAAGCAAACAAGTAAATAAACAAAGAGAACCAAAACCAGTTGACTGCCTATAGCTCTTTTTTTTAATGACCACATTCAAAGCAAGCCATATATTTTTAATTTTAATTTTATTCATTTATTTTTTTAAAGATTGGCACCTGAGCTAACAACTGTTGCCAATCTTTTTTTTTTCCCATCTCCTCCCCAAAGCCCCCTCCCCCCCCAGTACATAGTTGTATATTTTAGTTGTGGGTCCTTCTGACTTTGCTGTGTGGGACGCCGCCTCAGTGTGGCCTGATGAGCGGTGCCATGTCTGCGCCCAGGATCTGAACTGGCAAAACCCCGGACCGCCGAAGCGGAGCGTGCGAACTTAACCGCTCAGCCACGGGGCTGGCCCCTGCCCATAGTTCTTGACTTCACATGTTACCAGTCTGGAATTCTCTGCCCAAAGCTGGACAGTCAGCCATGGCTGTGGTCTGGGGTCACGTTGTCCTAAGTGGCTGCCCCGTCTGCAACTGTGTGGAAGGAGGAAGAAGAGGCTTTCCTGGAAAAGGGGAGTTGAGCCTGGAAAAGGCTTTCCCTTCCTGGAAAAGGGGAGTTGAGCAGACAGTTCAGTGACCATCAGCATCATGCCTCCTTTGTCCCAGGGGGCGCTCAGCTCAGATGTCTGCCTTGCCCTGGCTGTCTTCCTCTAACTGTACCAATAGTACTGACTGTGTGCCTGTCCCCCTCTGTTTGCCGGGGGCTCCTGCCCTTCAAACCATAGTCTCTGAAGAGGGGGCATTCTTGCCTCCCCGCCATGGGAAAATGGAGCAGGGTGCCATCCTGGTTGTTGCCATTCAACCTTGGTGCCATCTTCTCTCACTTCTGGGTGGCAGGAGATGAACTGGGGGTTGGGGCAGTGTACTCTGAGCTCCTTCCAGTTCCCAGTAGGTAGCCGGGACTTAGTGGCCATCCCTTCTTCACGGTGCTAGGCAGACCTGCTGCTCAGAGCAGAGTTCCTTGCTGGCCGTAACCTGTTCTCTTCCACATCTTTGCAGATCCAGACCATGTCTCTCAGAAAAGCGGAGGGTAAGTCTCCACGGGGTGGTTTGGAACAGTCTTGGCTGTTGTTTGGCCTCCTCTCTCTTCTGTCGCCCACCAGTCAATTTATAGGATGAGGATGGGTGACAGCTGCCCGTGGACATGTGGTGTCAGGCTCTCTGGCTGGGCGAGGGGAGTTGAGAAGAGAGAAGACGATTGCTTCTGGGACAGACAGGGCTCCAGCCTGGTGTTTGTGCTGAAGGCATTCTATGCAGCGGGCAGGCGTCCTTGCCTGGCTTGCTCTTCTCTGTGGGGTGGTGGAGACGTGGGGAGGGTGGGGATCTTGGAGGCAGTGATGGGTGCAGTGGGGTTCCTGAACAAGCTCTTTCTAATTCACATGCCTGTGGTTCAGGCCACTGACCTTTGCTTTGCTCCCAGCATGTAGCAAGTTGACCCCAAATCTATGTGAATGTGGCCTGTTTGGGGTGTACATGCCCCTCCTCTTGGGTACTCTGGTGTGCTGGTGTGTGCGCACGTGTGAGTGTGTGAGTGTGTAATGGAGTGCAGGTGTTGGTGTCTAGAGGGAGATGGCACCTTACAGGGGACTGCTCCTGACCCTTGACCAGCCCCTGGAGGAACCTGGCCTTCCCACTCCACCACCTCCCCTGGCCTGGCCCTTTAGCTACACTTCTGCTTTTTCCTGCAAACCCACCCATCTCTGCCCATCCCCTGCCTCAAGACCAGACATTTCTTTCCCAGCCTTGCAACTAGTTCGGAGATGTCCTGTTCCTGTGGGCCTGAGCTTTCTCAGTGCCATGGCTGGGATGGGAGCCATTAATAACCGCTGAGTGCCGTGCGCTGCGCCAGGCACTTCAGGTTCCTTCTCTCCTTACCTTGTCCCCACGATTTCATGTGGGCTGGGTATTATTATCCTAATTTTCTAGATGAGGAGACTGAGACTTAGAGGGGTTCAAGGACTTGCCATGTCACGCACAGCTAGTGAGGGGCAGAGCTGGAACGTGAACTCTGATCTTTCTGCCTCCAGTGTCCTTGGTTGTGACCACTGCTCCATCCTGCCTCTCTCTGGGAAAGAAACAGCTGAAGGGCTTGCTCTTTCTGGCCACCACTCACATGGTGTCCCATGCTTTTCTCAGAGTCAGGGATGGGGTCCAGGTATTGGAGCCACTAACTGTTCCTCTTCTCCTCAGGGATCTGCGAGGGCCCGAAGGCTGTGGACACAGAAGAGGACTCTTCCGAGGAAGGTGGGACCTCATTTTCTTCCCTGGTGTCCACTGCAGAAAACAGGTTCACTGCCCTCTCATTGTTTAGTTTGGCTCTACTTAAGTGTATCTGGCCCACTGAACGGGATGCAGGGAACTAGGGACGTGAAATAAATATTTCTTAAGCACCTTGTGTGTGCCAGCATGTGACATGCGGGTACTAACATGCAATCTGCTGGTTCACTGATGGGGAAACCCAGGCTCAGAGAGGGTCAGTGACTTGCTCAGAGTCACAGAGCCAGCAGGTGGTGGAGCCAGAATTTAGGGGGGCATCTGATGCACAGCCTGTCCCTTGTGCCTGCCCCACCGCCTCTCCCCTGGTACTGTCTGGAGCAGTGGATGAGGAGTCACTGCATTGGCTTCAAACGGCCTTTGCTGTTTTGTTCTGTGTGGTGCGTGTGCTGCAGACACATCATGCAGGCCTAACTGGTGTGTAGGCGTCCGCCTCGGCTCTCTCTTCAGAGCACCGGGTCCCGGCTGTTGTAATTCACTCCATTCGGTGACCGCCTCCAATTTGCAGAGCTCTCAACCAGAGGTCTCGAGGGCATGCAAAGGAGAAGCGAAGAAAATAGCAATGCTCCCTAACCACGGGGAGCTCCTGGGTTGGTAGGGGAGAAGGAGCTTCCAGGGAAGATGAGCGAGTGCGCACAGCCAGCCTGCTGACCCGGGCCTGCCCGCATCAGCCGGGCTGGGATGGGACAGTTCAAAGTCAGCAGCAGATGCACCCGGGAAAGGGTTTTATCTGTGTCACCAAAGAGTTCATCATGAGTATTTTATTTTGTTTTTTAATATAATATTTTTCTGTACTTTTGAGACAGTAATCTATGCTGATGGTCAAAAAAGGGGAAAAAACAAAAGAAAAGAAAGACTGTGAAAGGATGTGCTGTGAGAAGTGGGGGTCCCTCCTGCCGGGCTGTCCAGTTTCCACCCAGACAGTCCACTGTTAGTGTTTCTCGTGTATCTTTCTGGAGATACTTGGTGCAAATCCAAGCGCACATGTGTATGCATTCCTTTCCTTTTTCCCAAGTGGGAGCACACTTTACATGTTCTGCAGTTATTTATTTCCTTAGCAGCTTATTTGGGAAGTCATTTTATATCCCTTTATGTAGAGCTGCTTCATTATTTTTTCAGGGCTTTGCAATATTCCATTGGATGGATGAAACTAAATTTATTTAAGCCCATGCTATGGCTCACGCTGTGAGAACCACTGCTCTAGAACAATCGGTTCTCAGGCTTGGCTATTTGTTTGAAGATCTGAGGAGCTTTAAAAATCACTGTTAAGGCCTGGGGCCCACCCTCAGAGATTCTGATGTTGTTGGGCTCGGCCCTGGGTGATTCAGGTCTGCAGCCAGGCTTGAGATCGCCACCCTGGACACTGAGCTCCTTGAGAGAAGAGAGATGGCTTTCTTCTGTGTCCCCAGCACCCAGCTCTGGCCTGTTCACACTCATCTTACTTGTCAGTAAATGTCTGTTGAGTGCATCACAGGGCTGGTCCAGCCCTGACCACAGTGGCCCCCCCAGTGGTCCTGAAGAGTGCTTCTGGGGGGCCTGTGTGTCTCACCGTGGGTGGCCCCTTTGCAGCAGTTACCACATTTTATTGTAATTGCTCACTTTGCTGCCCTCTGGGTTGGTATTTCTTAAGGTGGGGTCTGTGGCTCACCTCTGTCAGAATCATCCAGGCAAGTTAAAATGCAGGTTCCAGGGCCCTTCCCCAGATCTGTGCAATCAGACTTTCTGGAGTGTGGGGCCAGGGAAGGTGCCTTTTGAACCCAGGTGATTCTGATGTTTATGGCAACTGGAGGGAGAAGCCCTGATCTAGACAGTAGACTCAAAGGGAGCAGGGACCTGTCTATCGTGTCACCATTGTATCCCCTGGACGGGAACAGAATTGGCACAGCAATGGGATGAGGGCATCAGGTGGGGCCAGGGCTAGGCTGGAGTTGGCAGCAGGCAGGGCCTGGAATCTGGGGTCAGAATGGAGTCCAGGGAACAAGCTGCAGTCAGGACTCAAGTGAAGTCGAAAGCCCAAATGCCCCATTATTCTGGGACAGGATGAGCCCAGATCTTGCAGGTCCAGACTGGCAGGCGATGAGAATCCTGAAGGTGGGTGGGGGGTCTGAGGCAGTGGTACCCAGGAGCAGAGACATCCCAGCTTCTGACCCTGGGACAGACACTTGGGTAGGGTCAGTGGCCCTGGGCTCACGGGCTGGAGACCAGGATCACTGGCCGAGTGAGGGCCAGGCAGGTGCAGTGGGGCTTTAGGAGTGGATGCTGCAGGTGCCCAGGCTGACCTAGGTGACTGTGCTGCAGAACTGGAGGCCTCCCGAGATGGACAGCAGAAGGTGCTGGCAGCTCTGAGGCGAAACCCCACCTTGCTGAAGCAGTTCAGGCCAGTCCTGGAGGACACCCTGGAGGAGAAACTGGAAAGCATGGGGATAAAGAGGGTAAGCCCAGGGCTACTGTTGTAAGGGCCAATACCCACCATGTAGGCAGGGGCTGTTCTTAAACTGACAAATGATCAATTATTCTTTACTTTATAAGCTTATTCATCTTATTTCTTCCAATTGGGGTGCCTTTGGTGTCCGGGAATATAAAGCCCCACAGCTTCACCCTCATCTCCCAGTGCAGTGTGGTCTCTTCTCTGTCTCCTCCAACAGCCTCTTGAGATCAGCCCTACCTGGCTGACACGCTACCCTGCGTCCTGAGCTCTCCGTGCTCTCCACTCACTGGTTGCTTTCTTCTGTGTCTCTAGTTAAATTTTCTTGCAGAGGGAATTTAATTGGTTCAATCTGACCTCTGGATGGGTCCCTTGGATGGAGAGTCCATCGTCCATGGCACACGTGGCCACGCCCATCCAGCAGGTGGCTACGGGTGGGACAGGCTCTGAAAGCTGGGTCTGGTACAAATTAGTATTCGAATGCCATTGTTCCTTCATGCCTGTGTTTAACCAGAGCATGCATATTATCGTGAAGGGCATTAATGAAATCTGTTATTAAATGAAAACATACCTTGTTACTAAAGTAGCCGAATGATCATGTCATTGAAAATACTGTTGTGTAGAGTAAGATTAGAAAAAAAAAAGGACACCTAGGTTTAATTTCATAAGGATACTCACTCATCTTTGGCGGTTTTCAACTCCTGCTTAATCTAACTTTGGGCCTATGTTCAGACCTGATTAAAACATTTCTTTCTAACCTGAATGAATCCTCATCTGGGATTCGGATGCCTCCTAAGACCCTCCCATGGGCTCTGGGTGGATGTCAGAGCCCAAGCAGCTTCTAATAGGTCTTTGAAGGGTACCTGGCTTTTGTTTTTTGCAGTTGATTTTTTCGAGCATTGTTAGCCACAGTGCATAACAATAGTGCCTGGGTTACGAAAAGGAGCACGTCATGCTCCCCCATCCCAGGATTCAATCGGGTGGAGGAAAAGCATGTCCTGTCTAAGTCCCCTGTGCTGTGGTGTTCTGTCTAAGTCCTGTCCAAGCCCCCTGTACTGTGATGTCCCGTCTAGACCCCCTGTGCCGTGGTGTTGATAGAATTGTAAGCAGCCCTTTGCGTCATCCCGCTATGTGCATTTTGACGGGGCTCCCGGACCCTAAACCAGCCCCCTTTCAGCAGGACGGGAAGCTACTGCTCACCCTGCTCTGATGCTCATCTCATCCTCCTCCAGAACACTCCCGTGCTGATGACAGTGACTTCCAGGCCAGCAGCAGCAGGTTGAGAGGCTTAGGAGAAGGAGGAGAAGGGGAGCCCCTGTCTCCAGAGGGGAACTTCTGTCTCTTCTAGGGTGCCAAGGGAATCCCTGCGCAGACTCTCAGACACCTGGAGTCCCTCCTGAGAGCCCAGCGGGAGCAGAAGGCGGGGAGGTTTTCTGAATTTTTGAGTCTGAGGGAAAAACTCGTCAAGGAAGCCACCAGCAGAGTGAAGGAGAAACAGAGGAACAGGGCTGCAGGGTCCCCGCAGGACGGCCAGGCTCCAGGTAAGTTGGTGAGAGGCTTGCTTGGGGGCTGTGACCTGGGAGGGTTTGGTTCTTGCCAAGGCTTATTTGCATGTGAGCAGGGTGTAATCCCTGCCCGCATCGGGACATGGCTCTGAAGGACGAGATGATAGGGTCCTCACAGGGGACTGAGTCCAGAAGTCTGGGGTGAGGTGGGGTGGGCCGGGCCTGGGATCCCTCAGGGAAGCAGGAGAGAGCCAGTGCTAGAGCTCGTGGCCAACCCTGGATGTCCCTGCTCTGACGTGCAGCCTCGCTCGGCAGCTCTGTTCTGCTCTGCTTTACCACAAGTTGAACTTTGCTCCAGCAGGGTTTCTGGTATTTCTCTCTAAACCAGGCATGTCGGTGCTAGGAGACAGGCCCTGGGCCTGGGAGCGCTGGGGCTGCAGATAGCGGCAAATATTCATCAGATGAAAACTTGCTCTGGGGCAGTGGGTGGGCGTGGGGGCTGGGCCAGTTCTGCATGGACAAATCCTCAGAGCTCAGACGTGTTCCCTGGGCCGAGTCACTGCTGCTCCTCTGCCCCCGGGGCCGTGACAAGGGAAGGCCTGTGGTTCTCGTGGAGGATTAAAGTATGTGGGTGAGGGCCTCCAGCCTCTGTCCTCAAGGAATTTAGGGAGAAAGGGAACTTGTGTTCCTAGGTTCAAGAGCCCCCCATTTCTGGAGGATTCCAAGATCCACTGGGCTGCTGTACCTGGAGGCCTTGGGGGGGGGGGGGCGGTGCTTCAATGAGTCTGGGCTGCTCAGGCAGGGGGATGCCCCGGCTGCTTTCACTCGTCTTCTCAGTCACGGACATACTCAGCCAGAGGAACATCACTTCCTCTGTCCAGGCAGACCCAACCTGAGCTCTTTGCACAGAGGAATTTTCCAGATTGTGGTCCACATATCTCTAGGGAAATGAGAGATAATTTTACTTGGTCTATGGACCAATAATTTTAAAATTTAATCTTTCCTTTTCTCCATGTGAATTAGAAAAACTGTTACTAACATAGCAGTCTTGTGAGAGCATGAAATTATTACTTGGACAAATATGAAGCAGGTATTTTGTGGTTGACAGTAGCGTTGTTTAGTATAAAAATGTTAAATAGATAAGAGGACCGTTGGTGTGAGGAAATGATGGAAATTGTGTTGGTCTGGGAAACTGTCCTATTTAGTTTAAACGTCTGATCTTAGAAGCTCTAAGGAAAGGGCGGTTCTTTGTCGTGCACAGACATCACAGAGAGAAGGGTATCTGTCCTGTTGGCTAACCCACCTTGCACACTTCAGCTTAAGCTCCAGCCCTTTGCTCTCTTGCTCAGGTGTGCACTCCTTCCTTCGCTCGCTCATCTAGTTCAGGACTTACCAAGGCTCACCTGAGCCAGGGCCGCCACCTCAGCTGGGGAGCTGGCCGGGACAGTTGTGTGATGGAGACAGGCCCAGGGCAGTGGGAGCTCCCAGGAGAGGGGACAGGCAGTCAGGGAAGATGAAGGGAAACACCCCTGAGTCCAGGCTTCCAAGGAGAGGAAGGTATCTTGCTCCTCCAGGTGCCACCCTCCCCTCTAGCCCTTGCTCCTGTAGTCAGGAAGCCCTCTTGTCTCCTCTCCCCTTCCTGGTCTTGGGGTCCTGTCTTCTCCAGGGCATGTCACTGACATGTGAGGTGAGCACTGTGACCTCTCTTTCCAGCTCTGTGCTACACGCTTCTCTTTCCAGGTCCCCTGTGAGTGCCCTGTGCATGCTCACCTCCTGTCTCTGCTCAGACGCGGCCTCCTTTGTTCTGGGGCAAAGCCGTGGGGTGTAGAGGGGCGGTGGCAAGAGCCGTAGATTTGGGGTGCCCTGGGTTTGCATCTACCACTTGCTCCCATGGAATGGTGGGTTTTCACCGAGTCCCTTAATCTCTCGAAGCCTCTGTCGAGTAGGGAAAACGATGCTCTCCGAGGGTGTCTGCAGCTAAATGGAGGTTGTGAAGTGCTTATTAGCTCTGCATTTGTACACGGCAGCTGTAGCTATTGTGGTTATTCTCCCTCGGCAAGTTTGTCGGCCTCCCCTTTCTCTTCCGTTGACGCTCTCCTAGAAGGTCCACTTCTGAATAACGGCGTTCACTGAGAGCAGTGTATTTCAAATGTTTTTTGACCTTGAGCTAGAGTAAGAGACACATCTTACGCTGTGACTTGATCCACACGTGTAAGACTCCCGCTGTGCACTTTTTCTCCTCTTATCTTTCCATAAAACAGTTGCTGATTCTGGACTCCCTCTTCTCCTCCGTGGGTCTTGATGCAATTTGGAAGAGAGAGGGCGCGTCTAGTTGCCTGCAACGGGCCGTTCTGGGAGGAGGTTGTGTGGGTCTTGATAGCCCATGTGGTCCTGCGGTGACCTCTGGTGGCAGCAGGGCCTTCCTGCAAGGCTGCCCGCACACCAGCGACTGCAGCTTGAGTGGGTAGAGAGGGTAGACGGCCTTAGCGAGGTCAGCCTCTAGGATTATGTCGGGGGTGAGCTGCAGACAATGCTGGGTCCCACTGCAGACGTGCAGCCTCCTATGGGTCTCCCAGAATGATGACATAACCCTGGAACACCAGTTGCTCTCCTGGTCTCTGATGAAACCATGGGTCCCAGCCCCAAGTCTGGCGAGCAGCGGGACATCTGGGGTGGGGGAAATTATTAAATCTGCTGCGGTTACACTGCAGCAGAGTGACTTGTCCATTTCAAGTGTGTCAGAGCCTCTCTCGGCATCCTCTCAGGCTTGAGGGCCCAGGTGGGTATGCTCTGAAAATCATTCTTATCTGTGTTTCTAGCCAAGAGCCAGCAGAACCTTTTGTTCACCAAAGAGGTCCAGCCAAAGGCCAGGACCCTGCATGTGACATTGCCATCCAAGCTGGCAGAGCCACCCATGACAACTCCTCAGAGCCGCGGCAGCCATGGCCCTGGCCTCGTCCAGGTGCCCACCCCAGCTCCGCGCCCCAGAGCCCATGGATCCTCTGGCACCCCTGCTTCCCCGGGGCCTGGGCTGAGGTGAGCCCTGGACTCTGCACCCTCCCCGGGTCCGTGATGTGGCTCCCGGCCTCATGCATCCCTGTCCTGGGCTCTCCAGAGGCTTCTGCAGACATGTGAGGGGCACAGAGAGAAATGAACAGGAGGGGCCTCAGGTGGGGTTCAAACTGAGCTCATAGGAAGAGACTGGGGCCCTTTGGTCCCAGCCAGGATGAACCTCCCCGCCCCTTCCCCATCTCTTCCCGGGCAGCAGCTGGCACACTGGAATAGCTGGGTCTTCATCTTCTAAGGGAGGAGCTGGCGTGGCTGCTATGCTCCAGGATGACTCCTGGCTGTCCAGGGAGGGAGCAGGGCTGGCTCTGGGCAAACCAAACACACTTGCAAGTGGTGAAATGTGTTTCACTTTTCCTTCTGGCCCATTCGTCCCTCGTTTCTTCTCCATGGCAGTACGCCCCCGTTCAGTTCTGAAGAGGACACTGAAGGAGATCCTGTGCAGCGTGTGTCTCTCCAGCCCCCGAGAGTTCCTTCGAGGATGGGGTCCCGGCCAGAGGATGACTGGGACTGGTCTGACACCGAGACGTCGGAGGGGAACGCCCAGCCCCCTGGCAAGGGCTCCGGTGGGCTGGCTACCTCAGGTGACGAAGGTTTTCTTTAAAAGTATTAATGAGGCCTGTGGCTTCTGGTTTCAGTTGCATTTTCTAGCCAAGGCTTAGTTTAAAAATATGGAACTTATGGTTCTGTCTTTTTGAAGTTGGAAAGTGGAAGCAGTGGGGTGTGAGCCCAGGTGTGTGCAATCTGCAAAGTCTTGATGGATTCTGCTGTCTTTCATCTTGTCCACAGCATAGCCCAAGCCTCCTAGTCCATCAGAATCTACCAGAACCAGATCTTTGGAGAAGTGTTGACAACCTGCCTGGCAGGGCGATAGGGTGGAAAAATCTTGGAAACGGGAGTCAGGAGTCCTCGGATGCAGTTCGGGCTCTGTCACTTGCTACCTGCTTGTGCCTGTAGGAGGGGTTTTGGTTCCTTTGTTGTAGAATGATGTGTCTGGACAAGATGATTCATGGGGGTGAGGAACACAGTGCTTGGTACGTAGTAGGCCCTTAGCAAACATTTCTTGAATGAACCAATGAGCCAAGGGCTGTTTAGCTCCAGATGTTGCTCAGGCCCTCTGACGTTTGAATCCAGAAGGCCTCAGTTAGCTCCTTGCTTCTTGATCATTCCTGAGGTCCGCACATCCACCTTGCCTTTGCCACATCACCAGGAGTCCTTAGACAATGTAGGTCACTGCTTTGCTCCCTTCCTGTGCAGAGTTTGCAGAAAGACTGGCCACAGCCCTCCTATGCTAATTTATATTTATGATATTTCTTCTTGTGTCTGTGAAGACATTGAAGGAGGATGTGTCTGCATATTAGTTTTGCAGTTCATGTACCAACGGAGCAGAGGTTCTGCCTTAGCCTCCTATTAAGAAGGAAGAACAGCTGCCTAAGACGTAGGCCCTGTCCCAGCCCTGTCCTCAAGTCTGCACTGTTACATTTCAGGATCCTCAGAGCCTCGCATCACCGGCACACGCGGGCCTGGACCTTCTCTCTCTCTTTGCCCCTCTCCTCGTGGTTGTCCTTCCCTCTGCCTTCTGACCTTTGCCACACTCCCTCTGTCCACACCAGAGCCTTGCCATGAGCCACAAGGGTGAGGCATTCATTCTCTGGGCTTTTCTCGCTGACACAGCCTCTGGTTGCCTTCCAGAGACACTGGTGCAGTCGATGGTCAAGAACCTCGAGAAGCAGCTGGAGGCTCCGGCGAAGAAGCCTGTTGGAGGCGTCAAACTGTTCCTAATGCCCGATGCTGGGCCACAGAGGGCTGCCACACCAGGGAGGGAGCCCCAGGTAGGGTGTAGGATGCTTGGAAGTTGCCCTGAAAGTCCGTGCAGAGCCAGCTCTGAGTTTGGGGGACCTAGGGTGGGGGTTGGGGGAGGGTCCTGCAAGTGTCAGCCTTGGCCCTAGTGGGACGTTGCAGGTGACCTCACTGTCTCCTCTGCTCCTGTGCAGGTGGAGAGATGGCCTCTTTCAAATGCTTGTTGCTTGTGTGCATGTTAATATGAAAAGGCCTTTTGGTCCATTATTCAGGCAACTACATGGTAGGTTGTTTCTCCTGGCCACTCACACTCCATTTCCTGCCTCTGGTAGAGCCTGGATACGGCTCTGAGTCTGCCTTCCTGCCATAGCTGCCTCTTAGGGCTCTGGCTCATCCCACAGCAGACCCCTCCCCATTCCTTCACTCCTCCGAGGACCCCAACACAAGGCTGTCTGCAGAGCAGATTTCTCCCCAAGGATGGGGCATTGGAGTGTCATCACACAGCACATCAGAGTAGGCAACAACATACAGTGGGAACAACGGCACACCTTTGTCCTCATCACTGAATGTCTTGATGATCTTGCTCTCTCAGGCTCTAGCTGCCATCAGATTTAGAGCTCACATGCTCCGCCTCCCTGACCCTTATCATGACCAGACACCCTCACTGCTCCCTGTCAGGGACCAACTCCCACATTCCTGTTACTTTCTTAGGCAGAAACATTTTGAGTTCTTGTTACTTCATGTTCCATTCTCACCTTTGTCATTCCAAAAGGTGCATCCTGGGATGACCAATGCTATTGCTAAAACCCAGAAGTAGTGGGCAAGCAGTTCTTGGTTCTCGGTAGCATACTCGCTCTCTCCTTTACTACATAATGTGTTTGGTTAATTGCACAGCTCGTGTACATTTGTGAGTCATGAGTCCAAATGATTAGAACAAATATTCATTCCTTTCCCAGTGTTGTGAAAGAGCACCAGCAAAGCAGGGGAAGCGCTGTGCAGAGCCTGCTGCTGCCCTGGGCCCCCAGAGGTTTCTGACTGGGTGGCCTTACATTCCAGGAGAAAATGCACAGGATGCTTATGTCAAAGCCCAGGTGGCCTGGGCCTCGTCCCGGCATGGGCACTGAGAACTCCAGATGGGTGGCTGTGATCCTGGTAGCCTGCGTCCTTTGCTGACTCTGGGCTCTCCCGTTGGCCGCAGCCCAGGCCCCTTCCAGCTGCAGGGTCCTGGCATCTGGAGCTCCCCTCGCACTCCTTTGGTTGGATTACCAACCTGGCCTGACCCAAGAGAAGCAGTCTGAGAGGAGGTCAGGTGGGCGCTTTAGCCCCTGGTGCATTCAGCTCAGGAATTCAGAAAAGTCAAACCTCTGAGCTTCTAGCTCTGAAAATTTGGGCAGTTACAAAGTCTAGAGAAAATTTAAGTGACAAAAGCAACCTGATCTACACAGGGCTTTCCGAGGAGCTTCCCTTGGTCTGGCTAGAGGAATTTCAAGAGTGCTTGAAGTCACTCTAACCCCTGGTCCCTGACGCAGGTTCTCAAAGAGAGGGAAACCTGAGAAAGCAGGAGGGTGGTGTCCCCCTGCTGCTTTCTTCCCGGTCTGCATTTTGCCCCATGTCCATCCTGCGTCGCCATCCTCCCTTAGCAGAATGCATTTTCTTCTCCCACTTACCTCCCGCAGCTGTCTGACGATGAGAGTGACTTGGAGGTCTCTTCTTTGGAAGATCTCCCCCAGGACCTGGACCAGAGAGAGAAACCGAAGCCCTTGTCTCGTTCAAAGCTCCCAGAGAAGTTTGGCGCCAGCTCTTGGAGCCCCAGCCGACCCAGGGTCCCTGGCTGGTGATCCTGCCCCAGAACCTGGTGGGTAGAGGACCAGCCATGTCGCCTGGCTGGGGCCAGCTAGGTCCCACCCAACAGAAGAGGCTGCTGGGCGTCTTGTCTTTGCCAGTAACCGAGAGGTCTTCTCCCTTGGAGAGAAGCACAGCGGAAGACGGGTATAATTTCTCCCTCCCCGCCTGTGAGGGGTCCTGCCCCAGAGCATCAGCGGTGCCTGGCTGGGTGCCCATGGGTCCTCCCACAGCTTGAGAAAGGCTTATAACAGGACCTCTGAGCAATTTCCTTCCACCACCTCAATGTTTACATAGAGTAAAAGGAGCTACTTGGTCTCTATTCCGGAGCGTTTGTAAACCTGTGGGAGCACTGTGAAGATGAATCCTATGTGGGGTCCTTTTGGTGACAAGTGCCTCAGTCGGTCATTCAGTGATTGATCCAAAGTCATTTACTAAGTGCCTGCTCTGTGCCAGGTCCCCCAGCTTCTCACTGCCGAGTCGAGGTGCAGGCAGAGATGGGTGGGGCAGAAAGTACGGGACAGTAATCTAGTAACAGAGATTGGGGTGTTATGGGAGCGTAGATGGGACCATCCAATGCAGCCTGGGGTGATCTTGGAGAGCTTCCCAGAGTTGTGATGTCTAGCAGGGCAGTGGGAGGGAGGGCCACTTGGCTGGGGCCTCATATCCCTAAAGGACCACAAATTTTATTTTATTTTATTTTTTTGCTTGAGGAGGATTAGCCCTGAGCTAACACCTGTTGCCAGTCTTCATCTATTTTGTATGTGGGTCACTCCCACAACATGGTCACAAACGAGTGGTGTATATCCGCACCTGGGAACTGAACCAGGGCTGCCGAAGTAGAGAGCGCCGAACTTAACCACTAGGCTGTGGGGCCGGCCCCAGGACCACAAATTTAATTTTTGATATTATTTCCAAAATTAGCTTATATATATAGCCACTGTATTTTTTGTAATGTGAAAAGCATTCATTTATGATATGTGGACATTTAAATATAACACAATGTTTATAACTCTGGTATTTCTTCATTATTTTTGGAGCTTCCGTGGGGGCAGGGGTGGGGGTGAAGCACCCTGCACCCCAATCGTGTCGGTTTACATCCTGTGGGTGCAGTTGCCAAGAGGGAGTTAGGAGTGTGAGAGGTTTGTTGAGGAGCCTCACCTGTGAAAGGTGCAGGTGGAGGAAGCAGGCTTGGATGGGGAAAGGCCTCAGAGTGCGATGCAGGTCTGACTACGGTGGGAGGAGAGGAAGGAGGAAGCAGGAACAGGCAGGAAGAGCCCCAGACCACCAGGCAGAGCTGAAGTCCACCAACCCAATGAGAGCTCCAGGGCAGGAATGGCCCACCAGGGAGTCCCCAGTGGGCAGAAACGGCCAGGCCCTGGTGCCCCCACCCTGCTCGGCCATTGAGTAGGGCGGCCCATGAAGAGGGAGACCTGACCTGAAAGCTGAGACGAGCCCTGTCAGCCAACTTCATTCCTTGTAGTTGAACAGCAGTTTTTTTCCTAGAGGGAGACCCAGCGGTGCATCTCCACACCTCACAAGCAGAGGGAATAGCGTGCCAGGACCACGTTGCCAACACCCAGCTTTAACCATTATCAACTCAACACACAGCCCGTCTTGTTTCATCCATCTCTCCCCCCACCTCAGGTCTCTCCTCCCCAGCCCTCCGTCCAGGCTTCTTTTGACCTCTGGGTGGTCCTGACACCTGGGCTAGGCCCTGATGTCCTAGGAGGAAGAAACAGGGGAAGTGAGGGAGGGAAAGCCTTGCCTGGAACAAAGGGGATCTGCGCGTGGGGAGGCTTGAGGGGATCATGGGGCTGTTCAGTGAGGCCGGAGCACAGTTTATGAAGGGCCTTATGGGGTATTTGGGGCCAGCACAGCCCTGGCTGGCTGGGGGGTAAATCCCTTTGTGTATCTCATAGCTTTGAACAGCTGAGAATGTGTAGGGTGGATGATCCAGTGGCTGTGTGAGAAGGGACAGTGACTGAGGAGTGGTGGGGCTTCATCCTCCTCTCAGAATTCTACCCACAAAGCCGTGTTTTCCTGTTCGCTAGGTTTGGTTGCACTTCCCGTGCCAGGTGCCCACATCACGCATGCCCCCTGAGGTCTCTGCTTGTGGCCTCAGGGTTGTCTCTGGCGCTGTGGAAGGCTGCACTGTCTACTTGCAGGTACAACCGGAGGTGTGGGAGGGCTGCCACTACCCGGGCGGCCCACAGCCAAGGCGGGATGGGAGTTGGTGAGTAATTGTGCCAGCCTCCCTGTGCTTTGGTGGGACAATTCTGAGGCTTGTTCTGCAGTTTCTCAGAGCATCCCCAGGGGGAGTGAGCCCCAGCTCCCAGCAGCAGTTACTGCTTGTTAACGCACCCTTTATTGGCCTTACTCACTCCTGCTTCATTTTTCTCACTCTGTCACTTCTGCTTCTTCTCTGAAATAAATTAACCTGTACGGTGTACCTGCGTAACGTGCAAACACTCACTGGTGAAAATTACTGATGAGAATGACTCTGTTCTTGAGTGTTCATTATTAAGTTATGTGTTTCCAAACATATTTTTCTATCTGCTGTGAAGATGGACATATTAGTTTTGCATTTCTATGCTGTTTAGCCCTCCCCACTTTCACGTACATTTTAAAATCCTCTGGCAAGATTTATAAGAAGTTTGGAACATATGTGTATTAGGGTTTTCCAGAGAAACAGAAACAATAGGATATATATGGATATATATAAGAGGGGATTTCTTATAGGAATTGGCTCACGTGGTCCTGGAGGCTGAGAAGTTCGATGATCTGCCCCCTGCAGGCGCGGGAGAACTTAGAAAGCCCTTGATGTCAGTCCTGGAGTCTGAAGGCCCGAGAAGCAGGAACTCTGATTCAAATGCTAATCTCTTTTGGAAGCACTCTTGGGGACACACACAGAAATAATGTTTGACCAGCTCTCCGGGCATCCCTTAGCCCAGTCAGGTTGAAATGTAGAATTAATCATCACACTATGTAACATATTACATTATTTAAAAATGATGCAAACAATAAGATTGATCTTGAAAAATTAGAAAATACAGATAATCAAAAAGAAAAATAATTTGAATAACCCCTAAATCCAGAGTCAACTACCATTAACATCTAGGTACACATGTCCTGATTAAAAAAGTACGTATGTCTCCTTCCTAGGATTTAACTATATTCATTCTTCTCTAGCTTGATTTTCCTTCTTGAAAAAAGATTATAAATGTCCTTACATCAATACATATGTGTCAACATAATGGCCACATAGTATTACAAGGTAAACATTACAAAAATTTATTTAACTAGACATTTCAACTTAGGGCTTTTTATAAATTAGGACATGGTAAACAAACGTGTATATACATCTTTGTGCACTTAATTAAGATCTCCTTAGGACTATAAATACTCAGACATGAGGTTGCTGGGCCCACATAATAATGGGAGCCAGCCCTCTATGGCAGGCACTGGCCTGAGTTCCCTAGGAATATTCTCTGACTTCGGCTCACAGCAGCCCTTTGAGGGGTTGCCACTGTTACGGTCATTTTACGGACTCAGAACTGAGACACGGCAATTAAGAAACTTGCTTTTCATTCTGTTGTCAGTTAAGTGGGATGACTGAGATCTGACCTGGCCTTGCTGGCCTTGGCGCATAATCATGTCCTCTTGGGGATTTTTGTTACATGGTTTCCAGAAAACCTGAGCCAATTTAGGCTAATGTTTGCCATTCTCATTTTCACATTTCCTTACCACCAGGGGGTATTGTTCATTTTTAAATGTTTGGACGATGTGCTAAGTGAAAAATGCAACCTCATTTTTAAAAGAATTTATATTTTTTTGGTTTTCTTCTAATGTAGGATTCTTTTTCATTTTCATATTGATTATTTCTATTTCTTCTTTTACAAATTGCCTGATCGCATTCTTAGTCCTTTTCTCCCCCAGTTGATGTAATTAACTTTTGCTTGTTGCTGTTTTCTTTATCTTTTTATTGTGGAAAACTTCAAGCACGTATAAAAGTAGAGAGAATGTATGAGGACCTTGATGGCCTTGCAGCTCAGCTTTAACAATTGTCAACATGTGGCAACTCTTGTTTCTTCTAAATCTCTCTCTCTCCAACCTCCTCCCGGATAGTTGAATCATTATGTCTACAATATTTCCATATTTATCTCTAAAAGATACTTCCTTTTCAAAAGAAGCATTCTACCACCACCATCGCACTAAAACAAAAATCAATAGGATCTTCTAAACATCATCCAATACCTACTCATGGTTCACATTTCCTCTATTTTCCTATGCATGTTTTAGTCTCTTTAATCTATAGATTCCTCTTCCACTTTCCCCTCTCTTCCCGCCCTCCCTCCCTCCCAATCTTTATTATTTTTGTTGTTGCCGAAGAAATTGGGTTATTTGCCTTGTAGAATTTCCCTGTCTGGACTTGGCCGATGGCATTGCTGTGCTGCTGTGTAATGTACTCCTTTTCCCCTGAACTTTCTATACATTTGTAGTTAGATCTAAATACTTGATCGGGTTCAGCTTTTTTGATTTTTGATTCTTTTTGACAGGACACTTCATAGATGGTGGTGTGCACTTCCATCAGGGGGCACGTAACGTCACTTTCCCTCTTTTCATGGTATTGGTGATGACACTGATGATTAATTGAGGATCATTGTCTAAATCTGTCTATTGATTAGGGATTTCTAAAATTGTGATAGTCTAAATCTATCATTCCTTTGGGATTTACTTGCTGGAAAACTTCTGTAAGGAGAAATTCTCTGTATCAAACTCTCTGGTTGCCTTGAGGTATGGTTTATATAGGTAAGGAATATAATGGTTTGATTTTTTCTCCTTTCAAAATAAGCAGTTGGTTTCTTAGTATCCTCCATAGACACCATATGAACTCATGTATTTAAATATATTTGATTTGTTAAATTTATTGTCCTTGTTATCCTTATTGAGGCTAAAGATTGTCCTGTCTTTGGCCAATGGGTACCTCTTCAGGTTGGTTCCCAGGTCCTTTTGAATGACCTTAGTAGTCTCATTGCTTCCTTGCCATCTGGTATGAAGGATGCTCCAGGCTTATATTGTCTGTTTCCTACCTCAGACCTGAATTAGTATCTCTGGGGGCTCCCGGTTTCTTTCAGAGGAAAATAGTACTTATAGATACAATCTGGATGCTGAGACTGCTTATTGCTACTGGTCTTGTCATTATTTTTAAGCCCTTTTGGTGGACAGAGATAGGAAATACAATTAAGAAAATATATTCTGAGTTCATACTGATATTTCCCTTTCAAATTCAGGACTACAGGATTTTTATAGTACCTCATTGATCTAACATCTGTCCGTATCACTTTTCCTCCACACCAAAAGTCCTGGCTCTTAACGTTACGATCGCAGCCTCAGAATAGCAATACCAACACTATTGCCCACAGTATGAATATTGGAAACAGTTTAAGATTTATTGTTGTTACTTTTTGAAATTCTTTTTGTCCTTAGGATTTATTCCACTAGAGAGGCCCAGTTAAGTTGTTGTGTTTTAAAATCACTTCAAATAGTTTCTCTCTGTGGTTGTGCTATGGAATGGATATATAATTAGTTTTGTTTCTTCGTTTTACTTTTGATTTTAGAGATTTCATTTTTATTACTTAATTTGCTTCATATTGTTTCTAAGAGTTCTTATATAATTGAAAATATTAATCCATTGACATATAGGCTACTTTTTCTCCTTCTTGGTTGGTCATTTGTCTTTTAATTTTGTTTATGGGTTCCTTCCTATAGAGAGGTTTTGAGTTTTTATATGTCTAACCAATCAATGTTTTACTTTGTAATTTCTGCCTTTGGTGTCAGAATTAGGAAGACTTTCTTCATTCCAGTATTCATACGTGTTCGTCTATATTTTCTTTTACTTCCATTGAAAGCTTTAAGATTTGAATACTTAATACATCTGGACTTTTTTGGGGGGTGTTAGCTGTGACTTAGGGGCCTATTTTATTTTTTTCCAAACAGTTAGCTAGTTGTCTCAACATCATTACTTGATAATTCGTCCTTTCTTCACTTTTAAAAATACCCCCACTATCAAATATAACTTATTGGATGTGCTCGGGTTTTTGGACTTTCTATTTATTCCATAAACTGACTATTCTGGTCCTAGTGTTTCAGTGTTTTTAATCACTGAAATTTTATCTTGCGAGACACAACTACCCTGATTATCTATATCTTCCAGAATTTTATATTGGCTATTTTTCAAAGTTGAAATTCTATCATATTCTTATGAAGGCATCCCCGTTCTCATGGATGAACAAATAAACGTGGATGGCTCTGACATGCGCCTTTGTGAATCCTAATTAGAACTCTTATTTGAAGTTGGGTCTTGGCAAAGCTCTATCTCGGACCTTAGCTGGGTGACTTTTGAAAACTTCTAGTAGAATGTCCCATTCCTTACAATTCTTCCTGTTCTGGATTCTCATCAGGCTAGTTCTTTGTAAAGTGGGAGTGTAAATCCCCGGCATTGTGGGGGGCAGTGTGCAGTAGGCTCAGATAACAAAAGGTTTTGCAGGTGATCCAAGGTTACCAAATTTTGTTTTGCCACGTAGGAACACAAAAGAAAGAAAGAATGCGGCAGTCACCACCTTCTAGCACTATTGTTTAATATAAGAGTACGATTGAGTTGGTCTTAGAATAAGAGACAGAACTTCCCAAGACTAGATTCCTCACAATGACACCCCCCCCCCCCCCAACCCGTTTTCCTCATTTCACGTTGAACAAATGAAAACTTGGTGATGGACCAGCTCTGGTCCACAGCCCGGCGCTTGGGAACCACTGTGCTAGTTTGTATCTAGGGACCATTCCAGCTCTTATATTCCATGATTGCATGATTCAATGTGAAAAGAGAAAATTTAATTAGTTGTGTCATCTTAGGTAACTTCAATAATGAGCCTAATTTATACCCATAGGGATGACATTGACTGGAAGTTTGTAATAGGTTATGGTCACACCTAAAAGTCTGCACCTACAATTTAGGAAGTAGATGATGCTTTAGTCTTATGGCTGAAACCTGGTAGTGGCGTGAAACTGAGATAAAGATTAAGACCATTTTAGCTTTGAAATGTCTAAAGTGAAATGACATACTAGGTCTGTTATATGGTATGAGTGAACTCTATAGGGAATCTCCGTAAAGCGACTCCTAAAGTCAACAGACCCTCACGTGTGATTCTGCACTTTTTTCTCCTCCCTGTGTCTCCCCTGTCAGATTCTGGGGGGAGCTACAAAGACCCATCAAGTCCTCTCTAGACTTAGGAGGAAAGGATGTGGAAGGCATCATCCTGCACCCGCACCATCTGCTCTGCCTCTGTTTGCAAGCCTGTCTCCCTGCTGGAGGTGCTGGTGCAGGCTCAACGTTCAGAATAACAGAAAATGGAGCTGCCAGGCACTAACATTTGCTAAGTCCTGTAGGGAGAAGGATGTGTTGTTGACTCTTGTAACACCCGTGTCTGCAGAGAGCACACTCGCCATCTGATAAGCTGAGCTGGGCCAATCAGACTCCTGGGCCAGGAGTATCTTCATACATTATTCCAACTAATGACAGGACAAGAGAGAAGAACTGACATAAGCAAAATATTTCCAAGGAGTAGAGAGGACTCAAAGTAAAGGTCAGAGGGTGGTGAGTTTGGAAGAACCTGATCCAGGACGAGATAGTGATTTGAATTGTTCTGCCACTGGCAATAACTGGTCATTGTTAGGCTCTTGTGGAAGATGAAGCTGCATTTCATACTCAACAGAGCCCATCAGTGGAATGGGTCAAATGGGTGGTCTGAAGGGGCAGAGAGCTGCCCACTGCTCATTGATTCCATCATTTTGACTAGTCAGATCTTACGGAGGAGATGGGTGAGAACTCAGGCCTGATAGCTGATCACTAAGGGTTCACTGCACCCTAAGATTCAGCGACCTTTTCTCTGCATTGGTTCAGCGCAATAGCCATACAGAGAAGGTGCTTTGGGTTCCCTGACTGGGACTGATATGTTGGCTTAAAGGCTGCACCTGCGTCAGTTTTATTTTGTGCAGGGTCAGCCAGCTGGTGTCTACCACATGGTGGCGCTGTGGGCCACAAAGTGGTTGGCTACACAGGGCTATTTAGTGCCATGAGGACTTCTCTGCAAGAGATAACAGGGTTCTTCCAGCCTGCACCCTGACTCCAGGACAGGTGGGCAGGACTTGGTAAATTGTCTTATGCAGCCAGGCAACTTCTCTATGATTAAAAAACAAGAAAACAAAACCTTTAAAGATCGGTTTTAGAGCAGGGACTTGTCTTGCTTTCCTGCTTATCCTTGTGTTGCCAAGGCCTAGCTGAGACCCTTGCATGGAAGGGGCAATCAGCAAATATCGATGAGTTTCCACAACCTGTGCTCTCAAGGAGCTTCACTGTTGGGAGGTTTTCCCTGTCCAGGAAATATCCAATGTGCACGGCAACCCCACACTGAGAAATCCTTAGGACTTTGTTGCTTCTGCAAGTTACTGCACTGTGTCTCATTTTGTTAATATTTGCATCTAATTAGCTTGTTTATACCTGCTGCAGCCAGCCCTGGTGGTCTAGTGGTTAGACTAGTTGGACTAGACAGACTCGGAAGGAGGACCTGGCCACTTGCTTCTGAAAAAACTGGCCATGAAAACCCTGTGAATGGCAGCTGAGCGTTGTCTAACATAGCGCCAGAAGATGAGAGGATGGCACAAAAAAAGGCCAGGCAGGCTTCTGCTTTGCTGTGCACAGTGACAAACAGAAATGGCAAGTAATAGGATGTATTGGAGAATATGAGGAAGCCATTTGGTGTAAACCTAATTCGGCCTGACCTTGTCTTTCCAAAAGGGCCTGACCGTGGCTGTTGAGCATGCATTGCATATCTGCTTTAGACATTCCCTATGGCAAGAACAAAGGCCCTTGAGATAGAGGTGCAACTTCCCTCCCCTTCCCAACGTTGGCATTTCCTTAAGGATAAGGCATCTTTCCTTAGGCTAGGAACTGATTGCTGCGCTCACCTGTGACCACCCAGCTCGAGACAATAGGCTTGCCTCCTGCTGTACCCGCCGAGAGAGCAGACCCACTACCTGCTGTGTCCATCAAGCGCTGTGCCGACAGGGCAATCTTGTGACTATTGTGGGAGGGACATTTCAATCATATGTGAAACATCCTGTTTGGGGGTATATGACCACTCTGTGCACCCCACTTCTTTGGTGCCCTTTCTTCCTTCGGGAAGAAAGGCCCTGGGCCATGGTCCTCAGATTTTAGCTCAGAATAAACTCTCCTAAATTTTCATTTATAGATTGGTTATGGATTATTTTCGTCGACAACAGGGTTGCTAGGAGTCTTGAGGGCACTAACAGCATGCTGCATCTCCTTCCTTGTTCCATCAGTTTCTTAGATTTACTCAGCTATAACTGAATCTCAGCTTTGGCTGACATGTCCTGAGTTGCCCTTGAACTGCCCCCTACTCCTCAACTTTCCAGCACATATGCATCCCACCTCGTCCATCACCACCACCTCTACCTCCACCACCACCATTACCACCTCCACAAATTTATCCATGTAATTCTGGGGATTGTTGCTCATTTGTGAAAGCAGCTTCTATTTTAGAGTGAGCGGAAAGGACCTGAAGAAGGGAGTCAGGAGCCCCAATTTGAATCCTGACAGCCACACACCTGTTTTGCGACCTTGGGAAAGTCATGTGACCTTTTGTTTTCTCACCTGTGAAGTGAGGAGGTTGGCAGAGATGATCTCCTAGACTTAGAGAATTCTAGAATCCCATGAATGCCTTAAGCTTTAGAAATTCACTTTTACCTTTAAAAATGTTAGTCAATTTACTAATTATAACCTGAAAGTCCTTTTGATATTTAAAAAATCCTCATGCTTTCTCTTTGTTCTTTGAAAATTTAGAGCTGCCTTGTTTCATAATGCCTAAAGCCTGTATTTATAATCAGCATCTATTTCATGGTTCTGAGCCATTTTTCACATAATTGTCTTTTTTTTTTTGCTTTAGAATTAGTTCTTTTGTGGTTAATGTATAGCAGAAATGAAATGACTTTTGAAAAAGCCCTTTAGGAATTATGGGGTCTGCAGCTGTATCACTAGGGGGCCACACAGCTTTGTGAGAGAGCTGGGTCTCAGAAGGGGAAGGCAGCCCCATTCTTGGGAGAGAGAGAGAGAAAGGAGCAACTGAGGGCAGAGGCAGGTGGTGTGTGGCAGTGGTGTAGACAGGAGTTTGAGGGTGGCCTGGAAGAAGCCAGAAAGGGTGGTCTGGACTCCAGAGAGGAGGGGATGAGGTGCATCCGTGAGACCAGCAGGGGCGGCAGGTCACAGGGAGGTGAGAGCTGAGGTGGGTGCAGGTGGAGGTTCTGTTTATATGTGGGGCTCTCCAGGCACTCTGGGAAGGAACACTGCCTTACCCAGGACCCACAGATGGGTAGGTCTAGGGGCATATAGGTTTCGTGTAAATTCTGAGAGATCTGAGAAGTTTAAGGAGGGCATCAAAGCAAAGAATGGGACTTCCTATTAGTCAAAAGTGTAGAGGTTTGGAGCAACAATATTTGGAGTGTGGCTGTATATAAATGATCACATAATTTCTACCCTTTAGCTGCTGAAGGCTAGGTGGCAAACATACTTGGGTTTAATACCCCATAAACTTGTGTATTTTCCTCATTCTAGAGTGTGGATTCAGGCATTCTCAACACATTCTTTAGTCACATGGGTGGGTTGCCAGTTTCCACCTAGAAGGGGTTTAGGGGCGCCAGTCTGAGCGGGGGGTGAGGACTGGAGGCCTCAGTGAAGTTGCATGAGCTGAGGAACACTCCGTGCTTTGCTTGGATTGTATGCCATTAGAGTAAGTGAAAATAGAAAATGAAAAGATTTTCACTCTCATTCTTAAATGATAGAATATTTAGGTATAGAATACTAGGATGAGAACTGCTTTCCACCATTACGTTAAAGATGCGGTTCCACTGTGTTCTGGAAAACTCTGTCATCACTCCAGGTGCTCTTGCTTTGTAGTCGATCTGTCCTTTTGCTTAAGTTAAGTTTAAGATGTTCTCTTTATCTCTGCAGTTCTACCACTTTGCTACGGTGTTTCTAAGTAAGGGGTGATGTGATTTGTCTATACTTACCGTGCTACAGTGTGATTTTAAATCGGAGGCTTCCTATCTTTTTAAAAAACTTAAAAAAAATTGAAGTATACTGAATATAAAGCTAAATGGGGTAATTAACTGGATTTTGTAGAGGCAGTTCTAGGATTTTTTTCTGCAGATGGTTGGCCAGTTCCATTTGCAAAACAAATAATAGCAGCTCACACTGACCGGGCATTTAGTGTGCAATAAGTACCTCAACGAGAGATATTATTATTTCCCCATTGCACAGAGTGGACTACTGAGCCTCCGACAGGGTCAAGCTCCCATGACTATAAATGACAGAGGCAGGGTTTGAACCCAGGGCAATTGGCTTTAGCAGCTGCTGTCCTTAACTACCTTGCTATGCTTCCTTTTGACATTAGCCTAAAGTTTTCAAACATTTGGTCTGCTCATTTTTCTTTTTTAAAACTTATTTTTATTATATTTGGAGAGGCTCTTGGGTGCTAATGACGATTATCTGAAGGGGACAAGCACCTCCACCCGTCACCAGGTTCTCCTACCCTCAGGTTTGAAGCCATTTCCCCAAGCACGTGTCTGCCCGGCTTGCCCCATAAACGCCACTCCTCTGCCTCAGAAAGAAGCACTCCTGCCGGGGGAACCTCTAGGGTGTGCGGGGCCCTGGGGCAAGTATTTTTCATGAGACTGTCTACATAAACAATTTGATGAAAACAAAGAATTACAGAATTCATGGGTTCATGTGTGACCTAGTGATTTGTTGATAGCAGCCTAGAAAAATAGGTGGAGAAGAGGTACTGACAGATTTGTTTATTGTCCAGTCAGTGTGTGCGAAGACTCTTTGTAGTGACCTGACACCATCTCATCCTGTTCAGGTCCAGGAACCGTCTCTCCGTGTTCTTTATTGTCAAATGCACCATCCCTGGCTGATTTCACACCCCTCGTCATGAGGGAAAGGCAGTAACCTGCTATTGCTCCCAATGCTGTGGCTGTTGGTATTGCAACAATATAGATCTTCCTGTCTCTGCAATTCCCTGCTGCCTGTTACTGAATGCTGTCGCATTGTTACTTCTGGTGCTGCATCTGTATCGTGCCCACTGTGAATACCGGCTTCCAAGGACTCTCTCGAATGTTGTCACAGTGCGTTGCTGTTAATGAGCACAAACACAAATCTTACCCAGAGTACACAGGAAAATGAGAATAGTCATTTTCTGTTTCTTGTTAAATTTACCATTTGGAATTTTGTAACGTAAACGTAGAACACGTCTTTTGACCATGCCCTCTCTTAAAATGTTTAGGCTTTAATAACTGTGTTTCTAGAATGTGGTCTCTTTCAAAGTTGACACAGCGTTGCGTGCAGGGAGGATAGGCGAGGGGGTGGGGGTGGAGTGAGAAGAGCAAGGCGCGTCCCTCGTGCAAGGCAAGTCCGTATGGTGTTCTCTGCCATGGCTTAAGACTGACCCAGGAGAGCACGAGGTCACCATGCTGACTGGAGGCAAGAGAGGGCCCATTTGTGTTGCAAAGCAACAGTCTCAAAAGCCCTTTGAGGATACAGGTGAGACCAACCACCCCCAGAGGGCTTCTGGACACTTGGCATGGAGACTGTGAGAGCATGGGAGACTTCCCTGGGTGCCGACAGTCGGGGGCACACAGGGTAAATGACCCCTGCTGCTTCTGATGTTGTAGATCTGAGGTGGCACTGAGGATAGAACATGGAAGGATGAGAGTTGACACATGGGCCCACACACGTCCCTGAAATTATCCTGTGAAAAATGAGAGTAAGTGTCACCCCAGATCAGCATGTTAGTACCATTTTGGGGGCCCAATCTTGCATGATCCCGCAGAGAAATGTTGCACCAACTAGCGTGGTCTGCTTGCCTGGCTGCTGTCCTGGAACTGGGGGCACATAGGCACAAGTCCCAGAGCTCTTTTGTGCATCTGATCCACCCCACATTCAGGATAGAGAGTCAGAAACCACTGAGAAGGGGAGAAACGGGCTGAGTTCTCTGCGTCCTGGCCTGGGCTTGAGGAGCCCTGTCAGATGGCACAGCTGGCTCCAGCCAGTTCCAGGCCCTGGAGGGGGACTTAGAAAATTTCAAGGAAGGCATTTAAGAGTAGAGCCCCATGAGGCCTGGGGCCCCTTGTCTGCCCGGCTGGGCCATGGATTGCTCCTGCCCTTCTCATCAAGATGACTGCATCTGCATTTGCAGCTGAGGAGGCAGCCCTAGCCCCCGGAACACCGGGCACAGGAAGAGAAGCAAGGCTGGTGAGCTCCGGTTTGACGGGTCAGGATGGATGCAGATCCTCCCAGTTAGGTCCCTTATTTGATATAATCACCGCTTTTCCCGTAAGTACGTCCTGAAGACAACGTTTGTTTTATTTTTGACCATACGGTCTGAACCCACAATGCGGGAAGGACATCTCTTCCATCTGCATCTGCAGAGTCTGTCCTAACCTGGGCCTGACCAGGTCTCCATTCCCGGGTCGGGGAGCTTTCTCTCTTACTTCTTCTGGAAACCTTCCATTAAATGTTGCTCTTTGCTTCCTCAGGAAGGTCCTTGGATAAGTTCTATCAACTCTGGAAATACCCTCTGGTAAGCGTGAATGTTTGTATTTGTGGTATTTTGGGGGCTATTGTGGCTCTTATTGTTATGTCTTTTGTCAATTATTCCTGTGACATAAAGCATATTGTTTTGTTTGAGTGTGTTTCATGGCATAGTACATGCTGAATTCTTGATTTAACAGGGGGGGAAGTGGATGCTGTCTGAGTGACCTGTCCAGACCAGGGTCCCACAGCAAGGCTCCACACCCTGGGATCACACCCTGGGATCTACACCCTGGGATCACATCCTGGGATCCACACCCTGGGATCACACTCTGAGGTTATACCCTGGGGTCCACACCCTGGGATCACACCCTGGGATCATACCCTGGGATTACACCCTGGGATCACACCCTGGGATCACACTCTGGGATCACACCCTGGGATCACACTCTGGGATCACACTCTGGGATCACACCCTGGGGTCACACCCTGGGATCCACACTCTGGGATCGCATGCTAAGATCCACATCTGGGGATCACACTCTGGTAAGCCTGGCTCTCCTCTCATGCCTCTCAAGCTCACAAGCAAGTGATGCTGCCACAAGGTTCTCCAAGCCCCTAGGAAACTAAGGTACATCCTCCTGGGGTATCAATTTTATTTAAATATCTGAGGGGATAAAAGTTAAGCATTTTAACCAATAAATGATTTTAACTCTTAAAAGTTACAACAAATACAGATATATAATGGAGCAGAATGCCACGCGTATAAGAATCCTTACCTAGAGCTGTCTCCCTGAGTCTGGGTCCACCAGGCCCCCGAGGACAAGTTTCCAGGGGCTGAGTTTCCTGTTTAAAAAATTTAAAAAAAATTATTATTGAGATCTAATTCATATAACATAAACTTCAGAACTTTAAAGTGTACCGTTCAGTAGTTTTTAGTACATTCACAATGTTGTGCAACCCTCCCCACTATTCCCTGTTTTTAAGGGATGTTTTCATGAAGTCGGGGAAGTGCTGCCTGCCTGTGCCACTTGGCCTGCAGAGTAGACTTCACAGCATCAGTGACAGCAGACGGGGAAAGTTTTTATTTGGGGGTGGCTTTGGGTGTCATGGGGTGCATTCTCAGTTCCTATAGGTCCTTCCACTTAGGCAAGGATCCGCTCTCTATCTGGGAGGCAGCCCGTTCCCTGAATATTCACGCTGCGCTGTGGAAGGATTATCACTAGAAGAAATCAGGACAGTCTTCCTGCCGTAGAAATTACTGACTCACAAAGGACTAAACAGCTTAGAAACTGTGAAGACCCCTGAGAGAATTGAAGGGGCTGGACTCGCTTTTAATCAGGTTTCAATGCAGAGACAGGTGTCCCGTTGATTTGCGCATTCAGGGACACATTTGTCGTGGCATTAACAGACAAAGTCAGCATTCCCCGGGGACCGACAAAAGCCTGAGCCAATGCGAGTTTGTGCCTTTCTGTAAAGATTGGCAGTGGGATTCCAGGCAGGTTAGCTAATGGCCTTCCTCTCACTGGAGATGCGGTGCCTACTCCAGGGGCCAGACTCGCGGTTATGTTCTTTATCAATTTTCATGCAGATTCACAAGCAGACTCGAACAATGGTGAGTCCTTTTGGTATTTCTGGCAGTATCTCTGCTGAATGAGGACTTGAGTAGGAAAGCAAGTCTCTGAACTTGCCTCTGATTTGGAATTTTCTCTTCTTACAAACTTTCCTGAGATTCTTGAGACAACCATATACCTTCTCAAAACCGTATAGCAAAATCTTAACTTAGATCCTAAATTTCATAATTCATACCCATTGCAAATTCTGAAAATTTGGTGTGTAGGAAAATGGCCCCTGCCTCTTTAAGAAATGTTGATTTACAGAGCTGTGAATAACAATAGCTATTCTTTACAGACTGCTTGCCACCTGCTAAGTGCTTTACACATATTATCTTTAATCCTCACAACAACCTTGCAAGGTAGTTGTTCGCCCATGTTGACAGGGCCGCTGAGGCTGAGAGAGGTTAGTAACTGGCCCGCTTTCACACAGCTCGCTAGGAAATGCTCTGACTCCAAATTTCCCAGGAACCCTCCGCCCCTCGTTCCTGTGAGCCATTCTTCTCAGGTGGTCCCATGTCGTGGAGCATTGAAACACCATGGGCTTTGAGTTAGACATGATTCAAATCCCAGCTCCACTAATCACTAGATGAGTGACTGGGCTAGTCACGTAACTCCCTGAGCCTCACTTTCCTCAGCTGTAATTGTGATAATGATGCTTTGGGAGGTTGTTATGGGAATGAAATGAGCTGAAACTCTTCAAAGTCCCCAGCATGGTATTGACACGTTGCACAGCACAGCAGAATCGCAACAAATGATACTTTCTCTTTCTTCTTTATTCATCTGCCATGGCACCTGGTAAAAAGTAGGTACTCAAGAAATATCTATGGAAGGAAATTCAAAGGATTCTCCATGGCCTTGTTTCCTAGGGGCATTGTGAAGTTGGGCCCTCTCCACAAACTCCCTGAAAGAACAAAAGAAGTTTTGAAGCATGTCAAAGCTACTCATGGTTAAAATCTTTAGGATGAAGCAAGAAGACAAGAATAATCCTAAAAATAACAATAGTACTAAAATTCTGAAGTGAAATTCACGAGGTAGAGTGCTGTTGCTCTTCAAGAAAAAGCACTAGTTGAGGGTTGTCAAGTACCTTGAAGCATAAGGGACAATAAATGTGATGAGAATGGCTCTTGGGTTTGGTGGATTGTTCGACGATGACTGGATTGGTTGGAGACAGTGCACTTTAGGAAGTGTATCCTTGCTTAAGAGTAGTTAAAAAATAAAACATAAGATCTTCGAATGTGTAACATGGGGTGTTGGAGGGAGCGCATCCTTGCTGTGATGCAGGGAGTGGTTGGCTGAGGTCTCGGAAGGAATTCAGGAGGGGGAGTGTGTGGCATGTGTGCTGCCATTCCCCAGCCAGATCCATGACGGATGCTGCTCATTGATCTTGGCATTCTCTTATGCCTGAGTCCTTCTAACCACAGTCAGCTGGAATCAGTCTGAGTTGGCATTTAAGATCCAACCATTTGTTGTCCCTGGCTCCAAACGAGGAGACTTTTGTGCACATTTAATACCCAAGATTCAAAGACCCTGTTCTCCCTCCCAGGAAGCTTTGGTCTAGTCTCCTGACACAGCTAAGTCATGGCACCAAAGCTACCAGCACCTCTCAGTATGCCATGGAGATTTTAGTGAAGTAGTTGTTAACAATTTTCCCTTCTTTCTGCAGTGCATTTACCCTGGAGCTCAGATACAAGTCTATGCGCACTAGAGTAGAAGAAAATCAAATGACAACCATTACACTGCATCTAGAATCATCCCTATTCATCTTGAAGTAAACTTGTTCTTTCTCACGTTTCTTCCTCTGAGATGGGATTTTCTAGGACATTCTTTAGTCCTCATGCTCCCCAAGTCTACTAAACCCAAGTGGCACAGTGGATATTTCTGTGGGAGCTGTACCTGTCCGTTCCTGGCCTGGGAGTCCATGTTTGTTTTGATTAGGATGCATTGGCTTTAAGTCATAGTAAATCCCAACTGAAATTGGGTTAAGCAGTAAAGAAGTTAATTGTTGTACATTACAAAAACTTTAGAGATGGGATCTCTGCAGGTGAGGAACATAAATTAGAGCTCTGGCTCCACTTCCCTAGGCTTCTCTTGTTCTGCCCTCCTCCATGTGTTGCCTTCATCTTCAGGCCAGTAGCAACCTGGCTTCAATACTTCTAATCATCACATCTACTCATGATTATGCTTAGATGGAGGAAGAAGGTGTGTGTGTGTATATTGGTGGATGGGGCTGTCTGTTTTACTGTCTTCTCATTAGGAGCAAAGAAACATTTCTTAGAATCTTCCAAGGCTTTCCTTTATGAATCACTAGTCAAAACTGGGTTGTATGCTCCATCCCCTAAACCAATCACTGGGAAGGGGAATGAGTCACAATGATTGACTTAAGCCAAACAGAATATATCCCTTGAGCTAGAGATAGGGCCATAGGAGGGAGAGTGGATACAGTTCTTTAACTAGAAAAAGTGATGGTAGTAGAATGGATGTTGAGTAGGCAAGCCAACAGTTCCTGTTACACAGGGACATAACTGATAGGATCACCTTCACAGAGAGCTGAAAAATTTTTCGTTGGCTAGTGGTCAATCTGATTTTCTTTCTTGAGAAAAATTTAAACTAAGAGAAACATATCTTCTGCTTAGGTGGTAGTCAATACTTAACTAAAAATTCATGTGCCATTGGGTCTGGGTGGGGAAACAACTTTTACTTGATGAAGATGCATATGGTAGGGAGAGCCAGAATCATGGAGTGGTTTTCTATTCCTTGCATACAGAAAGTCTTGACCATGATGTTCGTATATGTTTGCATCTCAGGGTAAACACAGTGTAAGTTTAAGCTGGGCCCTCTGCCTTCCTAGTGTGTGTATATTTGCAATTCTCAAACTAATGAAGAAATTCCAGATGGGTAAAGATTACTAAAGCTAAGATAGTGCTTGCTCTTTGAGACTTACCTGTTCTTGAGTGTCTGGATAAAATCCTCAGTGGTATTTGTCTGGGAGTCTCCACTTAATAAGGTCAACAATACGTCCAGTTCCTCAGACCTGACTCTTTTCCACTGAGAGAATCCTGGGTGACTCACACAGTCTTCTGAGCACAATGAGAGCTGGAACTGTCAGTATCTTCTATGCTTGTCCCCTGAAAGCCTTGATCACAGTTTCTGTTGCTACTCTTCATCAGGTCCTTAATTTGGAATGATAGTTTAGCTGGGTGTAAAATTCTAGCTTGACAGTTGTTTTCCCTCTGAACTTTGAAGCTATGATTATAAAGTCTTCTGGCATTTGTTGGTGTTGATGTCAGTCTCATTGCCAAGGAGTGGTGATAAATAATTTTTTTCTTTGCTTATTTTAGGATGTTCTTTTTATTGCTGATATTCTACATTTTCATGACAATGTATGAAGTAAAGCTTAATTCTGCTCAGGAGACAATGTGTTTTCAACACTAGGACATATGTCTTTCTTCAAATGTAGAGATATTTCCTCTTCCCGATTCTGACCAGTCTTCTTTTTTGGAATTGAATTAAGTGCATGTTAAAGCTCCTCATCCTGTGTGTCATGTCACTAAAATATTTTTCAAGCATTATATCTCTCTCTTTCCTTGTGTTGGGTCATTTCCTTTGCTTGCTCTACTACGTCAACATTGCTGTGTCTAGTCCATTATTTAACTTAACTATGATTCTTATATCAATGACTATATTTTAAATTGTCACCATTTTTATTTGGTTCATTTAAAATTATCACCTGTACTTTTTTCCCCAATTATTTTTTTTGGGTGAGATTTAAAGTATACTTATTTTACAATCTTTTATATTTTTCTATTAGTTGGAGATCCTGAGATGTGATTTCTCTTGGTTGTCTCATATGGTGACTTTCTCATCATGGTTTGTTTCCTCACATGCTTTATAATTTTCAGTAGTGAACTTGTCTTTAGTGAAAGATGTTTTAGTATGAGAAGCTTGTATAACTCCTGGGATGCAGATGCGTCCATGTAGGGTACCTACAGTTTCACTTATTTCAGACTATTTTTTTTTCTTTCTTTGATGATTTTAAAAAATGTTGTGCTATATGACTCATAAATATTATAATAGTGGATTTTCTTCATGTTGGTGTAAAACAGACATTCAATACATGTTTGTTCAATAAATGAATACTAGTGAATATTGAAAGTATATTTTGTGCATGAAAAACAATTTGGAGAACAATAAGAGTCAAATCTTGTGTTCACGGAAAGGAGAGCTATCTTCCTTGTAGGAGAGAGAATGTTAAAGGGTTAGACATAAGTGGAGGAGGCCCATGTTCAGGCTCTTTTTGGTGTTTCCCTTCCATTGAAAGATGAATCAGGGCAGAGCAGGGGAAGTAGAGGGCAGCCAGCTGTGGGGTTTCACAGTAGAATCTTTACACTCCTTGTCTTCCCCACCCTGCTCTGCACACCACACTCCTCAGCAGCTGCTCTGAGGTTAAACTGTCCACTGCAGGGGCCACAAAAATTCCCTTGAGAGAGTCTGGCCTAGGGTCTACTGTTTTAGAAAGGCTTTTTCTCCCACATCCAGAAGGGAAATATGATTACAAGGAGAGAAGAGTTGAACTGTTTGCCATCAGTGATGACGACTAGTTGACTCTCTAATCCTTTTGTAAAACAGTTCGTAGGTGATTGAAAGCAGAATGAATTTAGTTTCATTTCTTTTTAAATCTTATCTCCCTACAACTTTTATACATATACACAAAATTCTGCCACTTTCATCCTAGTGTGGAGAAGTTATTTTAGCAGATATTTTCAATTAATCAGCTCAATGTGCTAGGCATAAATTACATTTTTTTGCTGTTATTCTGCCAAGAGTCCAGAAGTCTCCCATTCCTTAGCATGTTCTGGTTGAAACCAAAGACTATGCAATTGGCTTTGTTCTTACTGATACCTGTTTCATCCATAAACTCAGAACAAAGAAACCCACGTCACACAAAATATTCAATGTTAACACAGAGAAGGGGAGATAAAAACATAAGAACAGATGTCTAACAAACTGATAACTTGGTGACGAATATCAAATGAAAATAGATTTTTTTAAGCTGACACAACTTTTTAATACGAGACAAGACATGCAGAAAATGACCATTGATCAGTTCTTTGTCTTCTGTAGTAGCTTTACTTATTCTAGAGACCTATTAAGAGGTGCACTTGAGATATGGGAATTGAGAGGAAATTCTCATCCTGGAAGCTTCCACCTCTATAGCAATTGTGTGCCAAGTAACATTTTCAAAAATATTCCTTCAATTCAGTTTTCAAAGTTAATTTCCTGGTTTAGTATTGGGTTTAGAGACTGCCAAAATTTGCCTACTACTATTACTTATTTAATGCTATTGTGTTTCCTCTTTGAAGGAACACTGACAGCTGCCCAGAACTTCTGTGATGGTGGAAGTTTAGATGCAATGTACTGACTGCTTCAAAGTCTCAGGCTTTGAGCCTTGCATTCTATCTAGTGATATACAATGTCCTGCTTAATAAGGTCTGTTTCCAATGCCCTTTATTTCTTCCTGAAGATCCTAGTTTCTATCTGGTATCATTTCCCTTTGGTCTGAAGAATTTCCTTTAGCATTTTTTGTAGTAAAGATCCACTGGTAATGAATTCTCAGAGTTTCCTTTTATCTGAAAACTATATTTTGCCTTCATTCTTGAAGGATATTTGAGCTGAAAATAGAATTTTAGGTTGACAGTTTTTCCTGTCAGCACTTTGAAGATATCATACCACCCTCTTCTGGCCTCCATTGTTTCTTTTTGATACTGTCCTGAAGTCCCTGAAGTTTTGTTTTTGTTAAAACTTCTTTTTCTCTGTTCTTGGATAATTTCTATTGATCTTCAAGTTCACGAATGATTTCCTGTCATCTCCATTTTACTTATAAGTTCATACAACACATTTTTTATTTCAGATATTATATTTTCAGTTGTAGAATTTCTGTTTTAAAAAATAGTTTTCATTTCTCTGATGAGATTTCTTTATGAGTATATTTTCTTTTCATTCTTTCATATCTTTCCTTCATTATGAGTGTGTTTTCTTTTGTGTATTTGACCATAGTTACAATTGCTGCTTTAAAATCCTTGTCTTCTAATTCCAACATCTAAGTTATCTTGAAGTCAGTCTCCATAGATTTCTATTCTTTTCAACCTTTTCTATTAAAAATGAGTCATGTCATATGCATGTCAAATAATTTGAATTCTATCCTGAATGTTCTGAATGTTATATTCTAGAGACTCTGGATTCTGTTTTAGTCTTCCAAAGAGTATTGATTTTTTTGTTTGTTTGTTTGTTTGAGTAGACAATTAACTTGCTTGTGTTCATACCGCACTCTCTGTTTCTTGGGAACATCTCAAATCTCCCTTCAGTTTTTATCCTAAGCCAGCTGTTTGCAGTCAACACTGCACTTGTGTATTCAGAGACTTCCACAAAAGTTTATATACAAAACTTGGACCTTACCCCTTTGGGTATCCGTTTTCCAAGAGTCCCTCCTTGTTTTATGATGGCTATGGTTGCCCTGAGCTCTGTTCTCTGATTCTTCAGGCCATAAACACAGCAGGTTTTCTGATGGAGTGTTAGCTGCTCTGTGCTGCCTGACTTTGGCCTTCTCTTGGGCCAGAAGCCACAAAAATGGGAAACTCATCTTTGTCTTTCCTTCCTTTCAAGTGCCAACTAACCCTCCAGAATATGCCTGTCTTTGTTCACTCTCCAGTGGCTTCAGGTGGTTGTTTTTTGTACTTTTCACAGAGTTTGTTATCTGCAAGAGGGTTAATCTGGGAGGAGCTTTCTAAGCCATACTGGAAGCTGAGCTCCTCCGGACTGGTTTTGGTAATTTCTGTGCCATGCAAAAACTCTGATCCTAGAAAAACTTAGAGAAGCACAGACTGTAGACCACGAAGTCCCATACATAGCATGGAATGTGGGTTCACTTTTCTCACAGGTGATTCCTTTTCCATCTTTGGTCCACGATCAGTGGCACATTTCTGTTCAGTGTTTCTGGGCCAGCGAGGGCGGTATTTCTATTCCCCTTTTGCAATGAGTTAAGTTCAAATATCTACACCTGTGAGGTCTGAATCTTCCCAAAGGAAGTTAAAATATAAACCCCATGATGCATATCTAGTGGAAACCCTCTGTGGGCTCTTTGGCATCAACTCCTATGCATTACTCTGCCTTGGAGTTCTTTCTCCATTTCAAGCACTTGTGGTTGCCCTGCTCCAATTTGGCTAAAGATTAAAATTTTTTTTTGTTCAATTTTATCCAGCATTCCTATGTATTTGAACTGGCGGTGGGGTGTGAGGTTCCTGTGTCTGTTCAACTTGCTGCCTTCACTGACAGGCAACTGCTACAACTCTTGCTGATACAAGTATCAGTTTGCTTAGCTGCCTCTGTCTGGGGTTGGGGAGGTGCTCATTCAAGAGGAACCTCACCCCCCGAGTTACAGATTCCTCTGCCCCAAATCTTGGCGTAAGCTCCCAGGGCCTGAGACAAGGGGCGGTTGAGTAATGCCACCCTGTGTCTGATTTAAAGTCGTTCTGGACCAGATACGCTGACCTGGTGTTCCAGGACTCCCCTGGGGCACCTTGCCTGTCTCCTGCTTCAGAATGACTTTCTTCTCTCCAAGTTTAACCCCTCCCTTTTTAATTTGGAGACGGACTTTGTCCTCTCTTGTTGCTAAAGCTTTACCCTTTGTGCCGGGATCCAAGTGTCAGTCTGCAGTCTTTCTCCCAGATCTGCCCACAAGCAGATCTCCCTGATGGTGGCATATTCTGTTGTGTGAGAATTCCCCAGGCGGTATATAGGCTCCACCCAGCTCCAATTTTGCCCTGTCCTTCCCCATCCCTGTCCCTTCATTTCCCTCAAGGTCCTGTTTTCTTCTATATACAAACAAAAACTAGTGACGCATTTTTTTAGGTGCCCTTTTTGTGGGCACAGCCCTGGCAGTAATGAGAACCCAGCTGGTGCAAAGAACTTTCACAAATTCTGCAAGTGGAGGACTTTTTCTTTCCATATGGATTGACTTTTGCTTTTTTGGAAGTCAAAGCTTTATTTTTGTTCAGCTTCCTTCCACCAATTTCTGTGGTATTCCTTGCACATGGAAAGATGTGTATCTGGAGTATAATGGTGCCAAGTTTCTTTGCACATTTTCTGCACACTGTCCGTCTGCTGAAGGTTCCCTTAGCCACAGAACCAAAGCTTTTTCTAGAGTCAGGATGATTTCCTTTGGGCAGATTCCCAGGAATTGGACTACTTGGTCCCAGAGAATGAACCAGGTAGAGTCTTGGAGTATGTTGCCAAAGAGGCCATGAGGGTCATTGGGTTTTCTGTGCTCCGTCAGCTGTACCCCTTTGCAGATGGATAGGACTGGTCTGTCTGCACAAAAGCTCGTGGTGGGAGGGTCGGCCAGCCCTCAGGAGAAGACACAGTCACATGCATTCACTATTGACTTTCAAAATATCTCCACCCATGTTCTGACCCCACCCCTCAACATGTTTGTTTGCAGTTGGATAGTTTTGTTTCTCTCACTCTCTCTTAATTATGACTTAACTCCTAAAACTTGGGCAAACACTCCCAGTATCATAAGGGGCTGGCTGGCAGGACAGCCTGTGCCCCATTATGGTATTTTACTCACCTTTCAGCCAGGAGCCATCCTCCTTACCAGAGCCATTGCCATGGCAACCGTCCTCCTTTGGGCGATAAGTATGGGTGGCAAAGTCCACATGCTTAATATGTTTGATATTTTACCTTTCGAAAAATTCTTTGGGGAGATTCAAGTTGGCTCATTGAACAAAATAAATAAGCTTTTTATTGTCAACAAGGGCTAAGGGCAGCAGCTTTGATAACAGGGAAAGCCAGAACTGGTCAAAAACCTGAGACCAGAGTGAGCTGGTCACATCCGGCTCCACTTGAGACAAGAAAGGAATGGGAACACTCTCAGTGGCTGTGGAAGCTGGCTCAGACCCCAGACAGCGTTGGGGAGCTCCAGCCTGAGAATAGCGCTGAGATGAAAGGAGCCTCAGCCCAAACCCAATCTCAGGGACATTTGGCTGCCACTGCTGGAGGGGTCAGGGGTTTCCCCTGCAAACAGTGTCCTCTGAGGGCCCTGGCCCTTTCCTGCCCTTTTGGGTGGCATCACACCACAGTTCTCTTTAGCCTGGAAGCCCTTAAAAGTGCACACATGTCACACAGCATACTGAGAGCTTTGTAGAGGCTGAATGTGTCAGCTCAGACAGGGACCAGCTAGCCTGATAGCCTCCCCCAAACCTGCCATCTGCCTGCCCACCATTTACAATACATTTGCTTTTGCTTGACATTTTTTTTTTACCTTAAGAATTAAAGATTGAAGTTTTACAGTATATTCTTTTAAGTAATATGCTTCTTGGCTTCATACTTTAAGGATATTTCCTCCCTCCCTCCTTCCCTTCCTTCCTTCCTTTGCATGTATGTATGTATTCTGCCTGTTTACTGGGATTCACTGTGGTGTAGTGGAAAGAGTGAGGTGTGGAACCAGCCGCACCCTGAGTGGGATCCACACTTTCCTCTTAGTTGTGTAGCCATGACATAGGGTGACCAGCTGTCCTAGTTTGCAGGGGGCTGAGAGGTTTCCTGGGATGCAGGACTTTCAATGCTAACTCCAGGACAGTCCTGGACAAACCGGGACAGTTGATTACCTTACTTGGGCAAGACATTTAGCCTCTCTGAGCCTTGGTTTCTTTATCTGTGAAACGGGCCTAATCATACTTGTCTCATGGGTTATTTCAAGGATTGGGGCTATTGTGCTAAAAGGGACTGAAGCTGTGTCTCAGATCTACCTGATGATTTTGGTAGTAATATTAATATTAATAATTATCTATTTTGTTTAAGTCTCAAAGTGATCTTTCACCATCATTCATTTTGGCCATCAATGCTTTTCTCTTAATTTCTAACATCTGTTCAGGAAGGAGGGGTTGATTTTGTTCTCTTCGTTCTTATGTAAGCCTGGGTTTCTAAAACTATGCTTTGCCCAATTAAAAAAAAGCTACTGAATTTTGCCTGACTCCTAACATCTCTGAATAGAGTCTAAGGGTAATACACCAACTGAGATTGAGATTATCTTTTAGAAACTCTGAGAAACCCGCTGAGGCCCCTAAAGTCTTCCTCTTTTGATATAAGACACACAGATCTTACTAAGCCCCTTCTTTACCAGATGAAGGTCTGAGGGGTTCCGGGTGTTGAATGTTTGGGAGCTGAGGGTCTGCTCTGGATCCTTCCCTACACAGGAGTGGAGGCCCAGGCCACCTGCCCACTTTAGACCACCCGCCCCAGAGCAAGCCCGTCCTCACTCTTTTGGGTTGGCCCTTCTGTCCAGAAAAAGGGTTGGAAACTGGGGAGGCACCTGGGGTAGGAGTGAGGAGATGAAGTCTGGGTGACTGTGGAGAGGGGGTAAGAGGTTAAACCTGGGTGTGCACTCCAGTCCTTGTTCTGGGTCCACCTGCCATGGCTGAGCAAGGCCCTGAGCATGTCCTTGTCCACGATGAGGGTGTGGGCCTCTGCTCTCCCATCTTCAGAGGTGAGTAGGGGTGATGAAATGGAGAAATGAATGCCAAAGAGTCACCAAAAGGAAGACAAACGATAACAACACAGTGTGAGGGCAGTTTCTGGGCTCACGACCATTTTATTTTATTGGTTTAGAATAAACAGAGAGCTCAGCTCAGCCAGGGCTTACCAGCTTCCTTCTTCCAAGCTGCCTGAGATGGCCAGGTGTCCAGGTAACAGGCTGCACCTGCCCTTGGGGACTTCCTGTCTGGATGTTGTTACTATTTTTTAGTTGTGGTGAAAAACACATAGCATCATATTCAGCATAGTAACCACTTTTCAGTGCATAGGTAAGTGATATTAAGTAGATTCACGTTGTTGGGCTGTGTCTGGATGCTATTTTCTATTTTTTGATTCTTCATCAGTTTTTAGTTTTATTTTTTCTCTGGATATAAAATGAAAATATTCTCATTGAAGAAAATTTAGGAAGTATGGAAAAGTATACATAAAGAAAAAGTATCATTATGTCTCCAACCAGAAGCAACCACTTTAAAAATATTTTGGAATGTATTTCTTTCCGGGGCATTTTTCAATGTACTATTTAAAAGGATTAATATCTAAAAATATCTGAATAATTTAATGGCTGTATATTAGTTTACTTATGTATAAACTATGATTGATTTAAATCTTCCTTTAGTTGGATTTTAGATTGATCCAGTTTGACTATTTTAAACAATTGAGATATCTGACAAGAGATTTTCACATATTGAGGTATACGGGGTAGCTATTCTGGTCCAAAACTGATTCGACTTGAACTAAAGAAGCCTGACTTCCGGCCTTCACACACACACTGTATGTCTGCTTTAGCGATTAAAGTAAAGAATTCATGCTTTGGAGAAAAGAATGCAGACTTCCCCGCCTGCGACGCCAGTATGGGTAACGCCCACCAGTATCGGTAAACGTGCTATCAGTACTCCTAAAGATAAGTTCCCTTTCCCAGACATCAGGGTCATGTTGACCTGCTGATTTTCAACTGCCTATATCCTTGAAACTTTGATGAATATGTATCCCGGGCATGTTTGATGTGTGTTCTTTGTTCTAAAAAGGTATAAAACTGTCCTGAAAACCATGCTTCTCTGGAATGCTTTCTTCCTTTGTGGAGACTGCCTGCCCGGGTTATGATCCTCAGCTTGGCTCCAGTAAAACCACCCTCTCTCTCCTATCTAGAGAGCGATTATTGGTAATTTGCATCAACATTTCTTTGGCATAAATATTTATGATTATTTCCTTAGGGGAAGTTCAAAACAGGGAAATTGCTGGATGAAAGGACAAATATTTTTAGCCTTCTCTTATATTAGATATAACATTATCTTTACTTTCCCCCCAAAATATAAGTTAAAGATAGGGCAAAATATGATATTTTCTATGGAAGGGACTTGTGTTCCTTTTCTCCAAGCAAGACCCAAATCTCCCCGGAAGGTTCTCTGAGGAAGAAGTCTCTGGGTTCTTTCAGCAACTGTCTATAGAAGGGGTGGCTGAGAGATTTCATCTTACTTGGTCATTAGGTAGTAGCTGCATTTAGTCTTGAGTATTGTGGTGGTGTGCAGACTAAAACCCATCACTGTGAGACCCTTTTGTTTTCACGTCAGAATTAAACACTTTTGTTCCAGAATGGGATTTGCATACAGCTGAAGCATTTTAGTGACATTTTGTCTCCACAGCGTAGTATCTTGTGTGGGGGACTGGAATTGGCCACCCTAAGGTATGTCTCTTTGGCATGAGGATTATTTTGGGCTGGTTACTTTTAAACACTGCAGACATGAGAGAAACTCTGAAAAGTAGAAGTTACCCTATGTAAGAGACATTTACATTTGTAAAGGAAATCTCCATCTGTAAAGGTGTCTCCCTCTCTGTACCAGGAAGAAGGGGGGATGACCTTATCTTTAAAAACTCCTACCAATGCGGAAGGTGAGGGCTCAAATCTGCATAACTACCTTAGTCTTGTTTACTGTGCTTTTCTGGTAATCTCCCATAACTGACTCCCCCACCCCCAACATCTTCCTTTGCTTTTAGCTGAAGATGATATTTAAGAAGAGAACCGTCACCATTTTGGTGAGCTGCTCAGTTTTTCTGAGTCTCTCCCATGCATACATGTCACAAAGCTTTGTTTAATTTTCTTCTGTTATTCTGTCTCATGTCAATTTAATTTGTAGTCCAGCCAGAAGGACCTAGACTGGGTAGAGGAAATGTCTTCCTCCCCTACACTTGCACTTAATAATAAACCAAAAGGAAACTCTGTTTATCCTCAACTCCTAATACCTCTCCTGCTCCTTTATTATTAATTTGGGCTGTTAGGAAGAGAATAATCTCTTTCTTTCTAACTGTGGATTGGGAGATGTGAAAAATAAGCCTAGCTTCAGGTGGAGGAATGGAATAGTTCAAAAGCAGGTCTGAGGCATCTGCAAATGCTTAAGAATTGAAAAATCAAAGAAATTATGGTCCCTGCTGAGGACCTAGAAATATAACTGGGTGTTTGAGTGTGCATGAGTATCTGTGAGAGTGCATTTGTGTGTGTATGAGAGTGTGTGTGTGGTGGGGGGGTGTGGTCCTGGCAAGTGTCTGGGAGCTTTGGGCCACTCACACTAGTCACAGGTTGGAGGTCAGTGGGTGAGACCAGGATTGCTGGAGGATTAGAGATCCAGTACGTAAAGCTCTAAAAGCAGTACTGATGATCACAAGGACTCAAGAAACAAAATAAGGAAAACACATTGGTAAATTATTATAATTGATCCTTCGAGTGGAGTCTGGAGCAGAAGTTCAGGTTTCTGATTCCAAGTGCAGTGCTCTCCCCAGTGGAGTGAATCAACTCTGAGATGCCAGGCACTCTGGCAAAAATTGTGGCCACTGCAGTAGTTGACCCTGGGCAATGTCCTGTGGAGGCAGGATGGGGCTGAATATCACCCAAGAAAAAGGTAAAAGAATTGGGCATCCTACGGAGACGTTGATTAAACCCCTTTCTTTTGGACCTCAAGATGGCTGACAGTGAAACACTCAGTGGCTAGCTCCTCGGGACTCCCCAGGGATTTTTATGGGTTATGGTGGTGAGTCGTCTTTTGAGCATGTACATTATGACTTGATTCCTCCATTTCTGTCTTTGCACAGGGGTCTTCAAAATGCCCCTAACCTTAGGAAATTTAAATTTGAATAGCTGAAAATTAAATAATTGAAAACAGTTTTCTACTAACCAGTTTTACAATCCTACTCATTTAAAAGTGAATGTAAGGGGCCAGCCCAGTGGCGCAGTGGTTAAGTTTGCACGTTCTGCTTCTCTGCGGCCCAGGGTTCGCTGGTTCAGATCCTGGGTGCAGACATGGCACCGCTTGGCAAAAGCCATGCTGTGGTAGGTGCCCCACGTATAAAAAGTAGAGGAAGATGGGCATAGATGTTAGCTCAGGGCCAATCTTCCTCAGCGAAAAGAGGAGGAATGGCAGCAGATGTTAGCTCAGGGCTAATCTTCCTCAAAAAAGAAAAAAAATTGAATGTAAAGGTTTTACCATTTTTAGGTTTTAAATATCAGTTTTCTGTGAGAACCAGCGTAATCTCTCAGGTCCTTCCTCTCTGTACTATAAATACTACGCTGTTTGGTAACCAGTCAGAGAGGTTCTGAGGTTGTACCCCTGAAGCTTTTTTTGGAGTTCAGGTTTAACCAAAGGGGTAAAAAATTAGGCAAAGCAATGAGTTTTCCTTACTTCTAAGCTCTGGGTCCTTAGGATACAGTCTTTGTGGCATATGACAAATCTCCATGTTTGACTGTGGGACCCAGGCTTGGCCAAGCTAAATGCCACTGCTCTGGCTATAGCAAGAGGTTCAGGGATGGAGCCATGAATCAAATAATCCAAAGAGTTTTATCAGGATTTTTTTCTCTTACAGATATCAGGAAAGAGATGCCTCCTTTTGGCAAGATTCCCTAGCTGAAGGATGGCATATGCCTAGAAATATGAGCAGCCATCACTATCCTGTGGGGACAACTTGCCTGAGAAGCAAACCAACAGAGAGGAAAGCAAAACTGAGAAGAGGGCAGAAAAAGGTAGTCTTTATCATATCCCTTGATCCAGCTGTGCCTGAAGCCAATCTTAGCCTCAGATATCCTAGTTACATAAGCCAATGCTCTGTTTGTCTTAAAGTTGTGCAAGTTGCGTGTTTGCCATTTAAACAGGTCCTTTACTTGCATTATTCCATTATTCTGTTTTTTTTTCTGCCTTATCTCCCCAAATCCCCCCAGTACATAGTATTCCATTATTCTTAATGTCCCTATTCTATAGACAAGGAAACTGAGATTCAGAAAGTCTAAGTGCTTTGTTCAAGCTAATGTGGCTGGGAAGTGGTGTGGCCTGGATTTGAGGCTGGGCTGTTCTGACTATAGCTCATGTTGGTTCCACAGCTCAATGCAGCCTCAGTGAGTACAGCTAACTGAGCTGGCAAGCACAGCCTTTGACATGATCAAGAGGACAGCCATTGGCTCTCTTGCTTTACTAGCTCAGGGGCAGGCCAATGACGTCAGACACTTCAGGCTGGTACACGCACGGTCAGAGAGGCTACACTTGGTCCTTGGTCCCATGCTGCATGCCTGGCTGTGCTGGGAATCCCTTTTTATTCAGGCTTCCAATCTTGCAGAAACCACCACCTGGCCTGGATCAGACCTGGTTGGCCTCCAGGCAGCCAGGCTGCTGCTGAGCAGACACAGATCCTGCAAACAGAAACACCCCAGGAAGAGGCGCTCGGCTTTGAGGTGCTAAGCCTCCCACCTCCACTTCCCAAAGCTTAGGAGAAAAGAGCAGAAGCTGTTCCAATGTGAGATAACAGTATATTTAATATTTAAGTAACAAAACATGCAGGTTAATACTCAATGCATATACAATAAGTCAGAGCGACAAAAAAATTACAAAGCACGATCTAACTACATGAGGCTTTCAAACATTTAAGTGTTGGATAGAGAATGTGCGAATTCAAAACCCAGCTGAGCCACACCCCAGTGCCTCAGACCTGACCAGGGACTTTCTGTAGGTAGGAGTGAGAGCTCACCATGACCTTCAACTCAAATCCTGATGCCCTAGACTGCTCAGCTTCCTCTCCCCCGATCCCCAGTTCCTTTGCTTGAATTGATTTATCTGTCTGTCCTTTACCCAGTGCCAGACAATGAGTCCCCTGGGTCCTCTATCTGATTTGGCCTGAAACCATTGCTGTCTAGTGAGAAGGGTCTCTGAGTTTACTGTTTTGGCTCCTTTCCCGATTCCTCTGTTTAATGGGCCATGATCTGGTCTTCCCCCAGACATGGTCCATTCAGCCTGAAGACTCCTGTGGATATTCAGCCATCTCCGGGAGACCACTTTCACGCGCACTATTGGTGTGAGGACTTTTTTTTCCCAAGTAATAACCAAAGGGTCAGATTCCCCCGGTGCGAATGCTGCTGCCTGATTAGGTAGTTTTGAGAGACTGCGCTGACCTCCCTTTCCTGGGGGGCCTACCCTGGCTCTGGTGCCAGGATGGAAATCTGGTGGCCCGGAAGAAGGAGTTGAGGGCTTCTCCAGCAGTGATGTAAAGACGGGGAGGGTGTGTGCTGCAGAGAGCTTTTCGTTCTTGAACGTCCAACTGTCCAACCACTCTAGTGAATTCAGTGATGGGAGCAGCTCTCAGAGGAACAAAGCTGACCACAGTGCCAAGTAAGTGCGACTGTCAAGTGACAGTGGCCTGTAGTCGTGCAAGTGTGGATATGTGTCTCTTGGAAACATAACATTACATTCAGGCTCATCACTTTTTTCTTTTTTGAAAGAACTGGTTTCAACTCACTTCCTAGGATCTGCTGTGTTCCATTATCTGGTTTTCAAAGGGTTACACTGACTCTATCATGTATGATCAGAGTCCTGGAGACCTCAAAGGGAGAGGATTAGGATCAGTCAGCATTTCATGAAATTCGGACTTAAGTGTGACTTTACAAAGTACAATAGAGGCAACGTCAAAGCAATTATTTTGTCATTTTCTTCTATCTACGTGCAGGGGTGAGGCTAATTCACAGAGCCAGTGTATCATTTCACTAATACACTAGTTATTCTAACTATATTTAGAATACCAAATATATTTAGATTACAAAAAAAAAAGAAATCCTTTTCTCATTCCTCCAGGGACGCTTTCCGGCTGGTGACAGAAAGAAGATCTGCAGTGGAGAGCCCTGGAGATGCTGGGAGAGTCTTGTTGGAATTAGCAGATGCCAGCAGAAGCAGAAAGGCATGGTTTCCACAAACTGAAATCACTTTGGTCAGGTAACGTTCAAAATCACAGTGTGAGAAAACTCAGATAATGAGCTGGAGACGTTACTAAGATCTTTCCCCATCACCTCTTCTCCAGTCAGTGTTTATTAGTAGCCAAACTGGGGAAAGGGAGGCAAAAATTAGATAGCAGAAAATGATGTCTTTTGACTGACTCTCTTTTTCCTTTTAGAATTGTTCTGGGAGACGAGTTGGGAAATAGATCATCAATGGGCAATTGGCTAGAAGAAAGAGAGAGAGTCTGTCTAAATCATCCATATGTCTGATAGGAATTCAAACCACATTCTATCATCAGATTGGGGAGGTTATATTAAAAAAAAAAAGGAAATAGAGGGCTGGAAAATATGAGCTACGGCCTCTAATTCATATCCGATAACTCAGCTGTTTCGTGATGGAACATTTAGAGACGGAGATGTGTGGCCAAGACCATCTGGCCTCACCAGGTGAAATCAAGGCTTTGCTAACTTCCAATTGTGAGGCAAAAGTGATCAGGAATCAAGATAAAATGTCCTTGTTTTGGGGTGAGCTCTAATGGGGGGGGTTTCTTCTGCCTGCGCGAGGTGTCTCCGAGGGCTACACGTAGTCGTACTTGGAAGGATGAGATTGTACCTCGTCCTCTGTGCGGGCTCCTCCATCGTATATCTTCTTGTTTTTGGTGTTGGACCCAAAGCCAGTGCTGGCCTTGAAGCCTCCAGGCTTGTAGGCAACATTGTGGCCTGAGGCATGATAAGACACGGTTTTGTAGCTGAAAAGAGAGAAACATTCCATGACCATAGATGTATTCGGTAGGAGGACGAACCACCCCATTTTCCCTGGAATGTCTCAGTTTTAGCACTGAAAGTCCAGTGTCCCAGGAAAGCCCTGGTCCTGGGCAAACTGAGGCAGTTGCTTACCCCAGGCTTTGAGACACTGGTTTTTCTGGAGCAGAATTTCTTGCTTTCTATTAAAGCTGGTAGTTGGTGACTGGTGAGCTCCCTCTGGTAATCAGCTAAAATGAAGCTGAACCAGAAATACTGTCCAGGGGAACATGGTAATGCCAAAGAATCATAGAATTTGTGAGCTGGAAGTTACCAACGGCAGCCCATCTGCTCTAATCTGCTCAGTTCATGGAGGAGCTAACAGTGGCCCAGAGCTGGCAAACGACTTGCTGGAGGTCACAGGGCTAGTTAGCAGTAGGACCAGACTGGGATGCAGGGCTCCCAGCTCCAGGTCCATTCCTGGAGTTAAGCAGGGTTTCTCAGCAGCCATACATGCTATTGACGTTTTGGAGCGGATGCTTCTTTGTTGTGGGGCCCTGTCCTGTGTATTGTAGGAGACTTAGCAGCATCCTGGCCTCCATCCGCTAGATGCCAGTATCACCCACCTCCCCACCCCAAAGTGGTAACAATCAAGAGTTTTCAGATGTTGCCAAACATCCCCTGGGGGACAAAATGCTCGAGCTGAGAACCATTGAGTGAGGAGGACACTGGAGTCAGAGGGAACCTAGAGGGATGGGTTTTTTCCCTTCAAATAGGATCATTCCTAAATCTGCTCAGGCTGAAATATTCCCCTTCTGTTCTTTAGGTTCCCCATAGAAGAGAAGGTTCCTGAACCTTTAGTCATAAAGTTCTTCCATATCCCTGGGCTGTCATTCTGGCTGCAAATTACACATTAGGATGGACTCGCATCAAACGTCTGATTGGTCGGGGAGAGGAGACTCACTTGGTTTCCTCGGGCGCCAGGCCCCGGCAGGCGATGCACATCATCACGCCTCCAATGAGCGTGAGGCCTCCAGCGACCCAGCCCACAAACAGAGCCGAACCGAAGGTGTACCTGAGCGGGGAGACGGTGGCTGTGAATGTGGGTGACTCAACTCCCCAGGTTCCCCACACGGCACCTGGCCATGCCCATCCTTTCTGGATTCCACATCTATCCCCACCCACGCCCCCGAAACATACACTCCTTTGGGTCACAGCCAACGTTCTCAGGTGCCCTGGAGGATGGACTTGGGACTGAAGCTAATCAGCGAAACAGCAGGAGATTCTTGGGCCCCTAGCATCACTCAGGCAGAGAACTACCTGTAAGTGTCTAATCCCAGAGAAACACCTCAGGAAACCCCCTCCTCCCTACTGGCAAAGGGGAGTGTCTCGAAGGTTTGGCAAGAAAAGTTCGAGAGATATGGACTATCTCCAGTTATTATTTCTGAAGGAGTTTTGGTCCCTTGAGTTCTTACTTTGGGCCAAGAAGCTTTCGTCTTATCTAACTCAAGGAACCCCGGCAACCATCCACTCAGGAAGGAGTGAAAGTTTGGAGTCAAGACAACTCAGAGGTGTAATTCATGCCCCATAGCTCCTCAGGATCAGGCGGAGTGCAAGACTTAATCTGAAAGCATGCCCTCCCCTGTCCTGCTTGCCCCCCTCCCCATCCAGTCTCCCCTTCTCTAGTAAATCACTTACACACGGAGCCTCAGGATCTGTTTCTGAGTAACCCAACCTCTGGCACTTCTAATTTTTAAAAGTTGATGATTAATTCAGGTTATAAAATGAAAGGCTAACACAAAACACCTCACAAGCCGTGTATCGTGTGAAGGCAGGAGGTTTGTGCTCTGGTCCAGGGCTTAGACTCTGCCAATGTTTCACTCAATGCAGCAATGGCAGAGGAGGGGATCCTGGGACCGAATGGGGAACCAGAACCAAAGCCCCATCAATTGGCTGCCAAGATCTTTCTTGGTAGCTATGCTGTCTTGTGTGAATCCTGGGTAGAACAGATGAGAAGACAGAAAGAAGGGGGGAAACCACAGCCCATCCGTGGATAAAGATGTTCTGGAGGCCTTTCAGAATCCTGTAATTTCAGTCTCAGGACTGAAGTTGCCTGCCCCAGGGACAGGGGCAGGTTCCAGGGAGATGGCAGGAGAGAGTGACGACAGGCATTAGTGCTGGGTGCCAGGTGGGTGGGTGACTCTGCTGGTCAGGAGCAGTGACACTAGATACCCAGATACTTTGGACAAGGTGGGCTTTTCTATGTAGGATGACAACCATCCTGATTTGTCTGTGACAGAGGAGTTTCCCAGGATGTGGGACTTTCAATGCTAAAGCTGGGAAAGTCCCAGGAAAACCAGGACGAGTTGGTCAGGGTACTTCTAAGTTGCCCTTGTAAGCAAGAGACCATGGGAAGGCCATGGAGAAGGATGAGGGCAGCTTGTGGGGATCACTTCCTTCCCATTCTTGAAACAAAGCAGGAACAAGGATGGGGATTAGAGTTCCAGGGAGCCAGAGAGTAATGGATTTATATATCCTCACACCCTGCCTGTATCCCATGATGGTGTGGCTGGAGAAATACCAAGTGGATCCATTCCGCAGATAACGAGTCACTAAGGTATAATATTTACATTGTTGTCCCAGAACAAGATCTTTCTCCTTCAGGAATTTGCTGCTGCTTCTGGCTATGAAATATGTTCCTTTGAAGTGGCTAAATGAATACGGGTGTGGAATTCCTCTTCTATTTTTTAAAAGTTCTACCCTTCTTCAGACACCAAATTATAGTGGGGTTTTATCTCCCTCTCCTCGACTGTAACCTCCATGAGAATAGGGACCTTGTCTTTATCCCCAGCACTCGGGACAGTTCCTGGCCCACAGCAGGTGCTCAATAACTTTGTAAAATGAATGAATTAATGAATGAGAGAAAAAAGCAGCTGTACAAGGAAGAAACATTACTTTCCTCACCTAAACTACATCTTGCTCATTTCTATTCCAGCTTTTACCTGTCCCTAGCCAGGTTCCTGTCATGGACTGGAGATGCGGGTTGATACTCATTTACATGCCTGGGTTAACAGTGCCTGTTTCATTGCCACCACAATGGGGCCTGTGTAAGAGTGTTAGATGAATACTGTGAACTGTCGCTGTATTTCAATGCAAATGTCAGATCAGCCCCAAGTCATATCACTGAGGATATTTCACTGAAATGAAGTTTATGAATTTACAGATCATTGTTGATTTATGATATGGCATGGTTGCCTCTGATAAATTTTTGCTATTTCAGGCACTGACAATCACATTAGGCATATGTGTTTAATCGGATTTTTACAACAATATTCCCCATGGAGCACGGAGACTAGATTAGGAGGTTACCTGGTCTGAACAGTCTGCACCATCCCACCCATGCCGGTGTACATGTTAGCTGTAGACATCCAGAAGTTAGTAACCAGCATGTTGGCAAACACAGACACTCCAGCGATTGCACAAATACCTGTGGGCAAAGAATAAGAAAGCTCCAGAGTCAGTTTTAAAGAGATCACCATGTTTCTGAGGCAGCGTGTGCATAAATGAGTGTAGAGGAGCAGGCTGCAGAATATCCTGTTCCCATAACAGAGTGGTCAATCCAAGCACCGATTATTGAAGTCCCACTATGTGCTAGATGTTATATTAGGTGCTTAGACTCTCTTCTCTCCCTAATTGTGGAAGGATTTACACGTGCACAGAAAGAGATTTTTCTACGCATTTTGGGACGGGGGTTAATAGTACAAATATTTTGGGCCTGGCCCTTTGACTATGTTAAGAGCTCTTCCCTTAAAATCATTTTCTAGAGTCTTACCAAAATAATGCCTTTGGGGATTGAGTCACATGACTACCCTAGGGTTGAGAGTCTCTTATAACGGGGTGGGGTTGGCAGCTAAGAGGAGCTTTAGCACTCGTGACAATTCCGTAGAGTGTAATGGGGTCTTAGTCTCAGATTTTGAATCCCAGTGTGTAAAGCTCTGATCCATGTTCAGATCACACTCAGTAGAGAGAACAGTGTTTCCTCTGCCAGAAAGATTTTGCTTTGACATTCCCAGCAGCATATTTGAGAGGGGGAACCCCAGGCTCCTTGTTCACCTGAGATGATGAACATGATCCCAGACGTCAGTGTCATGTTGGCCTTGGCAGAGTCCTCCATGTTGCCAATGCGGATGCACTTCAGGGCAAAGATGGACACCAGGAGGCCAATGGCACCCAGGACAATGCCCACGACCATCAGGGCTCGCACTGCCTGCAGCATGGCTGCAAGACAAGGGGCAAGAGACAAGCAGACAAATAAGACCACTTGAACAAAGCTCTGTTAATAAAACAATGCAACCACAACCAACTAGCACCAAACTGCTGAGAAATAGCAACTCCATAAACTGTGAACCTTGTCGTTGTCAGGGGATGTGGAATTGTGGGAAATGCAAAACTATTGCTTACAATCATCTAATTGATGAAGGACACGCATGTGAATGTAGAATGAGACAATTAGGGACTGCTGGAGCTGGGAGGGCCAATGGAATTTAACTATTTTATTTCCGCATTTTAAAGCTTGATAATCTGGGGCTCAGGAAGGGGAAATGGCCTGATTAAGGTGACATTAAAAATTACCGATAGAACTTGGAGTAAAACTATCTTGCTTTGACTTCTAACCCAAACGTCTTTCTTCTCTGGTCTTTCCATATAGGCTCAGTGCTTCATATAGTTGGGTCTGCTTTAGGAAAACGCAGTGTTCATTTATAGCATATAATAAAGCAAGGTCACTAGGTGATATACCAAGGGCATTGTATTTTTGCCTCTTTCCAAAGGGACAACTAAGGGCTTGGTGAGCTGTGATTTGGGGTGTATATAAAAGACTACTATATCAATCTCAGACCTTTCAACCCAACCCAACCACAGTTTATTAGCCATTCCCTTTCCAGGAATCAATGGGAGCTCTTGGTCTTGCTGGACTCTCCTGCAGTGACCTCCCCTCCAGATATATCCAAAGTGGCTTCTAGTGCTTCCTTAAAGTGCAGTGACTCATCTCAACAGTTCTTTACTGAGCCCCATGACTAGGCATGGGATTGACAGTAATTAACAGGTCAGATGTGGTCTCTGCCCTCATGGAGCTTTTCCAAGGAGGGGAAAGACAGTTATTAAACATGTCCATTACAAGCATAATGAATTTTACAAAAGGAAGACAAATGAATCTTTGGTCTCTTTCAGAGGGAAAGGCCCCAGTGTGGGTAGTTCTGATAAAGCAGAACTGAAGAACTGTGTGATACAAGGCAGAGAGCTCCGTCCTACCCTAGTTGTCATGGCCAATTGCTACTTTTGATTGAAAGCTATTAGGGGCTTTTAATTAAACAATTTTCATTAAAAAGTTAATCCACATTAAAAAACTCCTGCAATGTAGGTAATATTACTTCCATTTTATAATTGAAGAAATTGAGACTCAGAGGTTAAGTTACCTAAGGACACATATGAAGGGAAAAGCAGAGCTGGGGGTCAAACTCAGAACTGTCTCAAAATGGTTACTTTCCCAACACAGTATGTTGCTTTCAGGTACCTTATCCTGGAAAAACCGGCAGAGTCTGGCTGCCGTCACGGTACAGGGACCTGTAAGCTCCTAATAGGATGTATCCTCCAAACTTGGAGGCTTGGCCATAAATGTCATCCTCTGAAATGGATGCTAAGAATGCATAAAGGGATATTCTCCAAAAATCATCTCAGGGAATACTCTGTCCCAGGAGACTATTTATAAATGTGACTCTCAAGACAGGGGAGCCCTGGGAGGGAATTCTCTCCAATCTCTTTGGGAAGATTTCCATCTCAAATATGGCCAATATCAGTGGAACTGCCAGCTTATTTACTCTAAGGTGTGTATCGCAAAGCAATTTGTCATGACGGAAGAATTGGTGATCAATAAAACATACTGAAAAAGGAGAGGTAGACCATGCAGAATTCATTAAAGAGGCTTCTGCAGCATCTGAGGAATGGGGCCTGGCACCTTTCTCATCGGGTATCTCCCTGTGCAGAGATGACGGTATCCAGCTACTCCATCTACACCAGCGATCTCCATTCACTTGATTCTGATTCTCTTCTCCCTAAAGAAACTTCTGATTTTAACTTTGCTTCTCTGCTGGGAAGAGAATTCTACAAGCAGCCATCATCAGTCTTGGTCCTATTAGCAACTGTATTCCCAGGGTAAATGTATTGGTTTATGGTGTGGATCAATCCTCCAGGATCTGACCATTCATTCCTGGGAGAATTGATTAACACTGGCATCTTGGGCTTGCAGCTGAGTTCTGATGCGAGAGCAGTGGTGGCTCTAGTAAGGGAAAGAGAACTTATGAGGGCCTTGGAGTGGCCCTTGGATCCATTCCTTACATAGGAGGGCTCCAGTGTGTCACCTCTGTTCTCCAAAGCCTCGCCCAATGGCTTTGCAGGGGCCACAAGATGCCAGGAACAAACACACTGTTCATTCCCTCATTAACAAAAGCAAATATGTGTCATCTACTCGTGTACTCATTTACGCCTTTGTGTATTCATCCAGCGCACGTTATGTACTTTCATAGTCACACGTTAACATATTCATACACTCATCCAGGAATTCACTTATTCATTCATCAAGTATTTTTAAGCTCAAATTCTCTGAAAAACCCTTTGCCAGATGCTCTAGGAGGTATAGTTTCATGAGAAATAATCTCTGCGTTCAGGCACTTTACAACCTGGGAAGATTATATTTTTACTGGGAATCTTGAACCTCAAATTTCTTTTCACCTTGGGAGTGCCTTGGCTAAGGAATTATAGTAGAACCACTTTCTGATGGTCACTCGTGGTGTGGTTCCAGTTCTCTTTAACACACACAAACTACAAGCCTGTGGTTCAGGGCAGCTACAGAGAGGAGATTTGTGGGGCAGCCCCAGACTTCAGGATAGGTTTCTTTTTTAGCCACTCTGTCTCTTATTTGATATTCTGAGCAAGAGGCACAGGCTTATCAGCTGATAACACTGAGTCAATGGGCTCTATAGTCTGATTCCCTGCACCAAAGGTGTGACCACAGCATTCTTTCCAAAGAACAATGCAGAATTATCAGACCTGAAGGGTGGGCAGGCGTTAGGGCTGACAGAAGCAAACAGAAAAATGGCAGCTCAGTGTTCCCTGCCCGTTGCAAAATATCTTATTCCCCCAAAGGAGCAAAGGACTGACAGGCAAGGGGACTTCGGGTGTGGTTCCCAACCCTGGCTGTCTCTTAGCATCTCCTGGGGGGAACTTCAAAAGAAATATTAATGTTTTGGCCCCACCCCTTGAGATTTTCATTTAATTGCTCAATAACATAAAATTTCAAGGAATAATCTGGGAAAACAGCCCTCAAGGGGGCTCAGGAAGAGGTGCTCAGACTGGAGTTGAGAGGAGAGTTCCCAGTGGCTGACATCATTGAGCTGGCTGGGGGACAGGGGGTGGGGTAGGGGGTGCTGATAAGACAACAAGTCACCAGGGGCCAAAGGCCTGGACCTGGGGCCTTTGTTGGGGGGGGAGGGGGGAGGACCCATACCTTCAGGCACAGCTTGGCCTCAGATTGGAGGGTGGAAGGGCTAGTGGAGGAGTTCAAAGGAGGGGAGCCAGAGGAGGGAAGTCTGAGGCCAGGCCTCGGAGGAAAAGCCTTTTAGAACAAGGTGGAAGTGCCTAGATTCTCCAGAGATCCCAGGGAACCAATATGGAGGTCCTTTGTATCTACCGAAATCCTACAGAACAATGTGATACCAGGTGAATGTCATTAGGCAAGTCTTTTAATCTCACTGATGCTGCTTCCTCAACTCTGGAGTGGGATAGAGATATCTCTTACACGGAGACATTGTGAAGAACAGATGCTACTTAGCACCAGCATAGACTAAGGCAGGATCAGTAAATATCACTTTCTGCCCTTTCTCTAAAAAGAATGTACTTCTCTCTTACCCTACGTGGCTTTGGCTTGCACTAACTGTGTACAAACCTGAATCCTCTCACATGGTGATAAATTATGGTTGAGGATTTGAAAAAGTCATGCATGAGGGAGTGTAAAGGGCAAGAGGGGAAGAAGATCTTAAAGGAGGAGGTGGAGGAGAAAGGCCTGGACTAAGGTCAGGGGAAGATCAGGAAGGATGGGTTCAGGATCTGGCTGGCAATGAGCAGGGGAGCAGGCTGATGGGCAAGGCAGTGTAGATGGCTTCCATCCTCATTGCCTTTCCTTTTCACCACTAAGGGGGTGTCCAACTACATACCTCTGACTATGTGTGTCCCCACCAAGAAATGATGCCCCACCACTGACTAGTCCATGCTAGGGCATGATGCTTTGTGGGTGGCTATGCTTGCTATCAAAGCAACAACCTCCACAACCGCAAGCTGAGGGGGCATTTGAATCCTGGCTCTACATAGCTTTGATCATCGAGAAATCAGGGCAGCCAGCCGCATTTTATGCCTAAGACACAGGTTCTCTTAGGCTTTGTCAATGTGTTCTCAGTTCTCTGTGAGATTGCCTTCAGAGGTATAATAGTGTGTACACTTTTAGAAGTTTGTCCATATATTTAAAAAGGTATATTTGTGCTAAAACATGTCTCTTTGTTGAAGAAAGGGAAAGCAGCTTGACTGAAAACCAAGAGGCTCCCCCAGATCTCATTTCAACTTGATAACTACCTTACAACCACTCTACCTCCCAGGGTCAGTTTCTTTCACCAGACAGTGGGGAAAGACAAACTGGTTTCACAGGATCGTGAGCGCTAGACTTGATGTGAAACATTCAGCCAATAGTAAGAAGAAATAGACAGGGAAGCTCTTTAGAAAGGGCACTTAAGAGCAGTTTCATAGTTTTTTCCCTTATGGATTTTGCTTCAGATTTTGCGGGATTGTTCTCGGGGGTAAATGTTGTTTCGCTAAATTCCCCATTCCTGTGCGTGTGAACGTGATGGACAGCTGATGGGAAACTCCCTAGCTCTCCATGGCTGCTGTTTTTCACATCGAGGTAGAAAGGAGGAAATGTAGCCAGTTTTACGAAAAACATCAAGACCCTCAGTGCCTGCAATGGGACCGAGAACGAGTGAAGCGCTCGGAACACAGGCAGGACAGGAGATGGGAAGGAGAAAAACGGACCCTCAATGGTCTTCACTTTGTACATTCGGGTTCATAAAAGATGTTTGATTTTGGAGAAGAAAAAAACCAGGAAGATCAAATGTCCTAACCATTTGAGAGCTTTGGGTGGTGTAGACATGAAAGTAATGATTTAATGATGCCAAGAGTTAGATCATGTCAACGAGCCGCAGAGCACTTTCACACACATGCCTTATTGTGAAGCATTTCACAGCTGAGGAAATCGAGGCCAAGAGAGGTAGGTGGCCAAGCTATGCCCTTGATCCCTGCTGACCTGCCTCTAACCAGAGATCCCCGCCACCGCACCAAATGCAGTCCAAATATCTGCAAACACGTTAGAAGAAGCCTGACTTGACCACGATGTCATCATGCTGCCAGGGACGGGAGTTTGCCAGGTCTTCGCCTCCTCTCCATCCTGCTCATTGACTGCCCTTTGCTTTTCCCTCCCGCTGTCTCCAGGGAGGGGAATTGAGAATGACACAAGTCACCCACTCTTCAAACTTAGTACGCCTAATTGTGCATTGTTGATGATGTTGCTATAAATGGGCCAAGGTGCCCATACACTCTCAACTCTTATTGTGCTCAGACCCAGGCCAATCTCTTCAATTATAAACGTGGCCCCTTCCAGCCGGAATGTAGAAACAGGGCCTGAGCATGGGGCAGGGGAAAAGACACAGACCTGGAGGCCTTTCAGCCTTGTGTTCATGTGCTGTTTCTGCATCTTCCATCCATGTGAGCTTTGGCATCCATGGGAGCTTGCCCCCTCTCTCAGTCTCAGTTTCCGCTTTTGTAAAAATAAAGCTAATACGTATTACCCTGTATTGTTGTGAAGGTTAAACTGGACAGTCTATGTGCAGTCCAATAAATAGTAGCTGTTTTTATTTCTGTGCACTGTCCTTGGGGAACTCCATACTACATTGACTGTTTGGAATATAGTGAGAGGGAATCTTGAGCTATAAATTACACGGAGCTGGTGGTAAATGGGTAAATAGTCCCGCTACTACCATGGTATGCCTCAGTAATCTATCTGTAGGTTACATCATATAGCTAGTTGAATGGAATGAAATTATTCTACGGCCATAAGTTCCAACTAAATGTGATACATTTTTATCAGATGAATGAAAAGTTAAGTGAGATTTTGCAAGAAAAGAGCTTATACATAGGAAGAATTGAATAACTGGTAGTGATCATTAACTAAAGTATTATAATGGTATTGGCCTCATGTCTTTATAGCACTTTAAGGCTTACTTTTCTGTTGGAAGGTGGTACTCCCTTCCAGCAGAAAGGCTTGTAGGTCAAAATTAAATGCTCCATCATCTTGCATTTCTATCTCCAGGCATTTTACCCATCTCCTCTGCATCAGGTCTCTCTTCCCTAGACCCCTTGTCATGCTCAAGAAAATGCTTTCAGCAGCTGTTTCCGACGGCTGAATCCCCTCTAGGCCTCAGGTCCTGGCTGGTTAGTGTTCCTCCTTCCAGCTCCCTCAGGATCCCAAGTGTCCACAAGCCACGCTCTGGCTCCTCCATCTCCTTACGTTCCTGCCTTCAGTTTTTGAGCTTCTTTTTAGTCTCTTCCTCCTGGTAATTTTCCCGCCCAACCCTTACCTCAGTCGGCCAAATCTTAAGTCATGAAACAAATATTTGCATTTCGGGATGCCAATTTACATTGTAGTCCCTCTTGCTGCACGAGGACTGGCTATTCTTAAGTCCACGCTGTTCTCCATGGCCACAGATTGCCAATGATTGGAGGTATCCCCTTTTCTGCAAGCTCAGTCCCAAGAAATGTCTTTCCTGGCTTTTGGTGGACTCTTGTTCCCTCAATCTGGACAGGCAGGGCTGGGGTACACCTCTGTGATGGCTGCTGGGGGTGTTTTAGCTTTTCAGAATTGTGAGCAGTGTCATGAGGAGAGAATATGCTCAATCTATCAGAATGCTCTAGGTTTGGTACAGAGATTTGTGGGATCCTATTCAATTTGGGGATGTGAGGAGGCGTCAGGCAGGAGGTGGAATGTGAACTGGACCTCGCACACGGGAAGATTTGTGGAGATGGAGGTGGTAGAGGGGGCACAGAGGCAGTGGGGGCAATGGGTGTCCAGGACCAAGCCCAGAGTATAGTAAATGGACAGGGAGAAGCACAGGCTGAGGGCAGAGGAACAGTAAGACATAGGGCAGGGAAGGGAGGTGAGGGAGGTGGGAGGGCATGGGTGTCCGGCTGTCATGTCTGCACCTGATTAAGCTGGGAGTGGGGAACCATGGAAGGTGCTGGGTTTTGAAATATCTAGGGAGATGAGAACTGAGAACTGGAAGTGGGTGATTGGAAGATTCTGTCCAACCCTTTGCTACAGTCAAAGGAGTAAACGCTCTAAAGAGGTGAAGGACAGAAACCAGACTGAGAAAGGTTAAGAGTGAGAGGTGGTAGAAAAATTTAGTCCTTTAATTTGGTTGTTAGTGACCTAGGGAGAGATAGAGCTTGACAATGATCAGAATCTAGAGGTTTTCCAGGAAAAGAGGATACAGGCATAAGTGAGGAGGAGAGATGAACGAGGCAAGAAGGAGAGGGCTGATCAGCAGGGACGACCAGACAGCATGGTGTGGGGCCTGCAGAGCCCGGTGGAGAGGTCGGCCTTGGAGGAGACAGGGCGAGGGGGAGGGATCTTGTTCTGCAGAGAGTACATATGCCAGGGGGAAGCGGGGGGGGGGGGGGGTGGGGGGGTGGGGCGTGGAGGGGGGGGAGATTCCGAGATGGTTCCTGGAGGATGGGATCCCTTGGTAGAACCAGAAGGACAAGTGAGAGTGGCAGCAAAGAGGTCTGGCCATTTAGGAGGGTGGGAATATTTGGGAGCCCACGTGTGGAAAGACACAGACAAAACAGAGACTGATAACGTGTGATGGAGCCCTGGGAAGGGGTTATTGAGCATGAAGTTATGGATGTCATGCCTAAATTTTGAATATAAGGTCAATCTTTTTTCCTCCTTTGGTAGTTCCTTCCTTCCTTTGATAGGTAAAATTGGGTGCAGCTAGCAAGTCAACAATCCACGGTCTTGCATTTCCTCCCTTCCGACCTCTGCTCTCCCCCGACAGCATAATCCCTCCTCCGTGGCTTCCTTCCCTCAGGCCAGGGTCTGCCTCCCTTGCTCCCCTAAGCAGGTCCTTCTCTAGAGTCCACGATCCTGTTGGTCCTGAAAAATGAATGGCTTCCAAAAATGGAGTAAATACCCCAATTCTTCTACTCTGTCACTATCTTCTATTTCTTTCTGAAAATGAATTATTTGAATTGTTTTTCACGATTCAGTTTCAAGGGCTTCACAGGCTCTTAACAGTTTTGTGAAATTTATTTCCATCTACCTGTTTACAAGGCGTTTGTTTCAGAGAGGCAAAACCCAACGCTCTCTTCCTTTCCTCACCAAACTCACATCTTGGCCACTCCCTGGAGCCACTAATTAGCGTGATCATTTATTTTCTTTTTACTTAAAAAAAAAAATACAAGTAAAGCACCCATAATATCCAGAATGCAAAATTCCTCTGATGCATATTTGAAATAGTTATCTGTATTAAAAGCAGAGGTTTAACTTATTCCATCTTCAGGGCTGAAAGGATATCACATTTATAATTATATTTATATTCTGAAATTACTGTAATTCCGTAATTCTATTCTGACATACATTGTGAGTGCATACCAGAACTTCTCAACACAAATGCAGAAAAAGAATATTTCTAATTTAATGGCAATATATATTTTTGGTACCTATAGAGACTCCAATTGTCCAAAGAGAAATGAAATTAAATTGAAAATGACATGAAATTAGCTCTCGAAAAACTTTTTCAGCGACAAGAAAATATTCCCCATCCTGCTTCTCTCTTCTCATGGATGTGCAAGCAGGAGCAAGGCCCAGGCACATACATGCACACAGTTAATTTTCTTCTTGAGGAACATTTTTCTAGTCTATTCTAGTAGCATGACCCCACAACAGGCCCATTCTTTCAAGACCTGCGTCCTTACTGCCCATTCCTTTGACTTAAAACGGAATTCTCCGATTTTGTCCTGTTCAGCTATGGCTGTCTTTGACACGGGGCCAACTTCTCAGATTCACACCTTTAGTCGGAGCCGACGCTGCACGGGTCCCATCCAGCCCCCCCTGCCGTGGGGTCCCTCGGCCCCAGCGAGAGCAGCAGCCCCTGGCCCCGCTCCCGGCGGGTGGGCCCGGGGGTGGCCCGCGCCTACCTGGCAGGCCCAGGATGGTGAAGTAGGGCCGGCACTCGGTGAACCCCGAGCTCTGCCTCACACAGCTCTGCCACAGCCCTTCGTACTGGAACACGGAGGTGACAGGGTTGTCGTACAGGTCCTGGGTGCTCCACGTGTCCATCCCCGTGGCAGCGATGCAGCCCGCCAGGCCCAGCACGGACAGGAGGAAGCCCACCACTTGGCAGGTGGTGGTGGACATGGCCTTGGCCTGGGCCTGCGGCCGCCGCCTCCCCCGAGAAGGTGCGGGCCCACCGCGCGGCGCCCTGGAGGGAGCTGCTCTCACCCACGCTCTCCCTCCGTTCTCCGTGTTTGCTCACAGTGTTTTCCTTAGATAGTTCAGTTTCACTCTTGGTTCAAGGGCGTAATTTTTTCATTTGTTAGGGAACCGGCCCCAAGAGGCACTTGTCCTGCTGAGCGGCGCAGGCCCAGCTGGTTCGTGCCAGCCTCCGGCATCCCGGCATCCTGGCTGGGCTCCGAGCATCCCGAGCACGCCGCTGGCTGGGGCGAGTTGACGGCCAGCGCAATGAGAACCCCACCGGCCCTTCCTCAGACCCTGCTGTCACGGAAGCCACTTGGCGGAACTTATGCGTAATAAAATGGCCCCAGGAATCTCTTAAACCAGACTTCTACACTTTCTCCTCACAACTCATAAACCACTTTTCACTTACGTCTTCCCATTTTGACCTGACAGAAATGGGTAGGGCAGGTGTCCTGGGCAGAGTTGTCCCAATTTTTGAGAACAGGGAGCCAAGTCCTAGAGACATGCTCTTGGTCCACAGGTGTTGGAACTGGGATGGGAAGCAGCAAGCCATCCTTTTGACCTCCAGCTCGCCCTTTCACTCATGCCACAAGAACCACAGGACCATGTGGCAGAAACAGAAGGTTCCACAAAGGCCAGAGGAGGGACCAGGGCTGGCTGGGCCAAAGACCCTGAGCCGCACTCAGAGACCTAGGATCGTCTCTGGACGCCGACGTTACCATGCTGTGTGCTACCTGTTTTCATCTGTAACACGTGGGAACTAAACCAGAATACTTCACAGCCTTTTGAGATTTCACACACTGTCTTCTACGTTTTGCTGAAAAGTTTTCACTACCGTTGGTCAAAATATCAGGAGTTATATAATTACAAAAAAGAGAGAATCAGCTGGAGATCAGCCCTTGCGTTTTGTCTACACAATTCAATTTCGTTAGAGAATCGATCAATCTGTGGCTTCCCGTGGGTCATGTGGCTGGTCTCTGAATTCAGATACAGTTTAATTGGTCATTCCCCAAATCTGGATTTCAAGGCCCTGAAACACACCCACACACACCCACACCCCAATCTCTACCCTGTACAGGTTCTCCCCAGGAAACAAGCCTGTCCATCTGGACGTTTCAATGTTATCTTGGGCGCACCCTCCCGGCGCTCCCACAGCTTTACTCCCAGCAAACACAGAAAGCAAATATGGAAGGTCTCCCCCCTAGTTTGAATGGAGGCAACACTCCCCTCAGCTGCACACCTTGCTCTAGGTTCTGTGATCTGCGTTTGTAGAGAAGGAAGCATGAACCAGGAAACTCAAAATAAGAGCATAAGCGAGAGTATGTGACTTAAAATGGAATGGTGTTGGTGGCTGTGGCTCCCCTGAACTGAGCTAGAGGACCAACCCTAAAAGGGGAGGAGGGGACAATAGACAAAGTGACTCTGGTCTCTGCTGGTGGACGGGGATTAATCAATTAGATTGGAAAATGTTGGAATAATTCGGGAATGATTCTGCCACTGTTTCTGTGGACAGAGTCCACTTTAATCTTATTTCAAACAAGAGGCAGGCTTTTTATTCATAAAGAGATCTGTCAGACTTTTGTTTCTGGTGTTCATTTTATGACATTTGCTTAACACCCCTCAAACACATTGACAATAATGCCACTGAAATAATAGATTGAAAATGGCAAAATGTAAAAAATAGGTTATTACAAGTTATCTATTCTCACTCCTGGTAGTTTTCCCTCCCACTTCCCTATGCAAATGTTTTTATGCAAAATTGCAAGACAGGGAAAAAAGTTACATAGGTAATAATGCATTAAGCTTTCTTTCCTGTTTGAAATGGTGACAGTGACTTTATTTTTTTGGAAGGAGGAAAAGTTAATTTTAAAGGATAAACTAAAGCTACCTCAACCAAAGTAGAATACTGAATGAGTAGAGAGAAATTGTAAGTCTGCACAATTTTTTTATGTGAAGCAAATATTTACATGTTTTAAAACATCTGGAAGATGATATTTTTTACTTTCTGGTGAGTTTTCTGTGCTCTGAAATGAGTGGGCCACTGCTTTTGCCATCACTGACAGAGTGAATTGGGGTCCAAGAGGAAAATCTGGCTTCCTTGTTCATGGCAATAGGCTTTGTTAAAACGTATTAAATGTATCTCTGAGATAATTCATGGTCTGATTCTGTTTAACAATAATGGGGTTGGTACAACTTTGTTTAATCACCTTTAAAATGGAACAAAGTTTTTTCCTGACTTCTTAGGGGAAAGAATTCCTATATTCAGGTTTAAATGTAGCTCTGGCAGTGTCATTGTGGGTTATAAATTTCCAGGAGCTTATATTATTTTACTGACATTGGAGAAAACGTTTCCTCCAATTTTCCTTTTCTTTCTTTCTTTGGAGGCAGATGAGCCCTGAGCTAACATCTGCTGCCAATCCTCCTCTTTTTGCCGAGGAAGGCTGGTCCTGAACTAACATCCGTGCCCATCTTCCTCTACTTTATATGTGGGATGCCTGCCACAGCATGGCTTGCCAAGCGGTGCCATGTCCACACCTGGGATCTGAACTGGCGAACCCCAGGCCGCTGAAGTGGAACGTGCGAAGTTAACCTCTGTGCCACCGGGCTGGCCCAGTCTCCCACTTTTTCTTTACAGCTTTTTAGGAATGTTAATATAACACCATCTATGGTAATTAGGTAAAAATGGTGGTCAAATAGCATTATAAAATATTATATCCAGGAATTAGGGAGGAGTAAAATTAGTATGCTAGCAAGACAAATGATTGGTACAACTATTATTTTTTTTCTTTTAAAATATCACCACATTGTTTATCCCCAATTTCTGATTCTACTTTTTGGTACTATTAATAGAAAATTTGAAAGTAGAGAAAGTGTTAACAAGTCACTTGTAATTTTAAATCCTACACAAAATATTTGGCATATTTCCTTTTTATCCATTCTCTGTATATATATATATATAGAAATGATTAAGAGATTGTACAATTTGATGTTTTGCTCTTTTCACTTAATTGCATACATGTGCAATGAAAGCTCCTTGTAAACATCTTGCAACATGTTTTATATTAAACATTTAATTCCATATGAGCAAGTTAGTATTTTAACATAAACATACTAGTATTCTAATACGTAGAAATGCTATTATTCACCTAAACAGCATCTATTCTTATACAGTTAGATTGTACCCTTCCTCCAATTTTTTTGGTATGAAAAACGACATTATGAGGAACATTTTTACATATAACTCCCTGCCAGCATTTTGGATTACTTTTTTAGGATAGATTCCTAAGAGTGGAATTAAGATGTCAAAAGGTGTGAAGTTTTAAAAAATCTTCTTTATGTAGAACCAGACTGTTTTCCACGAATTTTGCTCCTGGCAGCAGTATTCTAAAGCTCCTGCCTCACTACACCCTGACCTACGCTGTGAGTTTGGGGACTTGTACGTGATCGCCTGTTTTAATTTGCATGGTTTTGACTACTAATCAGTTTGAAACTTTTTTTTTTAAACAAATATTTATGAAGCATTGGTTTTGTTCTTTTCTTGAGTTTTCAGTTTGTACTTCCTCATTTATTTACTGGAATTTTAGCACTTTTCCTATAAATTTATATGAATTATTTATTTGTTAAAGATCTTAATATATTGCTATGATTACTGAAAAGATCTTTTCCCATTGATTATTTGCTTTTTAATTTTTTTAATGGTTTAGAGAAAATGTGCTCCCCAGTCCGTGGTGCATAATACACGCTTCCCAAATATTTGTTGAATGGTGCAGTCAAATGAGTTTCGTTTCTTTTGTGTTATCCTCCACCATTTCTGTCTTAGGAATTTATTTTCCGTTTAGGAGATAGAAACGATTTTAGGATTATTTTAGAATTTTAGAAGATTTAAAACTATCATGTATTTTTACATTTAATCAGTCTGGAATCTATTTTGGCTTATAGTCAATAATTTCTGCAGCACCAATTGGGTAACCGTCCCCCCACTGCTTGGTGGAACCCCCTCTGTCTACAGCATTAAATTCACAGATGCGTCCTCCTGATTTTAGATTTTGTTCCATTGACCTGTCTGTCCATCTTTGGGCCAAAGCACTCTTTTAATTATTACAGCATTGGAATTTGGTTGAATATCTGGCAGTTAGCCCCCCAATTTTATTTTCTTCTTTAAAAAAACTTTCAAAAGTTAATTTCATCCGCTACTTTTTATAGATAAACACTTTGTGACGTTCCCAGAGGAAAACCCTTACTGGTGTTTTGATTAGAATTCTCGTAATGGAGAAGAAGCGCTTGGGCTCTGGGGCAGTCTGCCTGGGCCTGAATCCTCGCCCTGACACCTAGTACTACACTGACTACTAAGTATGACTGTGTCTTTGGGACATTGTTAACCTCTCCGGGCTTCAGTTTCCTCATCGATGAAAAGGAAATAATAATACTGCTTACCTCACAGGGTTGTTGAGAAAACTAAAGTGTAAATATATAAAATTATGTCACTTAGGTATATTAATATACGGTAATTCCTTAACCCAATGCCTGGCACATAGTAAGATCTCAATAAATTTTGTTATTGTTAATAATAAATTAGTAAATATGTTACTTATTATCATACATCAGTTAGGGACAAATTCACATCTTTATAATGTTCCTATCTAGGAACCTGTAGTATATATTTTCATTTAATTTAGGCTTTTAAATTCTTCTTAGTAAAGCTTCCTTATTAATTTTCATTCTTGCCGAATATTTACAGATATTCTTCCTAAGACACGTTTAACATGTCTCATTGTGCCGCATCCCCTCCCTGGCTCATATCACACACACAGAACCAAGCAATTTTAATTGTCCTAACACGCTACGCTCTCTCATGCCACTGAATCTTCCCAGATGGTGTTTCTCTGTCTGCCTCCTTATCCTCTGGGGTACCTTGTACATGTCGCTGGTAACTCGGCTCACTCATCATTTCCTTTAGGAAGCCTTCCTCTCCTCGTGTCTGCAGCCTGTACGACGCATAGCACTTGCTATACTTTACTGCAGGGATTCTTGATGGGGGCTGATTTTGCCCCCCAGGGGACATAAGGCGATGTCTAGAGGCATTTTCATTTGTTACAACTGGGAGGGGGAGGGTGCCGCTACTCCCATCTAGTGGGTGGAGGCCAGGGATGCTGCTAAAGATCCTGTAATGCACAGGAAAGCAGCCTACGGAAAGAATTATATGGCCCAGACTGTCAATAGTGCTGAGGCTGAGGAACTTTGTATTGCAATGATCTGTTTCCTCAATGTCTCTCTTTCTGGATTTGTGAGCCTTTTGATATCTCTATGTTTCTATGTTTCCCGTATACAGACAGCCTGGAGCACTGTTGAGTAAGTGCTTAACAAATGTGTGTTGAATGAATAAATATTCCTTCTAATGTCACAATTTCTGTGTTATTATTTATTTCCCTATTACTTCCCCGTGTGTGACAGGGCCAAAGGCCTTTGCTTTTCCTTCCTTGTCCTTACCAAGAGGAGACCTTGTTTAAACCTAGTCAGCCTGGGACCAGTTGGCTGCTGGTTATGGGCCATGAAATGATTTGGTCTAGGAGGGTGGCCACCGGTCCTATGCCTGGGGTTTCTCTGGAGGGTTTGCTTGTGCCTGACTTCTTGCCTCTGAGCCTGAGAGTCTGTGTTTGCATTCTCGGGAGTGTGAAGCTTCTCAATGGAAATTTTAAAATTCTGTGCCTTTGTTTCAATGGCAATGGAAAGGAAATTAAAACAAGCATGTTCCAGATCCTCTGGCTGGCCACTCCTGGTTTATGTTTATGTTGGTGTTTTTGATCATGTTTATACCAGGGGACAGCCAAGTGATGTCCTCAACTGGCACACACACAAAGAGCTCACTCTAGCTCAAACAGAACACGGGGAATTTCTCCCCGCCCTGTGGCACTGGCCCTCCGCGCTCAGGCACCTGCGCCCTGGTGCTCCAAACCACAGAAACCCCACCAGGAAGCATGGCACCGTCCTGTCTTTGCACGTAGTTGATTGCAACAATTAGTGGCAGTAAATACACAGCAGAGAACTTTCCCTCCCCAATTCCAGAAATAATTGGGTTGATAGCCTTCGAGCCGCATTTCAGTAGCGCCACAAGGCCACCTTACCTCTTGTGAACAAGAACGGCAAAGAGCTACCAAGGGGCAGCCCCCTCACTACCACAGGAGAGGATCCTGTTAAACTCCCAATGCAAGTGAACACTACCCCCAACACCAAATTAAGTTTTAAATTTGGGTTTATTTGTTTTTTAGTGCTATTTAGATTACATTTGCAAATGTGATGTTTGTATGTATATAAGATGTGTATACATGAGGAATCTAAATCTATTGTTATACTCGTATGTATTAAAGTGACATTAAAATAACTACAATTTAAATCAACATTGAGGGTCTGCAAGAATTCTTTTTCTTTTAAAAGGGATTCCTACAACACTATTTTTGGAAAATACTTCTCTAAACTACCTAGTCACAGGATTTTCATACACACACACACACACACACAGGTTCTAAGAAAAGGCCTAACAGGCAGTTTCCGTCTGGCCTGGTTCTAACTCTGTGAGCTTGGGCAAGTCTCTTTGCTCCTGCGAGTCTCCATCTGTAAGACAAGTATGGAGGGTGTTGGCACCTGTTGTTAGTCCAGGACACTCCCAAGGAGAGGACCGTGTGGGGCTGCGGCACCAGACTTCGGCAAGAGAAGAGGCTAGGAAGGCGCCTCTGCATTGGGGGTAGAAAGCTCCTAGTCAGGAGAGGTGTCTGCTTGTGTCTGAGAGCTTCTGGGCTCCCTGTTAGGGCTGTGGCCTGGGGCTTGGGTGCAGGCAGGACAAAGGCTGAGTTCCTTCAGTCTCCATCTGTATATGACCTTGGGCAAGTTACACAAACTTGGTTTCCTTGTTTCTAAACGTACGATAATCACACCAGGCTCTCAGGGTGGTTTGTAGAGATTACAGACAAGATAGCAAGGCAGCTTACTCAGTGCCAGTGCATGGGTTGCCGCGGTGACCTGCCCTTTGTGAAGCAGTATGAGCCCCTCAGATGTCACTCGGGTACTTGTGTGGTATGAGGTCAGCCCCAGGCTGGTTCTCTCCATCATGGCCTCTAGCTCTGTGTGGACCCACGTCCCTAGTCTCTGGAGAGTTTTGGGCGTTTTGCCTTTGAGGTGAGGGAGAATCCCAGGGCAGGTGGTTAGACTCAGAGCTAAGGCAGGGCCAGCAGGACACATGGACCTGGGAGTGGCTCCCCTTCCCTCCAGTGCCTAGAGGAGGGAGACCCCAACGAATCGACAGCTGGTCACCCACTGATGGGGCTCATGTTCTCCTGTTCATACCCAGGCCCTTCCTCTCTTAGCCTGGCATTCAGTGCTCTCCATAATCATCCCCACATGCACCCTCTTCCCACCCAGTGTCTTTCTTTCACTTTCCCCTGAGTAAGACTCGGGTGGGAGCGCCCTCATGCCTTTGCTCATGCAGATTTTTGTTCTGTGATTCTGCCCCTCCAAATCCTAACCACCTTTCAAGGTTCATTTGTGGTTTCTCCTCCTCGGTAAAGGCTCCCCTGAGCAGTTCCCTCCTCATCTCCTCTCCTGCAGCACTGGTCCTCTCTCCTCCTCACTTGGTACCTTGTCTTATCCAGCTTGGGGTGTGCGTTCACATTTTTGGGGGTGCCAGGCCCACAGAACCCTAAGGTTGTAGCGAGCCCTCCATCAATGTGTGGAAGGTATAAAAGAATGAATCACCATGTGACCGAAGTCTTCACTTGGTGCCTTCTGTGCATGTCTTAAAGTCTTGACCCTACCGTCAAATACCAAGTTCCCGGAAGGGACAGCCCTACTTTCTATTTCTGATCCTCCTTGCAATGCCCGCCTTAGATCAATGCCCCTCTCAAGACTTTGATATGTATCTATGGAAGGAACAAAGAACCAAAAAATGAAAATGACAAGCTTATCCATTGTCTTACTCTGTTACTTGAATGAAGGACAGTTTTAACATTCTCTACTCTTGTGACTTGAATTTTTCTTCAAGTTAAAATGCCCAATCTACTGAGCGAACAAACACACAATCCTTGTGTGAGTAACACGCTGATCTGGGGCAGTGGGCACCACAGCCCACACACCTTTCCCCGTGTGGTAGAGTTCACTTGCCACAAAAGTCCTCTGTGCAGAGAGTGCCCTGATTCTGGTTGCAGGTGACCCATATTTTCTGGAGGTCAGGAGCCTGGAGCCACAGAGAAGGGGCCCATCTGGCACACCCCAGAGAAACATAGCACTCGGTTCTTTTTCTCTGGCCCTTTCCTCTGCCCCATTTCTGTTGCTGCTACGTGCTTAGAATTCCCTGGAAGCTGGGAGAAGACCCAAGGAGGACGGGAGATGGAACTCTGTTCAGGAGATTCATAGTCCCCGATTCAGGGAGGGGGACTCTTGGGGCTAAAGGAAGGAAGTGGCTAAAGTCTGGGTCTCCCAAATCCTATTCCCGTGGGTGATTGAGACTCAATGCCATTGCTCACATAGGAGTTATTTTAAAAATGTGCCCCTTGGGGAAAATTGGGCACCACCCAGTTAGGGGAACAGAGACCTGACAGCTCCAGCGAGCTCCTCTCCCTAAGGCTCCTGCACTCCTGTCCCACCCTGCTGGTGGGGCTGTTGCTCTTCCCTCCCCAGCGGTCCCTCTGTGGTGCCCAGGCAAAGGCTGCGATCCCCCGTCTGCTCCATCTCCCCCGCCAGCCTACCAGGTGCCGGCCCTTACCTGGCAGCCCCAGCAGGGTGAAGTAGCCCCGGCACTCGGTGAAGCCAGAGCTTTCTCGGACACAGGAGCGCCATAACCCTTGGTAGTTGAATACAGCTGTCACAGGGTTGTTGTACAAGTCCTGGGTGCTCCACTGGTCCATACAGGTGGCAGCAATCACGCCTGCAATCCCGATCAGTGAAACCACGAACCCCAAGCCCTGGCAGGCTGTCACGGCCATGGTGGGGTACAGCGTCAAAACAGAGTGCCACACGAAAAGGGGACAGCCCAGTTCTGAGAGTGCTCAGTGTAGCGATGGAGTTTTCTCGAAGACACTGGTGCACACGTCACGAATGGGCCATGTAATGGAGGAGGGGACTCAACAGTGCCACCTGGGCTCGCCCTCCTCCTTTATCTACCTGAGTGAGATAATTTCCACAACATGGTACCAAGAGCCATTTATTTTCCACCATATGTACACTCTACTCACTGTTTATCTTGTGAGGGAGTTTCTTTCCTGATTACCAGGTTCCCCTCTGTGGAGGGTAAAGCAAGAGCAGAGGGCGCTGCCTGCAGCCCTGTAGGTGGTCGGGCAGGGCTTCCAGAGGCCAAGCCATAAGAGACTTGGAGATGAAAGGGCTTCATCCATGTGGTCTTCCCAAGGTACTGGCTGCTGCTCCACTTAAAACCCTTAGGTGAGGCTGGTTATAAGGCAGGATGAAATACAGTCTATTCTCATTAATCACAGTAGTTATGTTCTATAGAGTCACCAGGAACCCAGAATTAGCAAATACTAAATCACTGCCCCCAGGGGAAATATGGGCTTAGGTCCCTGCGAGCCTCCCGTGGTCACGTTTTCATCAACCAATCAATATATAACCTTGTTTTATGTGTGTTTCTGTTTGAAGACATCTTATTTAATCTGTATTGTTGATTCATTAGCGTTGAACTCACAGCCAACAACACCATAACTCAGGCCTGAACAAAGCTTATCTAGCACATCCCTTCTCCATAAGGCACGGTACAGCCTTCTCGCCTTTAGGAACACTAGACTGCACTTTAGTGCTATGCTTGGGGCAATTTTAAATAGAGAATCACCAGCAAAAAGCACAAAAATATGAAAAACATGGCATTAAATACGCTACAAGAAGGACCCTTGTTTATAGTATGGAGCTGAAACGAGGAGTCTGAGCACGGCCTTGTTCCACTGCCGCTGGGAACGTGCACCTCCCTTGACTTAAATTTTTTGCCCTCTGCACATGCACAAGTCCAGTAATGACAGGGGAAATATCTGGAGTATTGATTTTTGGATTAAAATAAATTTTAGCGAGAATTCACAAACATGGAATCTTCAAATAATCTGATGGAACTGAGTGGTGGATGTGGTCAAGCAGTTCGCAGCATCTGTGGCCTTGACTCTGCCTCCAGCAGAGAGACCAGGGAGGAGGGAAGACAGCAGAGGTAGGCAGCAGGAAGGCCTTTGGGTTCTGGAGCCAGACAGCCTGGCTTCAACCCTCACTCCCCTGTTGACGAGCCACGTGAGACCACAGCTAAATCACTTATCTCATTGTCTTCTTCTGTAAAATGAGATAATGATAGTGTTTATCTCCCTGCATTGTTTTGCAGACTAAATATGATAATGCATATGAAATGCTAAGCATTGCCTGTGGAGCACTGTACTCAGAAAATAATAGCAAATATTACTAGGGGAGACTGTTAGTAATATAATTAGAAGCTTTAACAATGGACTTAACCACTCTCACAGTGTGTTTCTTCACATTGATCAGAAACGAAAGCCTGGCCTTCTCACACAAAGTGTCTCTAGTTACAGAAAGGCTTTTTAATCTTTTTGGTCCAAATATCATTGCTATCTGCTTTGAACCTGGATTCAAGCCTCAATTCTTTTTACCAACTCACAGAACTATATTTTACGTCATTGGCTAACACCTCTGTGCCTCGCTTTCTCCATTTTTAAAGTAAAGGAGTTGGAATATCTCAGAAATTTCATAATTTTCAAAAAGAGAAACATTTTCTTTGTGATATTGCCAGGAAGACTAATATGTTATGTATGTAAAAAATGTGTGTGTGTGAGTGCACACGCGCATGCATGTGTGTACTTGTGTGGCAGTGTGAGGAGAGGAGAAGGGGGTGCTACTCTGGTTTATAGGACGGAGGGAACAGTCTGCTCACTTTGCTCTTGCTCTTTGAAGCTGGGTCATTTATTAGACTCCCACGGGCCTCCAGGGAACATAATTTGAAAACCACTGGACAGTACTCATTCAATAAGACAATTAGTACAGAGAAGGGATGGGCTAGAAAATTCAACTCGTTGGCACAGGGAGAAAGTTTGTTAGGCTTAGTCTGATTTGACCCCTGTGTGGAAAAACAGAAAAAATCTAAGAATATATGACCATGAGCCTCTGCTTCATATGTGACTGGGGTTTAAATTTACACACCCCACATGGTGGTCCTGGGATGCCCACACTAAGAAAACAGCAGTAAAAGGTGATTCCAGACTGATAACATCTGGAAGGACTTGTAGAGGCAACTGCAGACCCCTCAATGCAGGTTGAATGGGATTTCTACATTTAAAGCCCTGTCCAACTTGAGCTCAAAACTCAAAATTCAAAATCTATTATAAGCAGTGGTACACATACTAGTAAACCTAGCCTCAAAAGAAGAAAACTTGCTGGGGACTGGCCTGGTGGTGTAGTGGTTAAGTTCACATACTCCGCTTTGGCAGCCTGGGGTTCGGATCCTGGGTGCTCGTCAAGCCATGCTGTGGTGGTGACCCACATAAAATATAGAGGAAGATTGACACAGGTGTTAGCTCAGTGACAATCTTCCTCAAGCAAAAAGAGGAAGATTGGCAGTAGATGTTAGCTTAGGGCTGATCTTCTTCACAAAAAGAAAAGAAAAAAACTTGCTGACTTAGTAGCATTTGCTGATTTCCATGACATAAATACACTCACCATAACTGACTTCATGCTTCCAATGTGAGATCATTGAATGCACAGTTGGGAAGCTGATTCCAGCACAGCACTTAATTGTGAATAAGGTCACAAGACTTAACAGTTACAATGGTCCCCCAAGACAATCAGATAATATTGACTAAAGACATAAAAGAAGGAACTAAAATCATAAGTAAATATAAGTCACCATGAAAAAATCTGGGAAGATTTGACAACCCCTACCACTAGAATTTCTAGAAATTAGATATATAGTCAATGAAACAAGAAACTCAGCGGACAGTGTAGTAGGCACGATTTTGGCTCCTATGATCTCTGCCTCCATAGTTCTATTGTGTCACATGGCAAAAGGAATTTTACACATGTAATTAAAGTTGCTAATCAGCTAACTTTAAAATAGAGAGATGATCCTAGATTATCCAGGGAGGCCACTGTAATCTTATGAACCCTAAGAAACAGAAGAGGAAGGCAGAGCAGGGAGTGAGAGAAATACAGCAGAAAGCTGAGCCCGGCGTTAGAAGAATGAGAAGGATTTGATGCACCATTGTTGACTTGAAGATGAAGGGAGTCACAAGTCAAGGAAACAGCGATCTCAGTTCTACAACTGCAAAGAACTGAATTCTTCCAGCCAACAGTGATCTTGGAAGAGGACCTCAAGCCCTGTAGGAGAACCACAGCCATGGCCGATGCCTTTGTTTAAGCCTGGTGAGCCCTAAGCAGAGTATCTAACCACATCATGGCAGACATCTGACCCACAGAAACTGTGAGATAATAAATGGGTGTTGTTTGAAGCTGCTAAGTTTCTGAGAATTTGTTAGGGCAGCATTAGAAAACTAACAACAGGTAATTAGCAGGTTAAACACAGCTGAAGTTAGCATTCATAAATTAAAAGATAGAACTGAGAAAATTATGCAAAATGTAGACAGAAGTAAAGAGATGGAAAACATGAAACAGCAGTTTAAGGCATGGAGGATAGAAGGAGAAGTTCGAATGTACATATAATAGGAGTGCTGGAAGAGGAAAACAGGGAGAATGAGAGAAAGACAGTATTTGATAAGTTAATGGCTAAGAATTTTCTAAAACTCATGAAAAATATTAATCCCATATTAAGGATGTAATTAAAAGCTTTAAGATGTACCATAGTTTCAGGAAAGGTAAATTAAAACAAATCAATGTCTGAATGTATCATAGTATTGCAAAACACCAAAGATAAAGAGAAAAATCTTTTAAAAACCTGAAAGAAAGGAATTATAGCCATTATATCAATTGCAACAATAGAAACCAGAAGATGACAGAATTATATCTTTGAAAATTGAGAATAAAAATAACTATCACCTTCAAGATAATGAGAAGACAAGCCACAGATGGAGAGAAAATATTTGCAAAAAAATATTTGGATAATGGACTAATCCAAAATACACAAAGAACTCTTAATATTCAACAATAGGAAAATGAATAACCTGATTAAAAATGGGCAAAGAAAATATACAGATGATAAATAAGCATCAGAAAAGATGCTCAACATCATATGTCACCGGAGAGCTACAAATTTAAACAGCAATGAGATACTACAATGAGATACTACATTGTACCTCAGTACCTAATACATATGTATTAGAGTGGCTAACATCCAAAAAATTGACACCAAATTCCAAAAGATGTAGAACCACTGAAACTCTCATTTATTGCTGGTGGGAATTCAAAGTGGTAGAGCCATTTTGGAAGACAGTTTGGCAGTTTCTTATAAAACTAAACATATTCTTACCATATATGATCCAGCAAATCACACTCCTTGGTATTTACCCAAATGAATTGAAAATTTATATCCACACAAAAGCCTGCACACAGATGTTTATGAGATCTTTATTCATAATTTCCAAAACTTAAAGTAAACAGGTTGTCCTTTAGTAGGTGAATGGATAAATTGTGGCACATCCAGACAATGGAATATTATCCAGTGCTAAAAAGAAATGAGCTATCAAGCCATGAAAATACATGGGGGAACCTTACATGCATATTCTAAGCGAAAGAAGCCAATCTGAGAAGGCTACATACTACATGATTCCAAATATATGACATTCTGGAAAAGGTAAAACTATGGAGACAATAAAACAAATCAGTGGTTGCCAAGGGCTTGGGGCTCTGGAGGGATGAATAGGAGGGGCACAGAAGATTTTAGGGCAATGAAGCTAATCTGTGTGATGCTATAATAGGTGGATATCTGTCACTATACATTTATCAAAACCCGTAGAATGTACAACACTAAGAGCGTATCCTTTTGTAAACTATGGACTTTGGGTGCTAAGGATGGGTCAGTGTGGGTTCATTGATTGTAACTCATGCACCATTCTGGTGCTGGATGTTGATAGTGGGGGAGGCTGTGTATGTTTGTGGGCAGAGGGTGTATGGGAACTCTGTACTTTCCATTAATTATTGCTGTGAACTGAAAACTGCGCTAAAAAATAAGTTGTACTTTTTACAAAACGGCTGCTTCATATTTGGTTTGGTACCTGAGTGGAGAGAGAAGAACAGCTCTGGAAGGGCAGAGCAGAGAACAAGTGGGGGCAGGGAGTTGGAATCAGAGGTGGCCATGAAAACGTAGAATTCTTTGGAACGCTGAGAAGTCTTGGAGTGGACAGTAGACTTTCCCAGGGCGTGGAATGAGGGCTCAGCACACGCTCATTAGATCTTCAGGGATGGGGGAGCCCCTGGGGGAAATCTCAGTTACACGGCAAGCAGGAAGAACAGGCGTCCTGTGTTGGTGATGTGCTCAGCCACAGGCAGGACTGAAGTCAGAATACGCTTTCAAACTCCCAGGGACGGGGCAACTGTGAGGCCTGAATTGGGAAGAGAGAATTCTGACTCAAAAGGCCCTCCAGTGACTGCGAGGCTGGCTCCTTGCAGCTCTGCGCCTCTGGCTGCCAGATGTACGCCTTAGCTCTGTGGCCAAGAGGACATTCCTTCCATCTGACCTTTTCTCTGGATGGTCAATGGTCAAGAACCCTTTGGAAAATTGTAGGAATTTTTTTTATGACCAAATCTGGGAATCAGGGGTAGAGCGGTCTCAGTATGTATAACACGTGAAGAAGTTCATGTCCTAACTCTAACTTTTTTACTGATACAATTTCATCGAAACTGGGCCTCTGTTTCCCAGAGAAATAAGGAATATTTCCTATCCATAGTTTAGGAACATTTTGGAAAATAACAATCTGAACACCACCATGTCCAGAGGTCTTCAGCACTGAGTGTGGGCTCTGAAAAAAACAGATTCAAATTTCCTGAAGTGAGAGAGCCCATCTACTCTTTCCGGAAGAAATGTCCACCCCAGACTCTGTAGGAGAAACTCAGTGTGTTCTCGTCATGATCTCATGCTGCTGAGTGAGACAGTAATCAGAAAAATGACCATTGAACCCCGAGTTTCAGCCTAATGTGGGTGTTCCAAGGATACAATTCAGTCACGTAGTGACTCATTTCCATTCAGTTTGGCTTGTGGGAGTAGCAAGATAATACTCCCTTGATTGTGGACTGGGGTTATGAATGGCTCAAGTACCCCACCCCATGTGAGTATCAGGATTCACTTCTGAGGCTGGTAGGCGTGGCTAACCAAAATACCGCCCAGTGTTCACTGACTTTCTAGACCTGGCTATGTTTTTGAGTCCCAGTTTCAGTGACTAATAGCATATGGATTTTTAATAAGAAACACCCCTAGCATATTTGGCAAAGAATTTAAGCATTATGCATCCTCTCAGGCTAAATAAGAATTAGATCCTTATTTGTTTGCCAGGCAAGGTTTCAGTGGGGAAAACCTTGCTCCCTTCGGTGACGAAGCAAAATACAGCAGGAATATGGACACTATCCACGATGTCCACATTTGTCCTGTTGCCAGCATATGTCATTATCAAAGTGTACCCTGAAATAAAAGAAGTCCTTTTAGGGCAAAAGTTCTAAGACAGAACCAGCCCTTGGCATGGTTCACAGATGATCCCCTGCCCTCATCTGACTATCTTCCTCATTGCTGCTCAGTGCCCCAGGCTCCTCACTCTCCCCCATACTCTAAAATCTGATCTTAGGAAAGAGATGTGTTAAGGTGTGATGATTGAATGGCAAAGCTTAGTTTGTAATCTCTTCTGGACTATTTGCATTTTACCCCATGAATCAACTTCTCCTCTCTTCACCTTAAAAACAAATCAAACAAAACGTTTTCTGTTTGCTAATGGTTTGGTGATTCCCCAGACTTTTGGATTGTATGAATTAGTAAATTTTCAAGTAAAAAATTCCAGGACCCTGAAAGGACTGTCAAATTTTGACTTTGCTCAGTAAGGATAATAACTAATTATTATAATCATCATCATTTATAAGAGAAAAAATATTTTAATATGAAAAAGATAGAAACCACAATCTCAGAATAAAGGACTGTCATGAACAGCCAGGACATACATATTTGTATTTACTTTCCATGTTGTCTTCACTTATTTTCCTCATTTCTTTGCAGATGGGAAAACCATCATCATGGACCATCATGGTCCATGGAGCAGCTTTGGTGCAGAAGCCTGGAGTTGGAGGACTGGGAGCTGTCTGATAGCCAGTGAGATGCTCGCTGCTAAGATTTGTTGAGAGAAAGGAATGCAGGAGATAAGGGCCAGAACCATGTCTCCTGAGCTGAAGGTGAGGGTGGGAGTTTTGGTGATCCTGAGGAGAAGTGCTGACTTTGAAAGGAGCTGGAGATGGACCTTTGTCCTATCTTTATAGGAGATCTTGAGGACTCAGGATGATCTGGTTGAGGGGGCAGGGACTAAGGTGGGTGCAAGTGGAAGTGTGTCTGGTGAAAAATAGTTCACATCAGGCACAGAAGAGAAGAGAAACAATGAAAAGTCCCTAAGGACAGTGACTGTCACTTAATATGTTCTGTGGACAGGGACTAAGGAACATGATTGATTGAGTGATTGATTTCATGTGATTGATTTGATCCATTCATGAATGCAATTTGTCTAAAAACCAGTTGTTGAGCCTGGCAGTACACCAAGTACTGGGAATGTGTAAATGTCCTTGCATAGTCCTTGGCCCCAGATATGCATAACTATTTATAAATGATACATATGTGCTGCTATAGTTATGTATTATATACATTATAAAACATAGCCTAACATGGAAATTAAAGGAAGACAATAAAAAATGATTATAAATAGAAATTCTGAAATTATCTTCCTGTATCCCAGTGGATTGTTCTGCCTGTCTCTGGACTGTGTACACGCCTTATCTGGAAATTATTGGTCCAATCAGTTGTGAGCAAGTTGAGAGAGAAACTGGCAAGTAGAAGTGATAATGGCTTTGGAGAGAGGAATATTACTATGAGGCTGAGGAACAGACATGGGGATCAAAGAGAGAGTGGCCCCAGTTCTTTAGGATCAAAGAGAAAAGACAAAAAAGGGAGTGAAGAGAAGTGAAATGAAGCAAAGAAGACAAGAGAGAAGAGTGTGTAGCTTGGGCCCCGGGGAAAAAGTAGACTGATCAGGAAACCTGGTGAGTGACCCTCCGGCAGAGCTTATCAATAGAAAGAGAGATTGAAACTGGTTGGAGTGAATTGGGCTCATTTGGACCCAGCTAAGACAGCAGCGTAAGGCTGGGTCTGCGATTTACCTTCTCTATCCCACACTGTAATACAGTGACAACTGACAACTTGTGCTCAGCTACAGGTGACAGGGTGGGAAGGGCTAACATGAGACCTGAAAGATGGAGAAGCCATAAATCTGGAGGAAGAGACTTGCACTGGTTCTGACACATAGGTCACAGGGCCCTGTGGCTCAGTGTTAGCTTTTTGAATCATTTGATAAGAGTGCTAGGGTGACCAGTCATCTTGGCTTGCTTGAGACTGTCCTAGTTATATCACTGAAAGCCATAGGTCCTGGGAAACCCCCAAGTTTTGGGCAAACTGGGACTGGCGGTCACCCTAAGTTATAGCATCTTGCCTGCTCTTTAGAGGAACAACCTTTTATCTCTCTCAATCTGTTAGGTTCCAGTGGAGGCGTTTCCACATGGTACAAACCAGGTCATTGAGACTCAATTCTGGATATTTAGTTGGGACTGTTGGGAAAGCAAAGCAGTTGGTTTCACTGGGACTACTGGCATCAAGTCCGATGAATGCTTGGAGATGCTGGAACCACTGATTGGAGTCTTGAATGAAGCCAAAGTTAGAGAAAAGTAAAAAGGAGAGATGGAGAGAGCTACTCGTTCTTGCTGATGTCTGAGCCCCTCTACCAACCCATGCCGAAGACAGCTTTACTCTTAAACTTTTTCAGTTTTATGAGCTAACAAATCTCCTTCCACCTCTACCATCCCAACTCCACTCTTTGCTTAAGCCAGTTTGAATTGGGTTTTTCTAAATTGTAATTGATAGAGTCCTGACAAATATAGCTTATGGTGATCAGATAGAGACAAGAATATGTGTATTGTGCTATCCACAAGGCATCTTTTATTCTATATCTTGATGCTTGGTACCAATAGCTGCCAGCCCTCCCCTAAGGTTGTATGGAGTTTAATGATTAGGAATAAAAGTTGGGAACTGATGTCTAGTGGGCTTGGTTATCATTTCACAAAGTAGTCAGGAAGAGTATTGCAGGACCAATGCTATAAGGGACTTGGAAAATTCTTGACTTTTGTTACTTCATTGTATTTATTTTTATTTATTACTGTGTCCAGAGTGATTAACACTAAAATCTTGGAAAAAAATATACTAAACATTAACTTGTAAGCATCTTTTAGGGAGCAGCTAAGCTAGGGGAAGAATAAATCAAGGGGTATCCAGGCAGAGTAATAATTTAGAGCCCTCCGTCCAACCAAAAGTCTTTAAATATTTGTTCAACATTTATTTAGAAGTGGTAAAAAACTTATTTTATGAATAATTCAAGTCCATTGATTAAAGCTGTCCTGAAAACATTCCATAAAATGTTCCTCACTTTTTTATAACTCTTCTTCTCCCCTACAGTTTTATGATCTTCTGAAGCAGACATCTCCTTGGTAGGCTTATTAAGAAGTTTAAAATAAAAAAAAAATAAGTCTCAATAAATGGCATTATGCTATGTATGATGTAGTTTTATAATTTCAGTTCTCTTTGAGAGACCTTTGGCAACCATTAGCAGCCTGGCTTTGGGATGGAGCACTTCAGAGAAAAATATAGGTGCTGGAGAGATTATATTTTAAAATTTTTTGCTAGAGGGCATATTCTGCTTTGGAAGGAGTGGGACTGTTTAACTTTTCACCAACAAGGTAAGGAATTGTGTAAGGAAATCTGAGTTAATTGACATTATATATCCAATTTATTCAGTGAGGGCTTAATATCCCATATGGACTGTTACCACTGTCAGTTCCCTGATTAGCCAGGCCCTAATCCAGCTCTGGAGAGAAGAAGTGGTAATGGGTGCTAAACAGGAGAAAAAGCTGGATACCCAAATATGCAGGAAAGGATGTTTTGAAAAGAGCATAGAAAGCTGGTCTGTTGTTCTCAGGATGGGCAGTAGAAATGGTAGAAAGGCCAGGTGGGGAGGTAGAAAGGCCAGGTAGGAATGGTGGGCTAGGTAATTTGATTAATCCTACAACTGGAAACTATTTAAGAAGCTGGATAAAATATTAAGAAAAAAGCTTCTAAAAAACATAATAAAGTAACAAGATAATAAGGAATCACCAGGCCAAAAGTGAAGGAAAAACAAAACCCCGAGCATGGAAGTTAGTTTTAAGTGGCAGCATTTTCTGTCCCGTCAAATTTAGGACCTCTGTTTTGACAACCTTGTGGGGTATGTGTGGAGGACAAAGATCAAAGTTCCATGAGAGTCAAAGGTGAAGAGACAAGAGACTACCCTGCAACAAACTGAAACTCCAAAAGTCTAAACTCTCAAGATAAGGATGATCCAGAAGGTCAGAAATTCAGCTTAAAAAAAATTCCCTGGATGAGGCTGGCCTAGTGGCTGAGTGATTGGGTTCATGTGCTCCACTTTGGTGTCCCAGGATTCCCTGGTTCAGATGCTTGGTGCAGACCTATGCACTGCTCATCAAGCCATGCTGTGGTGGCATCCTACATAGAAGAATTAGAATGACTTATGACTAGGATATACAACTATATACTGGGGTTTTGGGGAGAAAAAAAATTCCCTGGCATTCCAGATAATTTGATTTAAGGTGGTTTCAGACTGGCAAAGACCTCAGGTACCCAGCATAAACAAACTCAAATTCTCCTTTGAAGACTTTCTCTTTATTGTGGACTTCAAATTATTCCTTCAAATAATTTAAAAAATATAATATACAACATATAGCCAAAGATAACCAGGCATACACAGAAATAAGACTTCATGGGGGGCTGGGCCCGTGGCCAAGTGGTTAAGTTCATGCGCTCTGCTTCGGTGGCCCAGGGTTTCTCTGGTTCGGATCCTGGGCACGGACATGCCACCACTCATCCGGTCACACTGAGGCGGCATCCCACATGCCACAACTAGAAGGACCCACAACTAAAAAATATACAGCTATGTACTGTGGGGATTTGGGGAGAAAAAGCAGAAAAAAAAAGAAATAAGACTCCATGGAAAGAGCTAACAAAAGCAAAACACAACACAAAGGCAGCTTAGACATAGTCAAAGAGGGAATTAGTGAATGGGTAGACCCATCAGAAGGAATTATCTAGAATATAGTATGGGGATAAAAAAGAGAGAGAGAGAAATGATAAGAATTCTGGAAGATACAGTGGTAAGATATGAACATGTGTTTAATTGTAACCCAAAAAGGAGAAGAGAGAAGGGTGCAGCGGATACTGTATTTGAAGAGACAATCACTGAGAATTTTTCAGAACTGATGAAAGATACCAGTGCACAGATTCAGGAAGCCCCCAAATCCCAAGCAAGATAAATCAAAAGAAATGTATTCCTTGACACATCATGATGTTGCCGAAAATCAGAGATTGGAAGAGTTTTTAATAGCGGCCAATGAAAAAGAGATTACTTTCAAAGGAGCAGCAGTTAAACTGTCAGCAACAAGGGAAGACAGAAGACAGTGGAATGATATCTCCAATGTGCTGAAAGGACACAGATGCCAACCTACAATTTTATATTTGGCAAACAAATCTTTCAAGACTGGAGATAAAGTATTCAAACAAACAAAAAATGAGTGAGTTCTCCATCAGCAGAAGCTGTAACAAAGGAAATGCTAAAGGAATTTTTAGATAGTAAAAAAATGATTCCAAATGTCCTAAAACTGATACAGCCTAGCTCTTAAAAACCCACAACTAGCATTGTATCTAATGGTGAAAGCCTGAATACTTTCCCCCTAAGATCAGGAACAAGACAAGGATGTCTACGCTCATCACTCTATTTAACATTTTACTGGAGGTCGAGCCAAGGCAATTAGGCAAGAAAATGAAATAAAAGGTGTCCAGATTGCAAAGGAAGAAGTAAAACTCTCTCTCTTTGCAGATGACATGATCTTATATACAGAAAATCCTTAGGAATCCACTAAAAAACTAATAGAGCTAATAATGAGTTGAGTAGGTTGCAGGATACAAGGTCAATATATAAGAATTAATTGTATTTCTATATTCTTGCAATGAAAAATCTGAAAATGACACTAAGAAAACAATTCCATCTAAAAGAGCATCAAAAAGAGCAAAATGCTTAGGAATAAATTTAATGAAAGAAGTACAAAACTTACATTCTGAAAACTATAAAACGTTATTGAAATAAATTAAAGAAGACTGAAATAAATGGAAACACATCCCCTGTTCATGAATAGGAAGACTTAGTATTATTAAGGTGGCAGTACTGCTCAAATTGATTTTCGAATTCAATGCAATCTCTATAAAAATTCCAGTTGACTTTGTTCTTTTAAAGATTGGCACCTGAGCTAACAACTGTTGCCAATCTTCTTCTTCTTCTTCTTTTTCCTGCTTTTTCTCCCCAAATCTCCCCAGTACATAGTTGTATGTTTTAGTTGTGGGTCCTTCTAGTTGTGGCATGTGGGACACCACCTCAACGTGTCCTAATGAGCAGTGCCATGTCCATGCCCAGGATCTGAACTGGTGAAACCCTGGGCCGCCCAAGCAGAGCATGTGGACTTGACCACTTGGCCACGGGGCTGGCCGCAGCTGACTTCTTTATAGAAATGATGAGCTTATCCTAAAATTTTTACGGAAATTCAAAGGACTCTAATAGCCAAAATAATAATGAAAAAGAAGAACAAATTGAAGAGCTCACACTTTTCAACTTGAAAACTTATTACAAATCTATAGTAAGAAAGATAGTGTGGTAGAAATAATGGAATAGAATTGAGAGTCCAGAAACATTATGGTCAACTGATTTTTGACAATGGTGTTAAGACAATTCAATAGGGGAAGGAATAGCCTTTTCAACAAATAGTGCTTGGCAACTGGATATCCACACACAAAAGAACGAAGGTGGACCCCTACCTTACACCATATGCAAAAATTAACTCAAAATGGGTCAAAGACCTAAATGTAAGAGCTAAAGCTGTAAAACTCAGAAGAAAGCATAGACATAAATCTTTGTGATCTTCGAGTAGGCAATGTTTTCTTAGACGTGACCTCAAAAGCACATGCAACAAACGAAAACAGAGAAATTGGACTTTATCAAAATTAAAATTTTTGTGCATCAAAGGATGATATCAAGAAAGTGAAAACAGCCTACAGAATGTGATACTGTGAGAAATCATCTTATTTCAGAATTTCAAATCAAAATTTCACTTTGAAGAATGGAGGTAAGCTAAGGGAAATACACTGCTGGTCCTCCTGGGAGGATTTCTGTATGTTGGGCTGGCTGAAGGGAGGGCAGTGACGTGTCAGGACTCTCCTGATAAAGGTCCTGTATGGTGACTGTGTTTTCCAAACTAAAGAGTTTGTATGCATGAACTGAGGAGAGATTTTCCCCCCTGATTTTGATTAGTTTAAATGAAAAAAAAAAAACTAATGGAAAATTACATTGTCTTTAGTTAAGATAAGCAACAAGATGAGAAAAAAAATCCCTATATGGGAAGAGGTTGGGGAGATGGTCATAGGAGTTTCCACCTACTCACCAGCACACACCTTATCTGAGCAACACCGAGAATCAGGAAGCAGTGGTACTCTGTGTTTCCCGCTCTCAGAAAGAGAATGAGGCAAGAGAGCAAACAGGAGGGGAGGGCTGGTTTCTGTTTGACTAGCGGTACACCCACGAGGCTCCCTGCCTCCTCCTGATTCTCAACGCACAGGCTGCATGTTCACCTTTAGTGCTTTTATTCAGGGGAGCTGAAAACATACTCAAAGTGTTTCTGAGTCATGGGAAAAATGAAAGCTCCAACCTACATTTTCCTTCACAAAAGAGTTTCTTTAAATGACAGTATTTATTTTGTTTCCCCATCATAAAAGTAATATGAAATGGTAGAAAATGTTAAAGAATAAAAAATTTTAAGGATCCAAAAGAGGGATAAATAGATCGAGCATAGGATTTTTAGGATAATGAAACTACTTTGTATGATACTGTACTGGTAGATACGTTCATTACACGTTTGTCTAAACCCAGAGAATGTACACCACAAAGAGTGAGCCCTGATGTAAGCTCCGGACTTTGGGGATTATGATGTGTCAGTGCAGGTTTGTCAGTTGTAGCAAATGGACCACTCTAGTGGGGTATGTTGACATTCAGGGAGGCTATCCATGTTTCGGGGCAGAAGGTATATGGGAAATCTTTGTATCTTTCCAGCAATTTTGCTGCAAACCTAAAACTGCTTTAAAAAAATGAAGTCTAAAAAACAATTTTTTAAACTGTTTTCTTTTTTTTTTTTAAGATTTTATTATTTTCCTTTTTCTCCCCAAAGCCCCCCAGTACATTCTTCATTGTGGGTCCTTCTAGTTGTGGCATGTGGGACGCCGCCTCAGTGTGGTTTGATGAGCAGTGCCATGTCCGTGCCGAGGATTCGAACCAACGAAACACTGGGCCGCCTGCAGCGAAGCGTGCGAACTTAACCACTCAGCCACGGGGCCAGCCCCTAATAAAACAATTTTTAAAAATAAGATAAAAGGAAAAAATTTTAAAAAATCCAAAAAACGATAAAATCATAGAAAATAAAGCGATAAACCATGATTCTACCTCTAAGAGATATCATGTTAACATTTTGGCTTTGTTTCCTTCTAGTTTTCTTTCATGAATACATATTTTTTTATGTAGTTGGAATCATACTATGTATGGTTTTTATCATGCTTTTTCATTTAACTTTATATTCATAAAAATATTTTCCTACTTCATCAAAAATTCATTGCAAGCATAAATTTAATACACTGTTGTGTGGATGTACCATGTTTGTTTAACCTTTCCTCTGCTGTTGAGTGTTTAAGCTATTTGTGGTGTTTACTTCTTATGCATAATATGATTTTTGAAAAACCGTTTTTGAAATCTTGATGGGTAGAAGTTGAAAAAACTGGCATTAAGCTGTAAGCAGTTTTCTGTTTCACTAGAGACAGAGGCTCTGATACTCCTTCAAGATGGGCTGCATCTTGTTCTGGGCGCCACCAGACTTAACACTATAATTACACCAATGTAAATTACTTACTCACTTACTATTCTTGGGGAAAATGTGGTGTCATCACCCACCATAATATAAGTGTTTGTAGAGTGAAAATCCAAGTATCCTGATGGATAAGGTACTTTTTTTGGTGTATGCTTGAGTCAAAATTGTGTCTCTGCAGAATTTCTTTCTTTCCTTTGTTTTTTTTTTTTGTAAGGAGAAGCGAATGGAGTGAAAAAAAAAGTTTTCCCTCAGTTTGAAATGAAGCTGCTTTTTGCCTAAAGGTGTTGTTCTCCTGGATTTGGATATGCGTATCAGTGTACATGTTCTGGTTACCTGGAGCACCCAGCCTCTTGAAAACTAAACCAGATGGGTTCCATCACTCGTTCTATAGCTCGTGGGTCTCCAAAGCCCTGCCCATGATTGCTGCGACTTCCCAAGGGTCTTATGTTCTCACATCACCTTTGCCTCTGGGATCCTGCTGCCCTGCAGCTCTTGCTGTTCTGTTCCATGTATACCCAGATCTCAAAGTCAGCTTCTTCAGTTTCCATGATACTAAATCATAGAGCATCCCTACACAGAGAAACAATAATAATGACTGCTGACATTTACTAAATACTTACAATGTACCAGGCATTATTATAAGAATTTTAGAGGTATTGCTCAGTTTAATCTTCATATCTGCTCTATGAGATAGGCACTTAAATATCACAGCTTCACAGATGAAGAAATGGAGACACTGAGAGATTAAGTATAATTCATGTGCAAGTATGTTTTCTAAAGCATTAATTTATTTAAAAATTAGTAGCATCCTAATAATTCTGACAGGTGCTAGAGTTTCAATGGTGAGTAACATAGACACGGTCTTGGCCCTCAGAGAGCTCATCATCTAAAGGCACGACATAGACAATTACAAAGTTACCGAAAACGTGAAATAGATGAAGAACAGAGAGAGATGACACATAGAATTTTATTTAATCTTTGTAATTATAGAAACTTCCTGAATAAAATGACAATAGATACTTGCAGGATGATTGGAAGTAAGCCACAAAGGGAGGGGAAGAACCAGGTAAAGAAAGTTTCAGGTAGAGAGTAGCTGTGCAAAGTTTGAATGAAGAGTAAGTCTGGTGAGGACCAGGTGTCAAAAGGGTTGGAATGGTTGCAGCACAGAGTGAGGTGGAGCAAATGTAAGAGAAGAGCTGGGGAGTTGGGGCAGAAGCCAGGACATTAAAGTCTTGTAGGCCATGGAGGGTCTTGTACCCTTGTTAAGGATTTTGGATTCCATCCCAAGGGTAATGGCAAGCCAATGAAGGGTTTAAGCAGGCCAGGGACATGATCATATTTGCCTCTTAAAGGGTTACTTTGGTTGCATATGGAGAATAGAATTGACTAGTAGCTGATTACTAACAGCAGAAAATCCAGAAGGCTTTTTAGTGGGCCAGGCAAGAACTCATGATGGCCTAGACTCAAGGAGTGGCAATGTCAATGGGCAGAAGTAGAGGGATTTGAGGTTTACTTAGAAGGTTGTGTTAGTCTGGGTTCTTACTTGCAGAATACAGAATCCATTCCAGGTGATTTAAGCAGGAAGGGATTTATGGTAGGATATAAGGTAGCTTACAGAATGTATAGGAAGGCTCATGGAATAGATTCTAGGCTGAGCTTCTGGAAAAACGCCTAGAGGAGGTGGTAGGGAAATCCCTCTGCCATGGCCAGACAGCTGCTCCTGTCACTACCAAACCCAGAACCACACTGTCTCTGCTGCTACCCATACCAACAACATGCATGCCTCATGCCCTGCCACTTTTCTGACATAACTCAGTTCTGATCAAAGCATCATGTAACTTCATCTAATTAGAAGGACTTTAATCACATAGGCCCCCTAGTGGCAAGGAACCAAAAGAAATTTACAACCTTCTGTACAGGAAGTCACGCTAGAAAGTAACTGGAATGGCACCGAGTGAGCCAATATGCAACACCTGTCCCAGAGGTGGCAGGGCTGACAGGTTTTGGTGAATGATTTTGAGGAGAGTATAAGAGAGAAAAAGGTGTTAAGAAAGATCCCTAATTTCCAGCTTAATGTATGTGGGGATCGTGGTAGATTTTCTTGAAATTAAAACATGGCAGAAGGAGAATCACTTTGGAGATTGGAGAAAGGGGACAGATGAGTTTGTTTGGCTATGGGTTGATTCTGAGGTATCTGTGAGTTGTGTATATAGATATGTCCCAGAGATACTTAGATGTCGCGATCTGGAGGTATAGGTTTCTGAGTCATCAGCATGTGGATGGCACCTATTGAGAGAGATGAGATAGTCATTAGAGGAATGAGATCACATAGGAATAGAGTGTGGAATCTGCAGCATGGAGGGACGAAGACAAGAACCTTGGGAATACTACCAACACTAGAGCACAGGCAGAGCAAGAGGTATCAGCCAAGACTGAGAAGGGTTGGCCAGAGAGCTGGAAGGAGATTAGGGATGTGGAGTCATGGAAGGCAAGAGAAAAGAGTGCTTGGAGGAGAAGAGAGAAGGTGATAATGTTGAATGCTGCTGGAGGTCAAGCAGGTGGAGGACTGAGTGGTGTCTAGTGGATTGAATGACAAAGAGGTCACTAGTTCCTCTTCTGTCCTCTTCTGAGGGCAATTTAAGTAGAGTGGTAGAGAAGAAATTCAGATGAAGGGAGCGGGGGAGTGCATCAGATATGGAGAAGGGAAGAGAATTACAGGAGATGTCCCTTTCTGTAAGTTTGGCCATGACAGGAGAGATGAGAAAAGGACAAGTGGTTGAAGGAAAATGGGTGTGTGTGAGAAGATATGGCTAACGTGTGTAAACGCTGATGGGAAACCAGGAGAGAGCAAGAGGAATGAAGATTCAGAAGACACGGCATAACTGAGAGACTGAAGTCCCTGAGAAAATAGAAAGGGTAAAGCTAGAGCTTTGGTAAGTAGATAGAGGGACATTGATTCATTCAATTCATTTTTATTCATTCATTCATTCAATTTATTTTCTTTCTGAGCCACTGCCTCCTTCAGCTGGGCACTGCATAGTTCAGAGTTCACTATGAATTTCTCCATTGAATTGCATTTATTCATTTTCTACCTCACACACTCACTTAGTCCTCAGTTACTTCCTCCCTCCCTTCCTTCCTTTTCTTCTCCCTTCATATATTTATTGAGAACTTGCTCTGAGCCAGACACTGTGCTACATGCAGGGGATACAATCGTGAATAACACACTCAGAATCTGCCTTCATTGAGCTGGTAGAATAATAGGGAGAGAGACATTAATCACATCACAAATATAAATCTGAAATTATCACAGTGATAAGAGGCACAAAGGAGAGGCTCATGTGCTGCCATAGCATATAATAGGGGGATTTACCTAATCTGGGGAATTCAGGAAAAGCTTCTCTGAGGAAGTAGAAATTGAGCTGAAATGTGAAAGATGAGTAGAAATTCACTAGGCAATGAGGGATGGGTAGTTGAGAGTAAACAGTATTGCTTACAGTAGGAATGAACTTTAGAAACAACCTAAATGTCCAACAATAGGGGATTTGTTTAATAAATTATGGTGTATCCATATGATGGAATAATGTGCAACCATTTATAAGAATTAGATAGATGTATGAACTTTGGTTGATATGAAAGATATGCAGTTCAGTGAAAAAGGAGGCCACAAAATAATATGTCTGACACGATTGGAAGGATATACTCAAAATGTTATCAGTACTTATCTACGGAAGAAGGGATTAGAGTGGGGCTTTTAGTTTCTGCTTTCTACATGGGCATGCATTACATTTATAATGTGAAAGGAAAATCAAGAAAGAAATTACATTTTGGAAAAAGAAATGATTAATTAGAACCTGACCCACTTTATAGAATTAAAGGAAATCTGAAACATTTCCTGCAATTTTGGCTGTGCTCTGAGCGGGAACCAGTCAGCAACAGTCAGAGCAGGGGGCGGGGTGGGCCCTGGGGGAGCCAGGGGTTATGTGTTCAGTCCCGCAGAAGTTCCGCTGGCTCGGACAGGGAAGGAAGCTCTTTGTCCGCACCCTTCCTGGGCCTCAGATGGTGGTTTTGGGCCAGGAGGAGTGCGCTTCCTGTCATGGGCTCATCCTGGGCCGGGGAACGGACTCCTCTTTGAGTCACTTTTCTTCCTGAACCATCTGCCTCCTCCTGCTGGGCCTTGTGTAGTCCAGAGTTCACTATGAAATTCTCCATTCAATCATCCTTCTAGTTGCTCTCATATTTATTCCCTATCTCAAACATACACATATTTATTCACGCATTCAGCCACTCATTCATCCATCCATTTGTTTATTTATTCACTCACTCACACATTCACTCTAAACTTATTTACTCAACCCATCTTTATGTGTCCAGCATTGTGGGGGTAGAGAAGTGAGAGGCATATGGTTCAGAGATTGGAGTCGAGGAGTGCCTACCTTGGCCCAGGGTACTGGGCAGACCCACCGTCCTTCTCCTGCAGGCCTCCACTTTCCTTGTAGCTCTTGAGCTTAGTACTTCTCAGACATTGATGTTTACATGAATCACCTGGGGATTTTGTTAAACTAAAGATTTTGGTTCAGTAGCTATGGATGAGGCCTAAGATGCTGCATCTCTGACAAACTCTCAGGTGAGATCTATGCTGCTGGTCCTCAGACCACATCCTGAGCAGCAAGAGTCTTGGTCAGTGTTGTCCAATAGACATTAGGGTGGCCAGATAATAGTCTGGACATAGAATTTCAGATAAACAAAGAATTTTATTTTTAGCATAAATGTGTACCAAATCTTGCACAGGACATATTTATATAAAAAATTTACTCTATATACAAAAAATTATTTGTGTTTATCTGAAATTCAAATTTAACTGGGCATCCAGTATTTTTATTTACTAAATCTGGCAAGCTTACATAGATCTGAGCCACAAATACACACCACATAAGTAATTTAAAATTTTCTAGGACCTACATTTTAAAAAGTAAAAAGAAATAGGTGAATTAATTTAAATAATACACTTTATTAAACCCGATGTATCTCTTTTTTGTGCTAAGTCTTTGAAATCTAGTGTGTATTTTACACTTACATCTATCTCATTTTGAAGTAGCCACATCCAAGTGCTCAACAGCCACACGTGGCTAGTGGCCACTGTACTGGGCAGCGCACGCCTGGATCTCCTCAGATATGCTTATTTCATCGGCCTGGGGCATGGGGACGTTTTCACAGCTCCCAGCTGATTGCAAAGTGCGGCAAGACAGCCTGGTCCCAGATCACTCGGGGATGAGCGGCAGCTGCCACAAGAGGGAGCCAGCCCCTTGGAATAAAGGCTCCTCAAGGCCACCTGGTCTTCCCTACGCAGGGACTCAGGAAGTGCCGGGCGAACCCACAAGCACAGCTCCTGGACCTGTTCTTCAGTTTCCTTCCCACTCGCGTTCTCAGCCAAGGTTTCCTACAGGCTGGGCCGCTCCTGCAGATCTCTCTGTGAAGTTGCTCCCTAATTATCCCTTTCGTCTGTGGTATCTTGCTCTCTCCTCCCTCCTCCCACCATCACAAGCTCTTTCCCCCTCTAGCAGTGTGGTAAGGTACAAAGACTAGGAACCAGGGGTCCTACAGATTGGGGTCTGAATCCCAGCTCTGCTACTTACTGGCGAAGGGTCCTTTCAGCACATCACATAACAGCTCTCCGCTTCCTCACTAGCGTGGAGATAGTACCAATCTCAAGCATGTGGAGGAAGGACACCGTGTGATAATAAACTTAGAGCAGTGCCCAGGAGACGTTCGTAATAAAGGAAAGCAAAGTATGTGCTCAGGAAACAGCAGTTCATGCTCCCTGCCCTACAGATATGTCAGAGGCAATATGATTCACCTAATATATTAGTTCCCCAACTTGGCTGCACCACAGGGTCACCTAAGGAGCTTAGGAATATATCCCATTTCCTGATCCTCTCCCCTAGAGACTCTGATTCAGTGGGTCTGGAATGAGACCAGGGATTACGGACTATGAACTTTAAAGCAGTTCTCCAAGTGATTGTGAGGAGCCAGCCTAACACCGGCTTTGTGGGTTGTTTGGGAACCAGTGACATGTGGAAGGAAGAGGGATTTGGAATCAGGGGTCCTGGGCTTAACCTCTTGCTTTGCTGTTTACTCAACTTCTCTGAGCCTCAGTTACACCATTTGTTGGAGGAGACCAATGAGACACCTGCTCAGGAGGTGGTAATACCTGTAAGGCAGAGTGGAGGCTGGGTAGCCACGGTCCCTCCTTCCTCACCCTCTTCCTGTCCTCCCTCTTTCCTAATTCCCTGTGCTACCTACTGTTTCTTGCACAGACCATTCTTTCTCATCTCCCAAGTACCGTCCATTCCTTTCCTGCCACTTGGGAGGTCCTCCTTTCTCCCTTCTCTGTCAGAGCTGGGCCACCTTACATCGAAGCCCCACCTGCTTCCCTTGGATTTCAGATTAGATCTTGGCTTTGGTGTCCTATTGCTCCACTCTGGTTTCTAATTCAATTTCTTTGACTGAGCAACCAGTTTGCCACCGGACTAATTCGAATAAGGCCTTTCCTATCCCCTCACCATTCCTCCTATTCTATCTCTGCCCCCCACCCTCAAGGAGCCAGACTTAGCTGACAGGTCTTTCTGGAAGGGATGGACGTCTAGGGAAGGGGAGGAGGAGAAGTTCTGTACGGAGAAGAGTGAAGAAGACCACCCCATCCTCCTGTTCCATTGTAGGTTTCTGGCCCCAAACAGATTTGCTTTACAGCAAAACTTATCAAAAACAAAGCTAAAAGACAAATGGCAAAAGGTTAATATCTTAATAGGTCTCATATATAAATGATGTTAAATCAAGTTGGGGGTTTAGATTGGTATCACGGACCAATCCTTCTGACTTTCGAAATGAGACAGTAGTTGTAACTTAAAGTGACGGTAGGATTGTCCAACCAAGAGAGGGCAAAACAATCATGGGGCCTGCTGGAGTTTTCATCTAGTTGCAGAGGAAATTTACACCCTCTGACCAGATTTTAAAGTGACAATAAAAGACCCCAAATAAAATTGCATTATTATGTCAACAGTTGTGCCTATTCAACGATCGATGTACTGGTCACACCCAGTATTCTGTAACCTGTTTATTTTTAACTCAATACATCATGGAATAATTTTTTATGCCATTACATCAAAATTTACCTCCATCTTTTAAAAGGCTGCATAATATTCTATCACGTTGTTACTGGGCTCCAAGGGACTGCTGGCCCGCAATTGGGTCCTTTTGCCGGGAGCTGCTTGTGCCAATAGAACGAGACCAGGCTCGGAACAGCAGAACAGAAACTTTATTCATTGATCAACAAATGGAGGCGGCAGGGCTCCTGCTCTAAAACATTTCTCAAGGGAAAGCGAGCAGGGTTCTCTTGGGATGTGAAGGGGAGGGGTCTCCGCATCAGCGCTCAGGGTCGGGGCATTTGGGGCATGCGCAGACCTTCCCTTCTTTCGCACGGCACTTTTCCCACGCATTTCCTTTTGTGCCACAGACCCCGTTGCCATCTTGGCCCTTTCTGATTTGGACCGGTTCTGTGACTTGGCCATCTGGGCGTGGTTCTGCTTCGGTTCCTATAAGCAAGCACAACTTAAAAACAAAGCATTAGACGTGGAAAGTGTTTTAGGGACTTCCGTGGTTGACAATATGACTGTATTATGATTTATTTAATCAATTTCATTTTAATGTATGTTTAGTTGGTCCAGTGTCTTTTATCATAAAGAACAATGATATTTCTATCTTAGAACATTAATCTTTTCCCACTTATTTCATTATGTCCTCAGGGTAAACTCTCTGAAGTGAAATATCTGGTATAAACATAAAAAAGATGGACATTTAAAATTTTGATCACATTGTTCTCTTAAAAAATTAGATCAGCTTATACTCTTGCTAAAAAACAGTGTGTGACAATTTTCCATATCCTTGAAAACTGACAATTATTAATATTTTTATTATTTTTGAGAAAGAACAGATGGAAGTGATGTCCCATTTCATCCTGCAGTTCTTTGGTTATCGCCTGCCAATAAGCACCATTTCCTGTATTTCTATTTTTTCTCTTTTGATTCACTTGTTCATGTTGGTGAATAAAGTCTTAATCAGGTTAATAATTCCATTATAAGGGTGTGTTTTAACATCTTCTTTTAGTTAAATTAACGTTAAATTGGTGGGCAGAGGTCTTTACCCTCCAATTATGTAAGATTAATGCCTCCCATTACTGTTTTAGATTAGAGCACTTTTCAGATTCTTATCTTCTGTGTAACTCAAATTTTTATGGTGTTTCTATTTTTTTAGAAGAATATGAGTGTAGCATGAAGCTCACTGAGGCAGAAATAAGGTTGTTAAGATGCCCTTCGGTGGGGGAAGGTGCTGCTTACCTATTTCGCCTCTCTGTGGGACCCACTCATTCATTACAAAAGTCAGGCAGATTTATTTGAAACAATCTTTGAGGATGCTTATAAAGACTAAAAAGGGGTTTGTTAATGAGACTGAACTCAATTTACTAGACTGCCAACTTAAACAGAATATATATGTCTCATTAAGCACATACAGATGGGTTCTGTGATCAATTTCAATGTTCTCTTCACCAAGGAGCTTGTTGAAGTTCTTCACCTGGGATGATGACTAGAGTGGCCACTTCTGGCTATTGGCAGTGACCATGTTCCTGGGGACCCCCTCTGTGTGTCTCGGCAGCTCCTGCTATGCCCAGGTACATCCTTACATGAGGCGCAGTGGTGGCGTTTGTTGGCAGACATTTGCTCCTCTTTCCATCATGTTTCAGTTCAGTGTAGGGGCCCAGTGAAATCATGAGAGTAAAGCTCAGGGGTTTTCTTCCCTCCAGTATGCTTTGCAAAATATAGCAAAGAAGTTTAATCCACAGGTTGCAAGCCCAAAACAGCTTTCCTTCCCCTGTATCCGCTCGAACCCAGTCTTGGACTCATTCTTTCCTTCGTGTGGATGACTTCCCAAGTAGGCTCCATGTCTTTCCCAGTCATTCTTAGATAACAAAAGATCCACACCAGAGTAACAAAAAAACAGGCACATTTCAGTGATTAATATATCCACCCTAACAATGATGTGCCCAATATATTTAACACCCACAGAGGATCATTTGTTAACATTTCCTCCCTCTATATGACTAAATTATTTTCAGCAATCACCATGAAAGGAAACAAATAGCAATGGCCAAGGAAAAAATGTGAACCATGAAATTTTTCTTTTATCAAACTTCCATCTATAGTCATGTCGGTAAACAAAACGTAAACACAAATAAAACAAATACTATGATACAGAAAAGGGGAAAAGTAATGAATTAATACTTTCTACTGACATTAGGAGTTTTTTTTAAAGAAGCAAAAAATTACATTGTAGTTTGCACTCTTTTAAATTCTAAACGCAAGCAAAACTCCAAGTGGTCTCATAGAATGATAAAATTGAAATAACACATGTTCTTTGTCTTTACAATAACTGTGCTATCATGGCTTATTTCAAATCTACTAATTAAATGGCAGGAATATGTAGTACCACAGGAGTTGGAGATATTAAATGTGCCTGAAGCAAACACAAAGAATTCTGAATCCTTAAGAACTTACTCTTGAAACAAATGTGTTCAGCTAAGTTCAAGTGTGTCGGGGCCAACTGGACAGCAGGCAACTTTTTGAATTAACTTCTATGCAGAAAATGTTTATGAAAAGAGAAGTAATAAAAATGTGCCAATTTGAAGGCTACAGATATATTACTAATACTCAAGAGTAACCACAGCAATTGTTTAGGCATTAGAACAACAAAAGATACTTTTGGGGAGGAGAATTTTATTATTGACATTATATAGAATTATCACATGATGATACTAAAAAGCAGACCGACTTTGGGTAGATTTTATTATTGCTTTTAAATTCTCTACAGATGATGCCCCCCTGATGCCTTGGTACCATATGAACTCCTATATTTGGATTCAACCTTCAGGAAAACACAGGAAGAAGATCCAAGCTTCTGTCATTAAGTGAAATGGGTCTTGAAGTAAAAATTATGCTCAGTTATTAAAGAATGGACAAAGTTATTTTCTTAAACACCTGAGTTTGTGGTTGGAAATTTGTATTCAGTAACTTGTTATTCCAGAAACTGCTTCTTGGTGCTGTGGCGATCCTCTCTCTCTCCTCTGAGCCCCGGATCTTCTTGCATATAGTGCAGTTTCTGTTGCATGGATAGAAGAGATTTTAAACTTTTATTTTGGAGAGAAGAATCTCTTCATGAAGGGATCCAAACTGAGCATGCATGCCTCCCTAGGCTGAAGCATGAATGTGTAACCTCAGTACACAATTGGCACAGAATTCAAAGGATGTCCACGGCCAATGTCAAGTCAGTCAGAGTCCCCTTCATCCTTTTTCCCCCTCCCATCATTCAGGGCTTTCCCACACCCTCATCTTCTTTGGCAATTCCTGGCCTGAGGCTGCTCTAGGGAGGTAAAATGGCAGCTAAGGCCACTGATTCCCAGTGTTTTCATTCTAAAAAGCATTGATCTGAGAGTGAGGGGCCTGCAGTCATAGAGGAGGGGCTCTCTTGTAGAGCAATGGAAATTTTTCTGAATAGTGAAATCCAACGTGGCTTTGCAAATGACCGCTGGTGAGTGAGTCTTCAATCAGGATGCCGCTGTGGTGGTGTTTCAGCTTTCAATTATCTCCAAAGTCCTCTGGGGAAGGCACAATCAGTATGGTCCCCCATTGGGCCTGATAACTCTCCAAAACCTCCCTGGGGGGCTGGTGTCCATGCCAAGAAGGCGCTGCAGCAATTAAAGAAGGTTTTCTCCCCGAGCTCTGGGTATATTTATCTTCAAGCTAATGTTACACTTGGTGTTTCTTTTGCCAAGCTTCGTCACAGCTGGGCCTCTTACCCCTTCACAGCCTCATGACAGAGTGAGAGGAGGGTTCAAAACAAAACAAAAATCTTCCTGCTGGTGAGGGGGGAAGTGCTAGTTGGATAGCCATTAGATTCAATCAGTCAGCCTCATTTCAAAGGCATCTTGTTGACCTATCTTGGGTCCCATGGAAGCTGTGACCTAGAAGAGGCGCTGGGCTTTTGTCCCCAAGGGCTATCGGGAGGGAGGCTGGGCGGCCAGAACGATGCCCTGCTGGACAATAGGGAGCATTGACGAAGTGCTCCCATTTATTGGCTGAGCGACTGCATCAGTCATTCATTCACAGGCACAAGGTCTAAATTGCAGAACCAATTAACAGCACTAATAGCCCTTGCCTGAATTAATCTTTGAGACAAAAGGGAGGAGAAGTGGAAGTGCTATTAGCAAATCAAGCTGTACCATCCCTGCTTTATTGCGGAAATCTCAGTGTCTGTCTGTGGCTATTGTGCGCTGACTGCAATTACAGCCCTCATTTAAAAATGATTAAGTGGTTATAATTATTTTTCAATTAAAACTTATATCTTCCATTTATGCAACATTTCAGACTTCAATTAAACTTCTTTTTAAAAGTGCCACTGAACCAAAAGATTCCTGTTCCCTCTTTTACCAGGAAACCCTAAACTCAACCCAGAAAGTATTTTGAGTTCCAACCTTCAGAACTAGTTTCACTAAATTTAGACATCGTGATGAGAGTTATCAAGAGATACAAAAATTTGCAGTGCCTGCTGGAGGAGACCACCACCGCCACAGGTGTGGGGGAGAGAGAGACGGTTCCAGACTCTTCCTGGAAATTTGTGACTGTTGAGAAGAGCGGGGTGTTCTCACCATGGGATGGTAGTGTCACTAGGAGAGCTGACGCCTGAGGCTAAATATTTAGAGTCGCATTCTCAGCTGTGTCCCTGTGACGGTAATGATAACTGAAAGAAAGGTGTGACGTTTTGAGCCATTTAATTCAGTTAAGAATTAGAGCAGTTTCAGGATTTTCCTCTTAAAACATGTCTTATTTGCCTTCAATGTGCTTTCTTGAGAAGGAGAGAAAGGAATTGCTAGGAGTTATGCATAAACCACAGCCTATTTTATTCGGTGATGCCCACGATCGGAGCACATTCTTGAAGGATGACCCCTGCGGGGACATCATGGTAGTGTGTGTGGTGGTAGAAAAATGGGTTGAGAATCTTTGAGGTCCAGAGATTCCAGTCAAGACTGTTTCACAGAGCCTTGCTCACCAACTTTGTGAGGCCCAGAGCTGTAAAAAGCAATTCTTGGCCTCAGAGAAGCAATGTAAAGAGTTAGTTCTTATCCAAATACTGACTGACCTTGACCTGCTTTTTTAACCGGATATTCTGAGTTAATAGCTTCAGTTTTATTCTGCGCTGTTGAAGGCAGCCATGCCACATGTAATAAGTTTTAAGTGCACACAATTAAAAGAAATTATTTATAATTCTTATTCCTTAGTCACAAAGTCCTGATTTCTCTGACCTAATTCTGGCTCTGGTGAGGAAATTATGTCTCAAGAAATGGAAGGCAATGGCAGTAATGAGATCTCGAGCCTGTACTGTGGACCAGACTCTGCCCGAGAAACTCAGACAAAACCGATGGCCCTTCCTGAAAGGAATAGATGTACTACTGCCATTTATTTTTTCCATTAAAAAATTAAACAAAATATATCATTTGATATTTTTATACCTCCAAAGTACCTTTTTTGTGCTTATAAAAATAATATATTAATTATAGAAGATAATGAAGTTTGGGAAGTAAACCTAGGCAAAAAAAAAAAAGTCACTTCAAATCAAATTACCTGTAATCACTGTTAAGGATTTCATGTAAGACTTTCTAGTATTAAAAAAGTTATTTCTAATTAAAGTTAGATGGCAATATCTCTGTTACCCTGAGCATCTTACTGGCCCATAGCAACAGGGAGAATGGGCCGTGTGTTCTCCCTCCTGTGACGGCTGTCTCCAGGGTCCAGGGAAAGGACCGAGGGTTTTACTGAGCTCCATGTGTTTGCACCCAGGGCCAAGAAACTTATGAGTGCTTCTAGATTCAGAAGAGACTGAGGAACTGTGCTTGGTGCAGACCAGCATTAGAAACAAAATGGTGGTCAAGAGCTAACAGCAAGCAAGGAGGGGGGCCAAGACCCTGTGGACTTTTTTGTTTAAACACAGGACACATCGGGCTGGCAGTAGAGTGAAGAGGGCTCCTGAAGACTGAGAGAAGCCAAAACATTTGGAAGTGCAATTTTCCCAACTGGTATTTTAGTAAAGCTTGTTAGAGCTAAATTACTATTTTTGGTTTTCGCGCTTATATCTAAATACCCTTTATTATGCCCCTACTATTTCCTACTGAACTGACTACTTTACATCAGTTATTTTATATAGTTTATATAACACACCTATGACGCAGATGTTATAAAGCTACATTTCCAGGTGAGATTAAAGTCGTTTAGAGAGGTTAAGGATTTTGCCCGTGGTCTGATAGCTAATAAGTGGCAGAGCTGGATTTACTTGTCCATTTTGGCATCAGTACCACTCTTTCTTAAATATAACGGCTTTATAGGAAGTCTGATATCTGGTAGAGCAAGGACTTTCCTCTCTTGCTCCCTGTCACCCAATGGTGTCATCCTCCCCACGCATCCACCTCGTTCCTCTTCTTTTTCCTGTACTCTTCCATGTCAATTTAAAGATGAGCTTGTCACATTCCATAAATAAAACCCCTGTTGGGATATCGATTGGAATTACATTAAATTTGTAGGTTATTTTGGGGAAGATGACATCTTTATGAGATTAAGCCCTCCTATCCATGAACGTGGAGTATCTCTCTGTTTATCCAGGTCTCCTTTCATGTACTTCAATAATATTTTATAGTTTTTTCCCCATAAAGCACATCTATTTATTCCAAGGCTCCTTACAGATTTTTATAGTTTGGTATTGTGAATAGGGTCTTTTTCTTATTAGCTTTTTTAGCTGATTATTACTGTTGTATAGAATTTCAATTGATTTTTGTGTATAAATTGTGTGTCTAGCAAGCTTGCTGAATTCGCTTATTTGCAAATATAGTTTTGTTTCCTGTTTTCAATTCTTATGCTTGTATTAGAATTGAATTGCTTGTATTCAGTACAATGGTGGTTAGAAGCAATGACGTGAGCATTTTTGCTTTGTTCTTGATTTTAAAGGGACAACCTCTAATGTTTCACCATCAAGTACACTATTTGTTTTAGGTTTTGATAAATACCCTGTCTCAGATTAAAGAAGTTATTTTTTGTTTCTATTTTATTAGAAGTTCTTTTTCATCCTGAATAAGCGTTGAATTTCATAAATCTTTTTCCGCATTTACTGTGAGGATCACATAGTTTTCCTCATTTCATCTGGTATTGTGTTATATTATATTAATAGATTTCTTTGCATTGGTAGCATATGCCCTGTCTTATCATGGTATACTGTTGTTTTCAATTTAATGATATTTTACTTAAGATTTTTCCATCTAGGTTTATAAATGTGATTGATGTATAATTTCCTCCCTTCCTCCCTCCCTCCCTTCCTTCCTTTCTCTCTTCCTTTCTTCCTTCCTTCCGTCCTTGTCTCATTTTAGTACCGAGAGTATACTTACTCCCCTCTGTAAGTTAATTTCCATCTTTCTGTATTTTTCCATTCTCTGAAACAGTTGATGTGTGATCAAAATTGTTTACTTATTACACATTTATTGAGTACTCACTATGCATCAGACCCTCTTCGAGTCACTGGAGGAAAGTCTCACCTTACACTTTCCTTAGCATTTTGACCAAACTCCTCTGCTCTGGGTCTTTGGGAGGGAAGAAGAATCTTTCAATTTCCAATTCAATTTCTTTCATAGTTTCTGGTATTCTCACTTCCTGGTCTTCTTCAATTTGTTTTTCAGGTTTTTCCTAGAAATTGTATAGCTGTTTACCAATGTATTGGGATAAAATTATTTATAATATTAAATTATGATTTTTAGTCTCTACTGTGGATGTAGCTTTGTCTTTTTTTCCCCCTCCACAATATTGCTTATTTTTGCCTTTTCATTCTTGCTTAGTTTGGTTAAAAGCCTGGTTAAAAGTTTGTCTGTTTTATTATTTATTAAACTAATTTTATTAGTTTTTGCAAGGAATAATCTTTTGGTTCCTAGTTTCTGCCCTTAACTTTACTATTTTCTTCCACTTCTTTTCAAAGAAATTTTTGCTTTTATCTTCTTGAAATGACCACATAACTAATTTATTTCCAATCTGTCCGTTAAAAAATACATTTCTCCAAATATTATTCCCACTGAAAGGAATCAGGGTTTTTCAAAGACTGGCGGAGTCCAGATCTGGGGCACAAAATATACAAAATGAGCCTGGAACATCTGTCACAATAGATAACAAAGAAGCTATCAAAGACTACCAGGGTCATAACAATAGGACCCTGAAGCCCAATTAAAGGAGTTCGTTCTCACTGGCCGAAGATGGGACAATACGATCATCAAAAAGAGTAATTTCTGCAGTGGATTGAAATACATCATGTATGTTAAAAATCTATGAACTCATAATGATACTAAAAATATCCCTCATGGTAATCTTTGATGTTAGGTTATCAACTCATTATTCCGAAAACCCTTTAAAAAGGGAAAGTGTCAGTATTTATCCTGCTTTTCCTGTACAAACTATACCTCAAGGTAACTAAATAGTTGTTGGGGAGGGAAAGCTCTTTTTGGAATAATTAAATTAATAAATAAATAAGGATACACTTAGGAGATCACCACTGCGCAGCCCTTAATGATCAAATGGAGGCGGGCAGAGGTTCTCAGGGCTTCTCCAGTCTCCTGAGTTGATGTGCTGGGAGTACACACCACTACCTACAGGGTATTCTTGCCAAAAATCCAAACCCTGTCCTATTAGATCTCAACGGCTAACTAATAGTTTATAGGAAGTACAGGGAACCAAGGAACAAGTTAAATGACCCTACAGGGATGGACTCAATACGATCCAGACTGGGAAATTCCGCAAGAAAAATACCTTCTTTAACAGAAGGCTAAAAATAGCCTTCTTTAACAAATAATTAGCAAGAAAAAGAGAGAGAGATGAACTTATCACTTAAAAAGATACCTGAGAGACACATAAACCGTATACAATATATGGACCTTGTTTAGAATCCTGATTCTAACTAATTAACTAACTAACTGTATAAAAAAGTATCAAGGAATTATTAGTAGTTGTTTTGGGTGTGATGGTAGAATTGTGCTTTGCTTAAAAGAGAGAGATGCTTATCTTTTTCAGATACACACTGAAGGATTTATGGATGGAAGGATACATTTTGCCCCAAAATACTCCGAGATGGTTAAATGTTAATAATGGTTGAAGTTGGCTAATGGGTACATAAAGGTTCACTATACTCCTCTTTACTTTTGTTGAGTTTCTCCATGATTAAAAAGAATGCATCTAAAGCTTTAAAATTGCCTCTCAGTAATGTATTAGCTTCATCCTACAAGTTTTCCAGGTAGCGCTTTCGTTGTTTTTCAGTCCTAAACATTTTTCAGTTTCCGTTGTGATTTCCTCTTTAAACAATGAATTGTTTATGGATGCATTTATATGCATAAATACACATATGAATGAATATACACATAGATACTTGCTTCATATACTTTCATATTAAATATTTTATATGTCATCAACTTGTTACTGTTCATTTCTAATTTTTTTCTGCTTTTTTTTTTTTTCTCCCTGAATCCCCCCAGCACATAGTTGTGTATTTTTAGTTGTGGGTCCTTCTAGTTGTGGCACGTGGGATGCCGTCTCAACGTGGCCTGACGAGTGGTGCCATGACCGCATCCAGGATCCGAACTGGCGAAACCCTGGGCAACGGGAAGTGGAGCGTGCAAACTTAACCACTCGGCCACAGGGCTGGCCCCTCATTTCTAATTTAATTGTGTTACATCAAGAATGCTGTCTCTATTGTATTGACTTTATTCTTTGAAATTACTTGAGACTTCTCTTGTGACCTGATACAAGGTCAAGGTCAATTTTTAAAAAGTAATTTAAAAATAAATGCTGCATTTGAATTTGTAAAAAACATGTATTATTTATTTGGTGGGCTCAGAACTCTCCTTATATCTATTAGACCAACCTGCTAATTGTGTCATTTCTTTATTCTTACAATTTTTAAAAATTTGCTTGATATGTTATTTTTTGATAGAACTGCATTAACATTTCCCACTGTGATTATAAATTCTTTGATTTTCTTTGTAATTTTTAACTTTATACATATTGAGCCCATGTAATTCATTTTTACTTGATTTATTTTTTGAGCCTATTCAGGTCACCCATCACTGTAAAACAGAGTGTGCTTAGTAGCATAACACAACAACCATTTTTATTATGCTGACAGATTCTGAGTCAGGGATGTGAGCAGGGAACATTGGGGATGGCTTATCCCTGCTCCACAGCCTGTGGGGCCTCAGCAGTGAAGATGCAAATGGGTGGGGGTGACTCGAGTGGCTGGGTGCTGGCATCACCTGGAGACTTCTTCACTCAAATGTCTTGGGCCTGATTGGGGGGTGACTCAAAGGCTGGAGCTAATGTCCAGGGCACCTACACTTGACCCCTCCCCGGGCTTGGCCTCCTCACAGACAGTGTTTAGCTAGGTTCTGAGAGGGAGGACGACCAGGGAGAGTGTCTGGAGAGCAAGCATTCCACGAGACCAAGGCAAAGCTGCAAGGCTTCCTCCGACCTTGCCCTCAGAAGTCTCGTAGCATCACTTCCGTTGCCAACTCAGGCTCAAGGGCAGTAAAGTCAGACTCTCCTCTTGGTGGGGGTACCACTTGGTGGGAGTGGCAGGGTCACATTGCAGAGGAGCACGTGGGATGGGAGATATTTTTGCGGCAAGCTTTGGAAAATACAATCTGCGTCAGAGCCCATGATGTTAGATGCATATTTGCAGCCTTTATTATTACATATTTTTTTGTTTGAATATTCTTTTTATTATTACGTTGTGTTCCTTCTTATTTTTATTAACCTTAAAATCTTTTTTTTTTGACGCAATTAATATTGCTTGCCTAGTTTTCTTTTTGGTAATATTTGCATGCTGTATCTTCTTGATTCCTTTATTTTCCATCTTTCTTGTGGTTTTATTTTAGGTTGGTCTTTTGAAAAGTCCTTACAATCTCCATTACTTAATTGCTAAATGTAATACTGTAATCTGTTTACATGTGTTGTTAATTCCGCTCTTAGAAAAATGCCTGGCATCGAGCAGATCCTCCTCCTCTGCCTCCTGTTAATCCTGAGTTCCATCCAGAGCCCTCAGTCCTGAACCCAGAGGGAAGAAAATCTTCACCTTCTACTTATTTTCCAAACTTCTCTGCTGAAAAATGCCCTGTCTGCGTCTCTGTAACGTAAGGATTTCTTCAGGGACTTTCTCTGCTTCCTGGTGTCTGGCTGGGGAAAGACAATTTCTTTCCTGGACCCAGAACCATGGGGAATTTTCAGCACAGGCCCAATTTCAGATACTATGATTAAGAACATAAATGTGGAGTTACTTTCCCACTCACTAGCTGTGTGATTTTGGACCAGTTACCGAACCTCTCAGAACCTCAGTCTTCACATCCGGAAGATGAAGATGCCAATTGCAGTGAGAATTAAATGAAGTAGTGTAAAGTGCTTAGCACAGTGATTTTAAGTGGAAGATATGGTAATTAGTATCATTTCCAGGGGGCACTTTCTGAAGGCCAACTCCAGTCAGGCCCCAAGCTGAGCCCTGGGTGCTGCATCCAAGAACCCACTGGAGGGCGGGGGAGCAAGCCTCTGCTCCCAGCTGCCTCGTGGGGACGCACACCTTGTCAGGGCTCCTCCTCAGCTGGCCTGCAGGTGGACATTGCCATCTAAGTTTCACAACGTGAAGTTGATCCAAACAGCCTTTCCTGGCAGCGGACTCCTTCAGGGTGTGAGCCGCCCGGTGTGACGTCTCTAATCACTGGCTTTGAAGATGAGGGTGGTGGCTCAGCTGCATGCAAGGACTCTACAGGGCCAGAAGGGCTTACATGCTTGCTTTAACGTTGAATTTGGTGTGGCCACTTTGTTCCTTCCACCTTCAGGTGCCAGTGAGGTGCTTCTCCAGGGCTGACAGGTACGTTGCGGTTCCAGGGTCGAGTGGGGCTGAAATTCAGCAGCTTCCTGCTCCACCGCTCGTGTACCCGCTGAGCTGGGCTGCACTAGGCAGGGTGGGGCTATTTCTGCAAGGGAAAGTTCCGGAGTAACAGGAATAGCAGGGTTGTGCCTGGGAGATGTTGGCTCATGTCACCGCCTTCCCCCTTTCTATTTCTCATTGATGATGGAAGTGTCCACGGTCTGACAGATGCCACAGGACTGGGGGGTCACTTGGGGCTAGTGCTGTTCCCCTTACCCCTTCAGCTGTTTTTGTCTTCCTTTATCGTTAGCACAGTCTCCTCCTGGGGTGGGACTGACAGTGGGAAGGCAGCCCAGAAATTTCGTTCAGTCTGTGTGGACACCTATTATGTGTCCACAGCAGTAATGCCTTTCATTGGAGGCTGCCTCATTCTCTGCCTCCATCTCCACTCCTCCACCAGTCGTACATGTCTCCTCTGGAATGGGCACATTGTTTCTCAAGCTTGTTGCTTGCAATCAGCCCCAGGCTTAGAGTAGGCGTAGCGTTGGGAAGGGTAACACGTGAGTCAGCAGAGCCTGTGAGCAGCCTGTAAACTGAGCTGCTGCCCTCAGGGTTTCCAAGAGTGTATCGGAGCAGCTACCAGGAGTTCTGTCAAATTGGGAGGAGCGCGCCAACACCTGTTTCAAATTAAGTACATGCTCTGTGCTGGGTCTTTCCCATGTTCTCCATTGGTGCCATAGAAATCTCTTTTTTTACCCTTAAACAACTTCAAAAATATTTTTAATATAAAAGCATAGCTTTCCTTAAAATTCTGACAATTTTATAAAGACGTGATTAATATTTATTGACTACCTATGCTTGCCAGCTATTTTATACACGCTGTTTCATTCAATTCTCGCGACTCCAGGTGAGGTAGTTTATTACCCTCAGTTTACAGATGAAGAAATGGAAGGGAAAATAAGTAAGCTGCCCAAAGTCCACAGTTGGAAATTGAGGTACAGAAAAGTCAAGTAATGTGCCCAAGGTCACATAGATCTTAAATGCTATCATGGAGCCTTGAACCCAGGTCTTGTGATTTCAGAGAGAATATTTTTGTTATAGCACCATGACCAACCTCTCATTTCTGTCCCATAAGTCACTTAATCTTGCCTGGTCATCTACCAGAATGAACCTAAGACTTATCCTTTCTTCTCTATTCACCCTTACAAGTTCAACAAGCGCTGGTTGACTGGCTCTATGGACCAGCTGGGCACTGGGTCACCACCTCCCAGGACCCCCTCATGCAGGCCCCTTCCCTTGTTCCTCCTTTACCTCTTACTTCCCCTGTAATTATTTGATCAATATCTATTTTCCCCTAGAGCATAAACTCCACCCATTGTGTATGACACATTGCAGGTGGTCAGGAATTCTTTGTCAGATGAATGAATGAATGAGTAAATGAAATCCTCTACCTGACACTCATGTCCCATACTCTTTTGGTTTTGCCCTGCCTACTTTTATCTGCTGCTACATTTCAACTGGAACCTTCTGCTCTCACCAGCCGGGTCTTTTTCCCTACTAACGTGCTCCTTGTTCTCGCCATTATCTGTTTCTCTTACATTGGTAGCCCTGCTTGAGATATCCTCACTCTGTTCTGCAAACATAAATATATTTTCCCCACCAGTGCTCATTACCTCTCCAGCCCTCCCATAGAGTCTTCTTTCAGCATGCAGGCCATCACAGACCACTAGCTCCCCCCCGCCATTTTTTTTTTATAGCTAGCCATCTTTATTTGCCTCCCCAAGTAAGGTAACAATCTCCTTGATTAAGAACCTGTAGTGTTAGTTTTGTGTATTCCTCTCCAGCCCACGCAGTGAATGGTAATAACAAGCAAGTGATAAACGATCATTGAATGAGCTTTGCTGGTTCTGTCACTCAGCAACTGGGGGACTGGGTCAGACTGTGTAATGTCTCCAAGGACACACGCCCAACTATAAAAGCTTGCAAGGTTGTTTTGACAGTTAAATGAGATGACCTATGTAGAGAGCTTACCACCTTGACTGCATTTGTTACGTACTCCATAGATGTTAGTCAGGATAGACCAGGTTACACTGAAAAAACAAACAAGCCTAAAATCTCAGTGACTTAACCTAATGAAGGTTTGTATCTTGTCCATGCTGCGTGTCCCAAATGGGTTGTTTTTGTTCATCAGTCACTCAGGGACCAGGTTGACAGATGTCCATCTTGACATGTGCTTCCATGATCACATTGGAAGGGGGAAAAGAATGTAGTGACTTATGCATTGATTCTTAAAGCTTATGCCTGAAAATGACATGTCAATTCTGCTCACATTTCGTTGGCCCAAGCAAATCACATGGTCATGCCTAACTTCAAGCGGGGAATGAGTGCAATCCTGTCCTAAGTGTGGGCTGGTTCCCTTATTTGTAAAGAGGTAACGATAATGATCTACCTATGTTATAGGGTTGCCACGAGAATCGAATAAGTGAATCCATATTAAGTGCTTATGACTGTGCCTGGCACACAGCTAAGTGCTTGTTAAATATTAGCTGTTAATATTCTGTCTATGGGATGAGCCATTTGACATATGCAATTGTGAGAACCCATTTACCCATTCCATAAAATTTGACTGAGGGTCTCCTAAGTATTAGACCATGTGCTAGGTGGTGAGGATTATGGAAATGGATGACGCAGGGGCCACTGTAAAGTCAGGATAAGTTGGAACCTGTTTCACTTCTGATTCAAAATCTTGACACACGCTAAGATGTACCACAGAGGATTCTGAAATCTCACAGAGAACTTAGTTTCTGCCTACCAGTTGGGCTTATACTATGTCACTAACATATTTAAGGTATCGTCAAGTTTAATGGCACTTGTGAGATTCATTTATTCTATGTTTTGAATTAGCCAGATATTTGTCCCACGTTTTACCCAATGTCTGCACTTTTCTTGTTTGCCTTTCCTTGTGGCATCCTAACAGTAACAATAAAGCTCACTGGTTATATGGTTGAGAGACCTGAAGACTGTATTTCCATGTCCCCAGGAAGTCATCAGGCCAGGAACTACTCTTTCTTGGAGGAAAGTGACTCATAACCACTAGAGGGCAGTAGCAACTCACTGATGCAATAGGACACTCATACCATGATCCAATGGGGTTTATCCCTGGGATGCAAGGATAGTTCACATTTGCAAATCAGTTAAATGTGATACGCCACATTACACAGAATACGCAGAATGAAGGATAAAATCATTTGGCTATCCCAATAGCAGAAAACACATTTGACAAAATTCAACGTCTTTTCCTGATAAAAACTCTCAACAAATTAGGTATAGAAGGAATGTACTTCAACATAATAAAGGTCATGTTTGATAAGCTCACAGCTAACATCACACTCAATGGTGAAGAGGTAACAGCTTTTCCTCTAAGATCAAAGGTGCACCCTTTCAGCACTCCTATTCATCATAGTATTTGAAGTCCTTGCCAGAGCAATCAGGCAAGAAAAAGAAATAAGGCATTCAAATCGGAAAGGAAGAAGTAAAATTTCTCTTGCTATCGGAAGCCATGTTGTCTGAGGTCAAACCTTTACAGGACAGCCTGCATCTGGTGACTGAGCAAAGCAGGAGTATAAAAGCTTGGCCACTTTGACTTGACGTGGGCAATTACGACCAGCAATATTTGCTCTAGACCCCCTCATTGGGTTAGCTAAGGTTTTATAGGGGCTGCACTTCAGTTTGACTTCTCTCCCCAATCCTACTCCCTCCCTTTGAATCCCTTTATTGGGACTCAACAATATTTTGTACCTCAAACTCCACGTTGGGTGTCTGCTTCTGAAGAACCCAACTAGTGACATTTTGCCTCCCATCTTTATACTAGTTGTATTACAATTCCAGGTCTAACCACCATTTCAAGAAAAATTAGCTTAGCAAATTCAAAATAATTGAAGATGTACGGTGAATAAAAGTAAGTGTAGTGACCTTCTTGGCTTGTTGCTCCTGCCCTTCCTTACGCCTGCCAACTATGCCACTAACTTGGCCCCAGTTAGGATTCTGGGCTCAACCCTCCCTTAAGCAAGTCCTTGTTCTCCAGATCTAAGTAATGAGGTCCTCACATTCATTTATGACTAAGCCCCCACCTTGTGTCTTATTTCCAGTAACTACTCTGTCTTGTGCCCCATATGGTTGTTTACCCCATGTGGTTCTGGGCTGCTGTGTTGCATTCCTGGAGCACAGAGATGAAAGCACCTGTTCTCTTCTAGTTCTCCTTACATTCGTACATAATTTCCCATAATGTGATACTCTGTTTTCACATAAAACATGGCAACATGGAGGTGGTTCTACTTTTCCGCTGCATGGACTTTTCTTTCCTCCCTTGTTTAGTCTCCCCTGTCTTCTCCTTCTCCGCCCCCTCCTCCTCCTTTTATTTTCTTCCTCCTCCTCTTCCCTCTTCTCTTCCAGCAATTATTGACTCCTTCTTCATGTCAGGAGAACATGCTTAGACAGAAATGAAAGGCCTGGTCCCTTCTCTCAGGGAGCTCCCCGTCCATGGGGGGAATTCAGGGAAGTAATCCTGTGGTCTCCACGTGAGCACGCAGCACTGTGTTCGCATGGGCTGGAAGCTCCCTGGGAGCAGCCGTGCAGCTTCCGGAGGGGTCGAGGCCTGGCTGGGTGCTGACAACCGGGAGGAATGTGGTGATGTTTGCTTCTGGATTCCTTTCTACATTTGTGCTTGAAGTTTTGGGAAGTCTAACCTTCAGGTAGGTGACATGCAAATGTAATTTACTTATCTTTTTTTTTTTTTAAATAAATGTTGCTGTTGTGTTTGAAGGGTATTTTAAAACAGTTATTTCGATGTGAAATTTTCATCTGAAATCTTATCCCTGCACTGTTAATTTGCCTTATAAACCATTTCATTCCAGGTGGCAGAAAATCCAACTTCATCTTGGGTCTGAACGACCTCACCTCAAAAATCCCAGGAAGAGATGTGTTAATCAAAGAAGTCCAGTAGTACATCGAGTGTCTCCGAATTTCCTTGTGGCTTTTAAGTATATACATGCATATTTCTTCATCACACATGAAACTCTGCATTTTGAAAGAGTAATGATATGTCTGAGTCAGAGCACAGTTCATCAAAAGTTGCCATTCTTCAAACCTGAGATTTAACAGCTTGGGGCATATTCTGAGGATGCTTAGTGCCAGCATCCTTTCCTCCCTCTAAATATTTTCGTGTTCTCCACCCTCCAGGCTATGGTTGCTGGATACTGCCCTGCCGTTCCCAGAAACCTCCAGATCATGGTAATGTCAGACATTTAGCTTAATTTCTCCATTTTTCAGGGGAAATAAGAAAAACCAGTATACTGATTGCTAACCTGTCCCAAGTTTTTTACAAATGTCTGATACAGTAACATTTGAATGATTGATTCCTCTATAATGTATATTTAAATCACTTTTAAAGCCATACTATTATTTATTTATCATTTTCATCAATTTTGTTGACACAAACTATCTCTTTACTGTTTCGAGTTAAGTAGAATTTATAAGTAGAAATAACATAAATTTTATCACAGTGTAACGTCCTAGAATTAACTAGCATTCATACTCAAGATCATCAATGGACAAAAATCTAAACAGTAGACAGAATCTGAAAAACTAGTTCTAGCTGACTTGGAAGAGGCCATGAATAATTTAGATTTGCTCAAAATTTTACATCCCTCACTCCTCACTTACATGAAAACCAAAGCAGGTTAGTATTAGTTTTTGAAAAATAATACATCATTTAAAGTAGAATCAGTCAGTCCCTCAGAAATCATGGAGCACTGTATATTCATCTTGATTAATTCTAAGGCAATCCCTCTAGTTATTGGCATTACCCATAAACGAGAATCTTTCCCATCCTGAAACCTACACAGAGAAATGGATGGAACTCGGTCAGCACCTGGCCAGCACATGGGTCACTTCTCAACCTGCAACAGAATGATGCTCTGAAACAACCTTCTTGCTCAAACCAGCAGCTAGAGTGCTCTTCACAGCCAGACCACCAGGCACAGTCCTGCCTGCCTTATAGACACATTGGTGTCAAAGCACCGGCCTAATGGGTTGGCTTAGACAATCTCACAACTGTCCAACTCCTGTCCACATATTCAGGGAAAGCCTGAAGGATGAAGAGATGTCCTCAAAAACACCATGTGCCCAAAGGTCCTGATGATCTGGAGTGCCTTGTTCAAGAGATCCCCCCCAGGTGTCTCCACAGAGAAGCCTATCTTCCAGAAATGCATCAAGACCCTATAAATGACCCTCCAGGGGAACATTCGTCCTTATTAGTTTTGCCTAGTCACAAACACATATCCAAATCCCTGAGAAATTATGCTGTTTTCCCACAAAGCCAAAACAAATCAAATACTCATCACATCCTCCGTTAATGTATTTGACATAAACTGCATTTACGTGGAACTAGGATGTGATCACATAGCTGTTTGATAGCAGCTGTTTGTGCACACTGCTCACTTATGCTCTGGGTTTATTACTGATATTATTCTGTACAAAAAAAATGAATCTTCCCATGTTGAGAAATTAACTTGGTCTTAATGGAGAAAGTCTAGAGGTCACAAAAATGGTACAATTAATTCAGCACTTCTGTCTCCAAGTGACTGTATTGCAACAAATTATGAAGTGTAATTATGGTTATAGAACATCGGAGCATTTGGCAAATTCAGTTAATTCTGCTGAGACAAATCATTCGGAATTGGCTTTGGCCTTAGATTGAATTATTTGCATTTGCATTTGGGGCTTTGCCATCACATCTACACATGTGAGGAGGCTTGAGGGGCAGGATTTTGGTGAGAGTGCCAAATCCAAGAAGGAAGGAAAGGAGAATGGCCATGGATGTAGGCTTGGATTCTTGAACTCACTTGAAAAATCACTTCCTTGGAGAGAACTCTGCAAAGGCCCAGGATACTGCATCTCTGCTGCAGTTTATAACTCAGATTAGCATGTGTGGTTGCTTTGAGGATTAGCAGTGAATAAAATGAAACATTGATGCACAAGCAACCCCACGTTGGGTGAAGAATGGGGGGTCTAAGAGGACCTGTCTTGCTCCCTGCATCTCTGGTTAGAAGTTGACTTGTCTTCTTTCTCTGTCATCTGCTGCGGGGTAGAGCTGACTGTGGAAATCACAGGACAGAATTGACTGCACCAGATAAAATACCTAGAGGAAGGACACTCAGGGCTTCCTGGAAGTGCGTCAATCAATAGATCTGTCTCCTTGCTGTGGGGAGGAAAACCACCAAATGCATGCTGGGAGGAATTAGAGAGTGCAGTGGGGACACATTATTCCCTTTTCTCTTTCTTCCATTTTCCTCCCTTGTCCTCTGTCTCTCTCTCTTCTTTCTTCCTTTCCTTCCTGAACAAATGATGGGGACAATCTAATCAAAGATAAAGAGGAGGAAAGAAATATTTTCAGAACGGGGCCAGTCAGGCAACATGTTTGGCTGGAACAAAAGAATGGGGTTGGGAGTAGGAAAATAATTTGGGTATATACACATAGAGATGACATTGACAGTTGGGTTACTTTAGTCTTAAAGGATAGTAGTGAGCCTGGTAAATTCTTGAGCAGGAAAGTGATGTGATAAAAACGCTGTTGAGAAGGATGCTTCAGTACTGACTGGAGCTAACTGTGGCATAAGCCACTATTTCTTTACCAGGGCACATAGCCACCCATCTGTCTCAGTTCCAGTTTACAGAATCTGCGTGTATCCCAATTAACTAAAGAATTGCTTGTTGGCAGCTGGAATTCACTCTGGAAGACTTGAAGGTGCTTCTACAAGATACACGTGGCCATTTCCTGTCTGTAACAGGCTTAACGTGTCTCTCCAGAAGACCCAGGCCCTCCTTCAGGGCTCGGCTGGAGCGCTTCCTCCTCTGGAAAGTCTCCCCTGCCCTGCTCCGTTAAGGTGATTTCCTCAGTCATTGTTTGTACCACACAACTCGTTTCATCGGCCCACACTGGATCCCGTCCTCGCAGTCCCCATATTCCTCCACTCCTGTTGCCCCTTGGAGGCAGGAGCTGAGACTTTAACTCTTCAATCAATGGCCCCAACATAGTGCAGTGCACAGCACATGACTATGGACTAGCTGAGCCTCCATAACCCTGGGCAATCCTCTGGGATGTGAAGATATCATTCCATAACATTATTGGAAAACACCATTTTTCATATGTGCTTTCAAATATGTCTTGTCCTGAGAAGAGGCCAGCCTGTAAAAGGTCAGATTCAAAGGGACTGGATTAGGGAGTTTGCAGCTCTGACATACCGTGATCTAAGTGCTAAGCAACCTGGAAGGAGCAGGAAGGAGAGTCAACGAGGCTGTTATCTAGGGGAGTGAAGAGGTTGGAGGAAACCTGATACTCCAACTCTCCCTAACTCACCCACGTGGCCCAATCTAACTAAGCACTCTTAATATCAGAACCTTTAAACAAAACAAAACCAAAATAAGGCCCCTTTGTTGGTGCAAATAATAAAGAAAGAAGCAAAGACATCAATCTACACTCTCCCTAATCTCCCTGGATCTTGTCCAGGGTGGATGTGGCTGTTGACAGACATGATGGTGATGACCTCTCGGGTTGGGTCTTCCCAGTTCCTGGACTCTCCACCTCCAGAGACTTCAGCACATCTTCCCATCAAGCAGAATGCAGGGTGCAGGGTGCAGGGGTGCCACTATGGGGCAAGGGCTCATTTCTCTTACAGTGTTTTTCTTCCCTGGGTAGTTACTCCAGAAGCTGGTACTCATTTCTCATCGGCAGATACATACCTAAGGCTCACTTAGTAGAAGCAGGGGTCTAAATCTCATTGGCTCGACTGCTTTATCTTCCTTAGTAAGTCTGACAAAACACTGGAACTAAAATAATCTTGTGCAAGTACCTAATGCCCAGTATAACGCTGATATTTTGCTTGTTGTTCACAATACTTGACCCACATAAACAAAACAATCCCTTGTCCTCTTTCTTTATCTACTAAGGCATAATGATAATCACAAACAATATTTTAACAAATTCCTTTTACACTTTGATAAGAAGGAAATCAGAGAGGAGACCTGTTTTTGAATTGGTCAGTCCCAGGGACTTCAGATGTGGCGTGAGTAGGAGAAGGAGATTTTTGGGCGTCTGGAATAGCACGAGCAGAGGGGTGAATAAAGGGCTGTCACAGGAAACAGGATAGAGTCTATTATTTGGCTGGTTGGCTGTGTAGGACATAAAGCTGGAAAGGCAGGCTGGGGTCATATTGTATGAACTGGGTGGGCAGTGAGTGATCCATTGGATGACACAATTGGTTCTATGACTTAGAGAGGTTAATTTGATGGCGGTATGTAGACCCACGTAATCTATTACCGTCTCAACTCCAACAACAGAATGCTGCGCCCTGGTGGAGAAGTTTTTATAAATTTGTAGATAGCACTAAAAATGCATTGTCTTCCATCTCAGCAGGTGGGTCATTCTAGCTTAGCAGTCCTTCTGTGTGCCATCAGTCTGTCCCTCATCTGTTCCCAATAGGAAACTGTTTCTCCTTTAAAAACTGTTTCCTTATGGCCCTTGGAAATTTCTTATTTAGTAGGTCTGATTAAAACCATTACTATAAGCAGTGGGAAAACATTAAAAAAATCATAAGCAAAGGAACGCCTTTAATTTGCATTTGAGAATGTTCACTTAAGGTGCAGAGTGAGGAAAGGATTGGGAGTAAGGGTGGGGGCAATACTTGAGGCAGGAAGAGGTCGGGGAGGGAAGGCGGGGGTCTAGAGTCATGCATGGCCAAAGAGATGAAGGGGAGAGAATAAATGCAAGAAGTGTCTAGAAGATGAAATTCACAAGACTTGGATTACGGGTTGGTGTGAAGGTTGGGAGAGCAGGAGCCATTCCCCAGGATTCTGACTTGAGTGACTGGTGGATGGGCCATACAATATGGAACCTAAGATGAAGAGCAGTTTGGGAGAAAGATGATGAATTATTTCAGGAATATTTAGAAAGACAGAATTGTCTTCAGACTCTATTTATATAAACATTTTTTTAAAAATCCTTAATTTTGAGGACAATCTGCTACAGTTGCCAAAGCTGTTCTTAATATGAAAATTGCTTGTTTCATTGAGTTGTCTTTGCTTAGAAAATTCTTGTGATGGAAGTGTTCCATCTCAATGGTTCTTCCCCAAAGTGGGCATGCCTGAGCATTGTTATTTTAAAGACCTCTAAACATACCTCCTCAACTCTGAAGACTTCTGAATTGATTTGGAAAGTTTGTCCCTATGTCTCACACATATTTATGTGTGTTACCGCCTTCCACAAGTAAAATACACCTTATCTTGGTGTAGATGCTTCATTTCTGACTCTGGTGCTGCTTAATGGTTTGACTCCACTGAATTGCATGTTCTATTTATATCATGAAACTAGAGGGAACATATAGGCCCATGTACTTCTTTCTTCTTAAAGCTGGAACATAAGACAGTAGCTCCCCCATTCCTGCCTTAGCCAAAGGTAGGGCTCCACTTCCTTATCTGCCTACGTTACCTTGTGAGAGCCTGGCATTCCATGGGTTATGTTGACTGGAGGACAAGGTGACTGTATTTCAAAAGCAGAACCAGGCCTGCTGCTTTTTTTCACTGCCCAGGTACACATGACTCCCTTGGGTCCTGCTCCTGTGGGATCATGCTGGAGGCTGGCTAGCAGGATGCATGCAGTTACCTGGGAGAATAAAATTACAACCTGCTCTGGGGCTCAGAGACATCACTGGACATCTGGGACTATGGCTTTCAAGATCTGGGTCTTTGGTTGAAATTAGGAAATGCCACTTTGGCCTCATGCCCAACTTATGTTCTCTACTCCAATTTTGACCAGAAAGCCCTGCATTGGGAGATTACGGGTACTGATTAGTAAAATCAGTACTTGCTTCCGTTTCAAGTAGTGTCCTTCTGCATGTGCTCCACAGTCAGGAAGGACATGCAATTGGGCATCTGGAACCCCAACAACCTGAATGTGTGTGACAGTCTTGGAAAGAGCAAAATGAAGTGGGATTATGGTATCCTGGTCAGTATTGCTCACACTCTCTCAACTTTGTGGGTATTTCTACTTAACCCCTGGCTCTAAATCCAGCCTCATGTTATGCTCTGTTCAAGGGATTGGATTTCTTGTGCTTGAATAACGTAATTTGCCACACCTGGGTCTATGATTTCCTTGATGCTTCTTGTTGCTCTCCCGCTGCCTGCTAAAGTTTGGGCCTCACCCGTAGTTGGACTGGCACCTGAGTTCTGGACTCTGCCTTGGCCTCAGTTTACAGCACTCACTCCTTTGGATGGACCCTAGTTTCAGGTGATTCTTTCTGGATATACATACCCCTGCCTGCAGCAGGATGAACCACCCTTGGATTTGCTCTTGTGATTGTTACATGGGCAGCCCCCAGCCTGCAGCATCGCCGCCCCTGCTGCCAGGGATTTTCCTAGACCCTTCATTTGGGTCCTGCTTATGACAGATAAGCCTAGCTTGTGGCTACCAAAGGGTGACCCACAGACTGCTCCATTCTGTAGCCTGTGGAAGGGGACACCCTGGTCCTGAGGAAAAAGGCATTGGATTGATTTTCTTGATTTTACATGATAGCATAAAGAAACTTCGAACTGGCATAAGAAAGAATTTCCAGTCACCAGTTGTTCAGGCATCAAATGTTTACTAAACACAGACTTTTTGTTAACTATCATATATGGTGTGAAATGAGGCTAGGAGCTCCCAAAGGAGTAGGGAAGACTTTCCATACAGCCTGACAGGTTCTTTGATAGGACTAAGGCAGAGGCTTGTGAAGCAAGGGGTACCTTACCCAGACTCAGAGTTGGAGGGCACGGTGTTGGTTAAAACTGAGTTATGAAGAGATGAGTAAGAGCTAGGTGGGTGAAGAGAGGAAAGAGGGGATGTCAGACAGAGGGGACAGCATAAGCAAAGCAATGGAGGTGAGTTTGAAAGCAAAGTGGATAAGTGAGGGAAGATGTGAGATGTTTTGCCTTGGACATCTTTAAGAAGAGGGTACATCTCAATTGCCCGGTAGAACAGGTGATGCCCGAAGCCAGGGCAAGCCTCATATAATTTCACAAGGTTGCTCTAGACCTAAGGAGTATGCTGAGCACTTTTTCCGCCTGACGTGTAAATTTTCAAAGCACCTTGGGCTTCTCAGAAAGTTAGATGACAAATCCAAACACATCAACCACTTGGTAGTGCCTTCAGCATCTTTGGTGCGCACTGAATTTCCCTCAGTGAAAGCAAAACTCCACCTGCTTTCTGCTACTTCTCTCCTAAAAGGATGGGCTCTGTAAATAAATGCTCTGGTTGCATCCTTCATTTGTACAGAGGCACGAAACACATTATGTTCCCTGTCTGCCATTTCCTAGTGAAGAGACAACTTTCCTCCTTCCCCGCTCTGTATTAGAGCTCTTTAATTAGAACAAGCTTTGTCTAGCAAGCTTAGAATTCCTTCTTTTCTGCTCCTCTTCTCCAGCTACACCTCTCTTGGCTTCTGAAAGCAAGGACGGGTCACTTGCTTTCTCCTGAACATTTGGATGAAATGTTCTGACAAATACACATATGTGTGTACACAAAGGGATGAAAGCCCATTTTTAATCGGAAGTGTTTTGTTTTCCTTGGGTTTTTAACTTTAAATGGAGCTCACGCTCCCCCTCTTAGGTTAGTCTTCCAGGCTGCTTTATTTCTCCATGTCCGTGCTTTCATGGTGTAGTATAATAGCTTTTGTTTCAGAAGTACAGGGCAAGAGGACCCCAAATACCAGAAGTCAATATTATATCCATAACGGTAGATTTGGATGGCAAAGCAGAGGTTAGGGGAAGGTGAGAGTGAGTGTTTTCCATTGGTGAGCCTGAGTCCTTCTAGCAACATGGGCACAATGGGCACCATTCTGAGCACAGAGCACGCTCCGGGTGGAGGCACCGACATTCTCATTCACATCCCACACAATGGGCCCTGCGCTACAACCTTGCCCAACACGATGGCACCCGCTTCTCTGGGTGATTGTTACAGAACAAAAAGACCTTTGTCTCCTGTGTATCCACTGAGCCTTGTGTATTAATATTTCTCTTTGTTTAATAAAAATTAAATTTTGTTTTCCCATTCTTTTCTTTACTCCTCTTTCCAAAGTGAATGGACTAAAGTGAATTTCAGCCTTGGTTCCAGAATCAGAAAATCCAAGGGAGAACTTGAAATAGTTGGTAAGAAAAGAGTGGAGGGAGGCAATAAATTAAGAAGCTCTCAGTTGCTGTGTCTCTTTAATCATATTATTAGTGAAGTGGGAAAAATGTAGGCGAGGTGGTCGTCTCAGGCTTGGAACCCACAAAGAGTGATGACCACTAAGATTTGTGCTTCTGGGTTAACACTAATGAATTGTTAATGGCTCAGGGCAGGGCCCAGCTGGAAGAGTTGCTCCTCTACTGAAGAACCGCAGCCCCCAAATCCTCACTCTCCCCTCCAGATACTCCACTGCCGTGGAGACAAATTCAGGTCTGTGTAAGCATTAGTGTTTGCGAAAATTCCAACGCCTCCAGCTTATTTAAATTTACTATTTCAAATTTTAATTGCTTATTTAAAATTTTGCACTCACTTATAATCTGTTTCCTTTTCGTTTGCATTCAGTCAGGCAGCAGAACAAACCCCCTGCTATGTTTTGAAACTAGTTTTTTTTCTGGAAGTTGACTCATTTGGGGTAGTTCTTGGTTCATTGGCCACAGCCGATCTATGGCTGCGTAACTAGCATCAGGAAAACACTCTATCTGTAGCCAAGCATTGCAACAAGACCTTGGGAACTAGTCTAACTAATATTATGGTTCTTCTGGATTTTGATGACATAGTTTTATCTCCTATTATTAAAGTCAATTAGTGGATCAGTTCAATAGAAAAATAAGGCCACTGGTGGTTCCCCCATCTTTCAAGCCCCAGCTCCTCTCCTCCCTCTTCTAAGGAAACTTCTTAACTTATTCAGCCCATGGTGTGCTGATACCTTATTGAGGATTCTACTCATAGGGAGTAAAAAGATGGCAACCGTTATCCCCCAAAGTGAAGAAACACAAATGAGTAATAAGAAAAAAGGAATTAAAGACTGTTTAGTCAGTACCAGAATTCCCCATTCTCCTCATTGCCCCAAAGAGATTTTGCCAAAGCCTCAGATCTGTATTGACAAAGCTCTTTTAAATTCAATCTGATTAATTCTGGTCATAGATAGGCCAACTTGGCCTAGTGTAGCTGATCAAATGGGAGATAACGAAACAACTTTTAAAGATTAACTTGTTCCAGTTCCATCCAGGGTCCTGGGTTATTTTGGGGACCATTCTCAAGTTTAAGATAGCATCCCCAGCACTCAAGAGCCTGTAATTTCCTCCTTGATGCTTTACTGGGAAGTGGGAAGTTATGTGCTCAGCTTTAAATGTAGCCACGATTAAGCGAGAGATTATTATGGCTTTCACCTCAATTATCTTTAAAAAAAGAAAAAGGATAATTTATTAAAATAGATAGTCACAGCAACTATATATAGTGTATCATAACAGGCTTCCTTCCCGGGCTTAAAGAAGGAACATAGTAAAGAGGGGACATCTGGAGTCAGACTGTCTGGGTTTGAACCCCAGCTCTCTCTCTCAGTAGCCGTGTGACTTTAGGCAAGTTAGTTATCATTGCAGGGTCTTACTTTTCCTGTCTGTAAAATGGGGATAATGATATGTCTACTTAAGGGGTAGTTGTGGGGTCAAATGTGAAGCATGTAGAAGAGTGACTGGCACCAAGAAGCCTCAATATACTCTAACAGCTCCTAATGCAGATCAGATAGACGTCAAAAGGCCCTGAATGAATCTTCTCTGGTGTTTTTTTTGTGGTTGATGGTTTTCCTTCACTCAGATCACGATTAGCTACATAAAGACTCAGACTGCTTGCTTTTATAGCCTTCCTTGTGGCCAGGAAAGCTGGCTGTGCCCTCTTAGGTCCTTGCTCTGCATCCCATCTGGACCATTCTAGTCCACCGGTACCTGCACTGCTTATTCCCATGACCACGTTTTCCAAACGGAGGAGAATTTCTCAGTCACTTTACTAACAAGCTGCCTTTCTCATTCCTAGTCAGTACATTCTTTTAATAACAAAGCTTATGTTTGCATGTTAAACATTTCACTGCAGTCTTTAATCACAGACTTGGCTTAGAAATAAAAATAAGTCAAATCAGATATCTGGCATCACAATAATTTATAAGTGCTTTTATTATGATGATTTTTTTAGCTAATGCAAGTAGTTTCTTTTATTGAATCAGTTTGAATATGGGGATTCTAGCCAAAGATGGACTTCCTGCCCATTCTCCCCTCAAAGGGAATGTATAATATTAATCTAAAAAAACTGGATTTGAATGCATATTTATAAGATATATAAAAGGCTACCCATTAATTTTAATGAAACATCAAAGCAAAACATGAAATGTAGCAAAGACTTTATATATAAGCAAAGGACAAGTACATTTGGGTGGTGGGAGTGCGAGAGAGCAATAGAACAAATCTGAGAGAGGTGGACGCGAGTCTGTGGGTGAGACTGGATTTGTGGGGCTCCCTAAGAAATGGGAAAGATGCGCTTGAAGGACAGGAGAAGAGAATAGTGTGCAAGGAGAGAATGTTCCAAGAAAATTCCCTGGACTGAAGGTTTAGAGATGTTCCAGCTCTTCGATGCACCTGATTCAGACTGTGACTATAGGTGATGTCACCAAAGTTAATCACCTGGAAATTCCTGATCATGACCTCCTCTTATTGCTACTATGAAAGAAGAATTAAAAAGGTCAGTATAGGTCTAAAGAAAAGGTTTCAGTCATTTATAGGGCCATTCCTAGAGATCCTGGTGGATCTGACTGTAACAGCACAGTGGCAAAGGACCTACCATTCTATGTAGCAGTTATACCTTTGACAAACTATTTATCCCTTTGAACTTCAGTTCCCTCATCTATAAGCTGGAAAAACAGCAGCAATTACCTCTCAGATTGTTGAGAGGATAGCTGCAGAGTTCATAGCTCAGTGTCTGAGATGTAGGAAGAGCTTAAAAAATATTCACCATCATCATCATCTTCATAATCTTCATCATCATCACAATTATCGTCAAACAGAACAACTGAACTATTGTGACTATCTCCATGACATCATGCACTGCATATCATTTATCATCAATCTATTCAATCTAGATTCCCTGACCCTCTCACCTGGTACTTTACCATTCCTATGCCCTGCCAAGTGAGAACACTCTGATGGTGGTAAACACGTCCACCTCAAATCTTTCAAAATACTTTTTTCTTTTAAAACCAATGAATTAGGCTTATATTTGAAACTAAAATATTGTCAGATAAATTCTGAAAAAACTTTAGGCACTGAGTGTTGGTCAAAAATGGACCTACGTGTCAGCTCTAGACAACGGAACCACCTTTTATCCGAGCAAGGTTGATTAGTTATGAGATATACATCATCTTGGCTTCCAAGTCCTAGAGGCTATCAAAGGTATCCCGATATTAAAGATATCACTATTTTAATGATCCCTGCTGAAGAGTATTAAAAAAAAAAAGCTGTGCTTTCAGACCTTAAGACTTATTGCTTGTATTTTCACAGCTTTCTTAAAGTAAAAAGGGGTGTTGTGGAAAATGATAAAATTTATCATTTATAGCGAAATATTAATGTAGCAGCAGGAGATTCGATGAGGCCATCTATCTATGAGCATTCAGACTTCAAAGGAAGCATAAACACGAAATTAATGGTTTGTCTAGTGTAAGAGACAAATAAATGCAAATGTGGGCTCATTAATATCAAGTGGATGACTTCTTGGTTTATGGGGTTTGGATTGATTTTGTCAAAGGCCAATAGATTTATTTTAAAAAGTCTTTGAAATTTAGCATCCATACACCCATTATTGAGAGAAATAAAACTCCCAGCACTCCCGGACGGCCTCTCTTCCTCCTCCTCCTTCCCCCCTTCCTAGATGTTGCTTTACTGAGATAAAGTTCTTACATTAGGACTTACTTTCACACTGAAATATGTCCCTTGTAGGAGCTGCTATAAACGTCAGCATTTTCCACAGCATTAGTTTATGGGCAGAGTGAATTTTAATGGCATCATAATCTCATGGCAATCAATTGCGGTGCTTGGAAAAAAAAAAGCTCAGGGGGTGTCCATTAAATGGGCTTTGCATCACTTTTAATGCTCCGAAATCTTGAAATCTCTCCCTGTCTTCCCTGCTTGTCTATAGACAAAATAGTTTTTCTTTTTTCCTCCCCTTTTTGGCTTAAGTAAAGTTAAACACGTTTATTTACCGTTTAATTTTCTGACACGGAGGAAAAAAAAAATCACTTTTTCTTTTTTACTTGAACAAAGTCGTAGGTCTATTGGCTCTGATACTACATGGGAAACCAAAGCAGGAGTTCTGGTGGGATTTTAGCTCTCTTTAGATTGTCAAGTGCCTCTGCTGTGGTCGAAATCTAGCTTTGTCGTTGTCAAGTTATCCTGAGTTGAGTGTCCAGATACTGTAAAGCAAACCCCTACACAGCAGCTCCTGCTTGTTGTGAGCTTATTATGCTCTATGTCTATTCCATTTCTACCTCCAGCTCCAACGTGATCTCCATATCTATTTCTATATATCACATACGTGAGTGTTAAGCACAGATAGCATATGGGTTATCATAATCACTTAAAGTGAGTTTTCCATTTCCATTCTCCCTTTTTTGTGTAGGTTTTCGTCTTCAAGAGATGACATGGATTTTTCAGGTTAACTGTATTCACATTTCTTAACCATTTTGCGATACTTTCTTACTTCAATATCCCTGACCCCTCCTGAGGATTTACGTGCATGACAAACTAATTTGGAAAAAGAAAGTGTTTAGGACTTGGTTCTGTAGTCAGTTTTCTACAAAACTTGAAAGTGAGGGAAATAACATTACCCTCGGAGAGTTAAACTGTAAAGTCAGCAGATGGTGAACAAAAACAAAGATACGCAAGGTAACCATCAAGAGGAGAGGGCTCTGAGGCCAGCAGAATTAACCACAACATGATACAGTGCATCCACCAATTGATGAGGAACAAATGTGTCAATTAGGTGGTCAGCTACAGAAGTGGAGATGGAAAACCACAGAAACAAATGTTAGTGTTCCCATTCTGGCACCATCCATGGGGAAAGGAATCATATAGCCAAAGGATCAAAGAGACAATTCCTACAGTGAAATGGCTGCATCGGGATACATGAGGTAGGGCCATTTGTAAAAGCCACCGTTTAAGATATCTTCTCATCTCCCAAACTCCTTCTTTGAGAATCCATCTCACCCATCTATAAGCATGGGGTCGGCCAGTGTTGACTGCACCGGGGTAAGGCCTCTGAGTGAAGTTCAGCTCTTTGGAATTTGGCTCCTGCAGATTTGGTTGGTGATTCTAGATAGCCTCAACTGACCCTTTGAATTGAAGACATAAAATTCAGTAGTCTTGATCAATTTGGTCATGAGTATGCTCAAGCAGAAAGAAAGAAAAAGATGAGAAAAGAACAAGGAATGAGAAATAGAGACACTGGGGGAGAGAGAGACGTGGTAGGACAGGGCTTGAGATCCCAAGGCTTTCTAGTTTCTGGTTCGTCCCTAGTGAAGCCAGGCTGTACTATCTGCCTTAGGAAGACCCTGATTCCTTACAACCAGTCCCCTGGCCTGAGGGAAGAGAGTGAGAGTTAGAGTGAGCTCTCACTCACTGCTTCACTCTCCAGCTGCTGCCACACACTGCGGTGTGAGAGTGTCCAGTTAAGTAATGCAAAGATAATATTATATGACTTTAATTAAATAAGAAATGTTGCTAGAAAGATGTTGCTAACAATGGAAGCATAAGCAAACAAGAAAATGCCTGAGCTGACCCTTCTGCTGCCTCGAATGAGTGCTTCATCAGTCACCATATGAGGTAAAAAGAATGAAAATCTATTCAAGTATGCAAGGAAGAGAAGCAAATACAAGTTCCAAATTCTAAAGACTATTGTAAATATGAATGACATCCACTATCATTAACAAAAACCTTTACCCATGTTATACATTGACCTTGAGATATTAACCAGAACTAAAAATTATCAAGGCACAAGATCCAGATATTTAGAGCATGAGGGAAAACTTCTATAATTTTTTTCCAAAAATGTCTAAAGTGGTTTTCAACAATGTTTAATGTTTGCAATATTTGATTCACTCTTTAAATGTTTTAAATTGAACTTAATAACAAAAATGATTAGAAGCGTCTTAAACTTCTTACTTAGGAGTAAATACAAAAAGCCAAATACTAATGGTAAAACACTTAATTCTTTCTGCCATGATAAAAAAAAGTTAACACAATATGGAGACAAACTAAAACATATTCCTTTCCTTTGTCAACAAATACTATGAGAAACACAGAAAACATTGCTGAAGATCTGACTAAACAAGTATTGGAGAAATCATGCAATGTGGGATATTTTCTATACTGTTGGGTGAAAATACAGATGTTTCATGCATGAATCAGCTGATGGTATTTGCAGCAGGAGACAGTATATAGATGTTTACAGCACTTATCAAAATAGCCCCGAATTGTAAATAACTCAAAAGAATAAGTAAATTGTAAAATATTTTCATATAGGAATATCATACAGCAATAAAAATGAATGAATGGAGCCAGCTCTGATGGCTTAGTGGTTAAAGTTCTGCACTTACTGCTTCTGCATCCTGGGTTCGCTTCCCAGTTACAGAACCCCATCACCCATCTGTCAGTTGCCATGCTGTGGCAGTGGCTCACATAGAAGAACTAGAAAGACTTACAACTACGTTATACAACCATGTACTGGGGCTTTGGGGAGGGGGCAAAAAAAAAAAAAAGAAGATTGGTAACAGATGTTAGCTCAGGGCGAATCTTTCCTTGCAAAAAAAAGGAACAACCCACAATATATTGGGAATTGATTTTTAATAAAGCGGTTAAAATAATTAAATGAAGAAAAGATAAATTTTCCAACAAATAGCACTGGAATTGGATATCCATATGCAGAAATATAAACCTAAACTCATAGCTTGCCCTATGTACAAGAATTAACTCAAATTAGATAATAGACCCAAAGAGAAAACCAAAAACTACACCGCTTCCACAAGAAAATATAAAAGAGACTCTTGGTGATCTTTGGCTAAGCAAAGGATTTTTAGATAGGACACAAAAAGTAGGAATCATAAAAGATTCCCCTCACCCCTGAGGTATTGATCCATTGGGACCACCTCCAGTGGAGAATGAGAGGCCCCATTTCCCTACAGGCTTGACAACAAAGTATACCCCCAAACTCTTTCTTTTTCCTCTGTGCCACTCTGGTAGGTGAGAAGGTAGCTCATTGTTGTCTTTCTTTGCATTTCTTTAATTTGAGAGATTGATTTCCTTTCATATGTTTAATACTTCTTTTCCAGTGAACCATCTGTTCCACTTCTGTGCTTACTTTTTTTTTGAGCTGTTTTTTCTTCTAATTTTTCTAGAACTTCTTTATATATTTGGGAAATTAGCTCTTTGAAATATGAATTATAAATATTTCTTTGAGTGTGTCAGGGATCTTTTTACTTATCTTATGAAAAACTATTTTATTTCATGTAATCAAATTATTAAACTTTCTCTGTACCTTCTGGATTTTGAGTCATAGTTAGAACAATCTTCTCCATTCCACATTTATAAAAGAATTTGATTATTATCTAGAGCTTTTATAGTCTCATTTTTTTGTATTCAAGTCTTTGGTCCATTTGAATTTATTCTAGCAGGACCCTCTCCTTTTGGAAGGGAATATTTGCTGAAGATTTCCAAGAGCTATGAGGCCTTCCACCCCTCCGTTGTTGCTGTTCTTTGTGGCATCTCTGAGACCTCCAGCACAGGCTTGCAGATCATCTCTGCCTTTGAGACCACCTACATGCAATTAAAATTTTCAGGTTTCTTCTGTCTCCTAGTTTTTCTAAAAATGTGTTTTATAAGTCCCTCCCCCCCCCCCCAATTCTCCTTGTTGCTTCTTTTGGCCTCTAGGAGAGGTGGGAAGGTTCAGAACTAAACCATTGCCACATTTGTATCATAAGCAAAACTTCTAAGAGCATGTCTAATAATTGCACCCATACAAAACATAAAAAGGAAAGATGATAGATAATATACATAGATGGATGCATAGATAGAGAGATAGATAGATTCTGCAATATACTCACTGGGAATAATGAAGTGAACAAAAAACGTTCACCCCCCCCATACTTGAGGGTGGAAATAGACAATACGCAACTAAATATGTAGCTTGATAATATATATTTAATTAAAAAAATCTCTTGCCATTTCATCCAATAGTCCCATTTCTAATCATTTGTCCTGGGGACAG